>NC_079565.1:3120000-3720000 GCF_015846415.1 Triplophysa dalaica | reverse complement strand
GGAGTCCCAGCAGGAGGAACTTGTTCTCTCTGCTCTCAGAACTTTGGTTGGTCTGTGTACCGGACATCAGTCAAGGGTAAATGTTTAGCAAACATCCAATTATTTTTCCCCAGCAAGAGTTGATATTCCAGCCAACTGGCATCTTATCAAAACGTTTAGTCATCTTCACTGTTGTTGTCTGTAGACCATGGCCATTGTGAACGAGCTTGGCATGGACAGCCTGTGTGGTGTCATGGGGTCTGGTGGCTCTACTGTGTCTCTGTCGGCATGCCACCTGGTCCAAGTGATGTTTGAGTCCCTTACAGAAGGCATGAAGAAAGAGATCAGAGGAAAAGATGAGGCAATATTGCCAGGTGAGAAACTTTCACTTTTAGAGCTAGTTGTAGCGACCTACTTTATGACAAGAGCAGAAATAATTTCCAGCAGAGAATTCTACTTTTTTGGGTTATTTAAAGAGTAAATGTGAAACGAGAAATTACGTAAAAGATAAATTACAATCGGCCTGTCGTCAAACTTTCTCAGAGTTTCTTTACTTGAAAGCAGTTGCAGTAATGATATGCTCAACAGCCCTAGATTACATATTTAAACTGTCAGACAATCTCTTGTGGCTGTTAAATGTCTTCAGCTGTCATAAATTAGGAACATTAAATACCGTCATTCATTTCGGAGGATGTTTTGTTCTGTGTGTTGCAGAACCCTCCCGCGAGCTGCGTTCCATGTTGCGTCATCTCATTGACATGCTGCCCGCATCCAGCGTGTCTGGAGCGGGACGTGAGAACGCCATTAACCTGCTCGTCAAACAGGTGCCAAGAAAATCTCTGAAAAACCCAGACAACTCGCTCACCCTGTGGGTCATCGACCAAGGTAATGACCAGAATACCCCATTGACCTTCAGTATGATTATACGTGTTTGCAGACCTGTTTATTTCTTATCACGTAGCGAGAAATCCTGTTATCTAACATTTATGTATTTGGCAGAATTTATATCAGTGTGTGTGCATTCTCAAACCATTGACTTTGGTGACAGGACAGCTACAGAGCATTATTTGTCATATCAAATGTAGGTTTTCTAAACAGGCCCACATCAAATGATTTAGGATCTTTATGGTTTATGCTTTTCTTATAGGGCTGAAGAAGATTCTGGAAGTTGCAGGTACAGTTCCTGAGATGGGAGACGGGCTGCCGCTCACAGATAGCACACCTATGAGTTGCTCCGTTCTTCTCAATAAACTCTATGATGACCTGAAGAGTGATAAAGAGAGAGAAAACTTCAGCAAGCTCTGTGAGGAATATGTCCAGTAAGTGAGATCTAACAGAGTGTGTGCAATGTTGAGAACTTGGTTCTTGGACTGGGTTTTCTGAAGCGTATTACAAGTATAAAATAGTTACATTTTATTGATGTGTTTACAATATCTCAGAAGCAGTGGCACAACTGCACATTTGCTGAGGGGTATGCGAGATCAGTTTTGGCACACAACAAAATCAAAAATCCGTAGACAAGTTGTATTTTATCTCTGGTGTCATTCTAGTTGGATTTTAAATCATGTGAAGGTGACTATCAGATTTGCATCTAAAACAGAAGCATAAAGGTTTCCTTTTACATTAACACTTTTCAAGCGGCTTCAGAGTGTAACAGATAAACAATTCGGAAAAGACAAACAACACATCTGAAAGCTAATAAAACAACGGAGTAAAATGAAGTAGAAACTTTAAATCACATTTTGGCACAATAGGCCCCCCCTTGTGCGGTGCCCCTGTGCACCGCATATACTGCATATCACATTTTTAAGCCACCACTCAGAAGTGGAATCAGAATAAAAATCTGTATTTTTTCAAGATTTCTCATTTATGATTGGTTATCTTTAATATAATATAGTTTTTTTGTTCTTCTCACCATCCACAAACATTCTGTGTGCAGGCATCATTTCGGCAGTTCAGGTATGGAACGGAAACTACATTCGATACAGACAGTCTCAGTCCTGCTGCAGGGTCCCAGTGACGTGGGTAATCGTACCCTTGAGCTCAGCGGTATCATAGAGGCCGTCATTTCCCTCTGTGCCTCAGAGAACATCACCCACCAGCAGGTGGCAGTAGAGGCGCTCATTCACGCCGCTGGCAAAGCCAAGCGGGCATCGTTCATCACGGCCAATGGCGTGGCTCTGCTGAAAGATCTTTACAAGAAAAGTGAAAACGACCGGATACGTGTGCGGGCGCTGGTGGTTAGTATTCTAAGGGACAGTTCATCAAATTCTGTCATCATTTACTCACCCTCGAGTTGTTCAAATCTGTATAAATGTTTTTGTACTGATTAACACATAGAAAGATATTTGGAAGAATGCTTGTAACCAAACAGTTATTGGATGCCATTGACTATCATAGTAGGAAAAATGACAATGGTAGTGAAAAGTGCCCCAGAACTGTTTGCTTTCCAACATTCTTCAAAATATCTTCTTTTGTGTTAAACAGAGCAAAGAAATGAATACAGCTTTGGAACAACTCAAGGGTGAGGAAATGATGACACAATTTTCATTTTTGGGTAAACTGTTCCTTTAAGCGACTGCACACATTTTTTGTATTGTGGTTACAGTTGTATTTGTGTGTTTTGTAGGGGTTGTGCAAACTTGGGTCAGCTGGAGGCACAGATTTCAGCATGAAGCAGTTTGCGGAGGGTTCGACACTCAAACTCGCCAAGCAGTGCAGGAAGTAGGTTTTTTTGCACATGGCACTCTTTTCGTTTGTGTAGCACAAAAGAAGATATTTTGAGAAATGTCTCGGGGGATTTGTGTCCGTACAATGGAAGTCAATGGGGGCCAGTGTTGTTTGCTTACCAACATTCTTCAAAATATCTTCTTTTGCTCTACTTAAGAAAGAAAACCATACAGGTTTGAAATGACATGAGGGTGAATAAATGGGTAGCATTAAAACGTTGCATATAAAACTTTCCTCTTACAGTGACCCCATTCATCGTGCATATGCAGCAGAAGCTATTTTTGCATGTGTATGCATATCTAAATCTGAGGTCATTAGAGGCGCAGAACGTTCTTTAAATGCAAAAGTGCACGTGCAGGTGGCCACATCACTGTACTGTCTCTTTATTTCCCAGGTGGCTTTGCAACGAAGCACTACCGCCAACATCACGCCGCTGGGCCATCGAGGGTCTGGCCTATCTCACGCTGGATGCGGATGTGAAAGAAGACCTGGCGGAGGATAAGAAAGCACTTCAAGCTATGTTTGAGCTGGCGAAGGTACTTGTCCAAAGTAATGGCCAGTGGTTCAGATACACATGTCCTATATTGACCATTGTTACATTATTCTCATTGATCACCACAGTCCTGAGGACAAAACGGTGTTGTTTGCTGTCGGATCAACATTGGTCAACTGCACTAACAGCTACGACGTTGAGAAGCCAGACCCTCAGATGGTGGAACTTGCTAAATACGCAAAACAGCACGTACCTGAAGAGCATCCGAAGGTAGAAACCAGACATTACACGACAACAACAGCTGTTGCAATAAAGCTCTCAATCGCTTGACCGTTATATCACAACATTCAAGTGACACACAAATAAACACATTGCGAACTTTCTTCTGTGGAACATAGTAAACACATTTTCAGGTTTACTGTTCCTTTAACGTTTTAGCATCAGTGACTCAATGTGTGTTTATACAGGATGCCCAGTCATTTGTGGAGAAGAGAGTGGTGAAGCTTCTGGAAGCTGGCGTGGTGTCAGCGTTGGTGTGTATGGTAAAGCAAGAGAGTCCGGCCCTCACCGAAGCCTGCAGGGAATGTATCGCCAGGTGGGTCACCTTCACTCCAATCACGTTGCTAGGTTTGACGCTAGGGAAATTCAGTCCAGAGTAAATCTTTAGAAGCTTCTGGCTATATTCAAATGCTGCTGGTTTAAAAGTTATTCATTTGCAAATCATTTTTAGCCATTTCCCAGTGCTGGGACGGTTGCTTTCCTTTTTTTTTTTGTCAAGGGAGCTCCGGTGAATGTACAAAATGGAATCTTTCAGCAAGAAATCAGCTTCTGTTTATAAAATAATAAATATAATGCATCGCTCTTCTAACAGGGTTATTTTGTCTCTGGTGGAGAGACAAGAGGACAGGGGTTTGGTTGTTGCACAAGGTGGAGGAAAAGTAAGAACATGCCTCATAAACAAATGCAGTTTGTTTAACATTGCCCTGATTTAAAATGTAATTCATCTGTTTATTCAGGCTTTGTTGCCGCTGGTGTCCGAGAGCACAGATAAGGGCAAAATCAAAGCAGCACAAGCTCTGGCCAAGATCACCATCACATCCAACCCAGAGATCGCCTTCCCGGGCGAGAGGGTGAGACGGCATCCCTTTTAACCTCTCTTATACTTTATAGTTTGTTGATTTATCGTTTGTGTAATGTGATGATTTATCCATCCGTAGGTGTATGAGGTGGTCCGACCGCTGCTTAGTCTGTTGGCACTTGATTGCACGATGCTGCAGAACTTTGAGGCTTTGATGGCCCTCACCAACCTGGCTGGCATCAGCGAGAGACTCAGGTCGGCTCCCGTAGAAAATGTTTAATAAATATATCTTGACTTTATTCAATACGTTTTTCATCTTCCACAGGCAGAAGATCATAAAGGAGAAAGCAGTGCCCAAAGTAGAGGGCTATATGTTTGAGGAGCATGATATGATCCGTGCCGCAGCCACTGAGTGTATGTGTAATCTGGCCCTGAGCACTGAGGTATTACAGTATGCTTCACGCTTCTTGACATTTACCTGGTATTATAATGCGACAGTCACAGTATGTTTTGTTTGAAAAATAGTGTCTTTAATGTAGTCAATCATACTCCATGGCTGTGCGTTTTCTTAAATGTCTGTCAAGATATTAAAAGACCTATATGTAGGTTTTTTGTTATTTTATCAGGTGCAGAAATTGTACACGGCTACTGACAATGACCGTCTCAAGCTGCTGGTCCTTTATAGCGGTGAAGATGATGAGCGTCTGAGAAAGGCTGCATCGGGCATGCTGGCCGTGCTGACCGGTGAGATGCCTGAGCTCTGCTCACGTATTCCAGGAACGGTGAGCACTGTGGTTTCTGTACTCAAAGCAAAAAAGGATCTGAAGATTTCTTTGAAGATTTATCATGTCTGTGATGTCATCATTCTCTGCAGACCAGCCAGTGGCTGGAAATCTTTCAGGCTCTGTTGCTAAGTGAAAGTCTGGACCTGAGGCATCGTGCTGTGGTTATCGTAATGAACATCATGCAGGCTGACAAAAGTCTTGCGGAGAAACTGATGGAGAGTGAAGCGCTGGAGATCCTCTCTGTTCTGGCTAAAGCAGAAGACCCTAAACAGGCCTCCATCTGCAAAGCCGCCCAGCGCTGCCTGGATCTGGCGATTGAGCACGGACTGATCCGCAGCAATGAGGGAAGAATTAACGTGAGGTCGGAAGAATCACAAGTCGGTTAGATCAAGCGGTTGATTCCAAACAATGTATCTGTGTGAGATAATGAATCTTAAAGATTTAAAGGTAGCACACATTTCATACCTAAAGAGACCAAATATGAATTAATTCACCTTCATTCCTTAACTTGCACTCAACAATTTATTTTAAATATTTTGCATTCCATGAAATTATGCACAGATTTCCAATAATTGTAGTCATCTTTGTGATTAAGAGCACAGAAGTATTGATCTTGTATTTATTTTTGTTTGACATCACCTCAATTCTTTAACTATTGAATGTGAAATGATATTTTCTGGTTTTATATAAATACTACTCTTGTTTGAAATGTGGTCGTCTTTTTTTATATAATCCCTTATTCAGACATGCTAAATATTAAAATATACATTTTAAGGATTCAATATGTTATTTACATATTGTAAAGGGTTTCTCCCAAAGTGAATTCTGCTTTTTCTCACCTCTTTCAAATTATTATTGGACATTGTTGGTTAAAAGGGCAAAAAATAAATATAAGGTTATTAAATGTATTAAAATGAAAAGAGTATTGATTACATTATCTCCAAAATATATGATTATTTAACTATTATATACATTTTTTATAATAATAATTTTGTTCGAAAAACAATTTCAATATTTTGTCATATAATTACTTGTGAAATATTACTTTTAACAAAACTTTATGAAACAAACTATAAAGTTGATGTTCTCATTTAAGCAAGTTTATTGTAAACGTTAAGCAATGCATATTACGGACTTACGTAGACCTAAAACTACAAATCGCGTTTAAACGAGCGATATGAGCACTCTCGCTTTCCATACCGACTCGTTTTGTGACCAGTCAGAGACCCGTGTTGCCAGATTTGGGGTTTTCATACATCATATACTCACTTATTCTTCCTGCAGACATTAAAATGATTATTACGTTATTATTTACTTATTATTTATGGAGGGTTAAAATCATCTGAATGCCGCATTGAAATGGTTTCTGTATATATTAGTCAAATTCTCGAAATTTTTTAATTAATTTCGTTTAAAAAAGATGAAAATGGTCCATAGCAACCTTGACAGTGATGCAATAAAATTATTAGAAAAATATAATTAAGCGGATTAATGTTCGAGTAGGCGGGGCAATTATTCTTCTCGGTTTTGGGGGAAAAAATCGTTCGTTCCCCAATCTGGCAACAGACGTTCACCGCGTTGCAATGACGTCTTCCGGCACGGTGTCGCTGTTTGAATTGAAACACGAGTTAAATGCGTTTAAAATACTCACGACAGATCCTAGTGACCTGAAATAAAGTTTTGCTATTTATCACGTTAGACTTAAACACCTTTTGGATATCTTTAATCGGCAAACGCTATGGATAACTGTGCGGTTTTCACCTACACTGACGAGGATTTCGTAAATGTTTCGAGTAAGTCCAGGTTTGACATCGCTTTGCGGTCCGGATGGACGGAGAAAATGAACTCCGGGCTGTTCCGATACCACCTGGGTGACCTGGATACGCGGATCCTTCCCGGTCCGTGTGGCTTCGTGGCTCAGCTGAACATCCTGAGAGGCGTCGAGCGACGAAAACCGCAGGAGATCGTCAGCATCCGACAGAACTTCGATCCGAATCAGTTTAATTTCAACAAGATCAACCCGAAAGAGCTTCTGTTTGAACTACAGAAAGTTATCACTGAAAGCGACCAAAATGGCAGAAATAAAAAGTGCAAAATCATTATCAACGTCAGCCCTTTAGAATTCGGCCACTGTCTGCTCGTTCCCGAACCGGACCGTTGTCACCCGCAAATACTGACCCCATTGGCGGTCCAAATAGGCATCGAGACCGTTCTGCTAAGTGCTGATCCAGGTTTCAGAGTTGGGTTCAATAGCCTGGGTGGATTTGCTTCTGTAAACCATCTACATCTCCATGGTTACTATCTCGACCACCAAATGAGGCTTGAAAGCTCCCCAGCAGAACTGATTCACCCCCAAAATCACTTGTACCGCCTGGTCGACTTTCCAACCGGGTTTCTCTTTTACACCCAGGGTCCAGATCTCACACTGACAGTCAACGCTGTATGTAAACTGACTGATATAATGGTTGATAAGAACATAGCACACAACCTCTTCATCACCCGAGGTTGCCCTCCAAACAAGGCGGGTGACCCGTTTTCAGCCCGAAATGGGGTGAGGGTCGTCATTTGGCCCAGATTGTCCTGTTTCGGGGCGAAGGAAGAGTCTGCTTTTAATGTCGCTCTGTGTGAGCTCGCAGGTCACCTCCCTTTTAAGAACAGAAAGGACTATGAAACAGTTACAGAGGAGGAAGTTAAAGAAATCATCAGGAAATATCTGTTGCCCGAAGAAGAATTCAGTGAATTGCAAAATCATATCATGAAAACGTTTTAGCCTAAAGAATAGATCTTGAAATGGGGTTTACGTTGATTTAAAATCTTGAATATCCTATAAAAACAACATACGCAACTGCACAATCTATTTAAAATGTACTGCAATTTTTCATAATTAAACGTTTGTTTTTGGGGTGTTGAAAATTAGTAAAGCTTTTTAAAAGTGACGAAGAAAAGGATTGAAATGTGGCAGAATGTTTTGCTCTGAAAATTACTTGGATTAAAATCTGTGGGGAAGAATGAGATATTTAGACAAATTCTTTCAATTTTATTTACTGAATGAGAAATGCCACAAGCTTCAGGCCTAAAGTTTTCTATGGATTCTGATTTACACTCTCACTCTTAGTTTATCATCATGGCGCCCTCTGGTGGTGAGGATTAAAAAGACCACGCTAAAAAAATGTAATACTTGGAAGATAAATTGATTCAGGAAAATAATTAGATAAAAACATTGCAAGCATTTGTTCAGTTCATCAATATCTCAAACTGAATTATACTGAGTGACGCTCAAAACCCGAACAATGAGCTGATTCAATAACGAAATTACAACTGAGTGCATCATCCTTCTCATGTATCTGAGGCTCACAACACTACAAACATGATTTATGATAATGTCCACAGTTCTATTACAAAATCTTCCATTCAAAACAAACAAACCGATTCAGTGACGTCAACTGAACTGTCAATTTCAGTATTTCAGTGGAAAACGTGTAAATAGACATCAATCAGATCGTGATGAAAAGAACAAAACATTGTTCCACATGACCTACACACCTCCCCAGCTAACCGTGTGGTGTAGATTTCTTCTTTACAAAAGCGACCAGACACTGAAGACATATTAACGGTTAATAAAACATATGATCTTCCCTTGTGGCTCTTTATTGTTATCCAACAGGAATTTCACGTCAAAAAACTTCTTTGTGCTTCTGGGAAAGCTGAGGATTAGCCTGTGCAAACGTTAAGCCTATTTTATTTAATTTACGGTTCGCTTTTTTACAACACAATGGATAAGACATAACCTTGGTTAAGAATGTAATTTTATTCTCGTGTATGTTTATTTTGGCATCATTTTGAAATTCATCCTCTTCTTGCTTTCAATATCAAAAACTTATTCTGCTGTTAAATGCTCCCCAGGTTTGTGGCCTCAAATACTCATTAATTCCAGGTGATGGTTGCTGTAACTAACACTAAACAGTCTGAGGAGACCTGTGTCATCTGTTTCTCACCACAACAAGAGCACTTGTGCATTCTGTATACAATAGCTCCAGTTCCAGATGGCGCTATGTGATACCAACATCTGTTGTAGCCTATTGCAAAATACGCAGGAGGCTTTAGGATACAAATATGAATGTTTTTCCGTTTGATCTGGTCACGCCTTGAGAAGATAAATAAGGCATTGCTTGTTATTTGGTTAGACTTGATTGTCAAACATTGAACTGATGTTAACCTCTCTGAGTATCAGAATTTAATGAGGCAGTGATGGCTAAACATTACCAGGTAAAATAAGGGTAAGATGGCCTTTTAACACGGGCAGAAACAGAGGACAAGTCAAAAAATTGTTGGTCTGTATTGCTCTATTCAAAGCATGTTTGCTGTGGTCATTTTGTCTAACTCTTGACAAGCTTAAGTATAGTTTATTTTAGATGCAATTAAAATGTTTTTTATTTCTTTAAGCCCATGCTGAAACCAGGTGAGCCTAAGAAAATGACACCTTCATATCTCCTAAACACAAATCATTCAATAAAAAAGGGTTTATAAGGGCTCATTTACAGCCCCTATGGTCTTCTGGCGTTTGCAAGAGAAGAGAGCAAATGTTCCGAAATGTTTACATTTTTTAATCACTGCGATATTATGGAAAAATAGTTTTTATAACACGGATTTATATTACAATGAGTGAGTGTGTGTGCCCTGCGATGGGTTGGCACTCCATCCAGGGTGTATCCTGCCTTGATGCCCGATGACTCCTGAGATAGGCGCAGGCTCCCCGTGACCCGAGGTAGTTCGGATAAGCGGTAGAAAATGGATGGATGGATGGATTTATATTACATTGAATCAATGTGGACCTTCAAGAATGTGCTAATGCATTCAGACACATCAGGATCGAGGTGCTTCATCTCAGTAACACCAGCATGCTGAGTGACGCAAACCAAAGCATTGACTCGACTTTAGCTGAGAACTTACTCCTTCACCGAAAGGCTTATAATCATCAGTCTGAATCTAATTGAAGTTATATCCGTGTCAACTAAATGTCTAGGCAGGTTATAGAGATTACCACGGTTCCTGCAGCAGTTCCAAATACCAGCAGTTTCTGTCAAATCATCTGCAGTCCGACCCTGAATGAACTTTAATAAACTTTTGCCATTTACTGAGTTAGACACAGGTATGGTCAATATAAGAAAAGGCCCCTAAATAGTATCAGCAGGAGCAGCATTGGGCACTAAAAAGCTATCGAGGGAGTCATGATGGGTCATTGATGATGATCTACAGTATACTTTACATACCCTTGGAAGTTATACAATCATGTCCATTTCTCAGTAACCACAAGCCATTACAAGCGGTAACAGCAGAACGTCAGTCATGTGTACACTACAGGCATATTCTCTGTTTAATGAATCAGTAACAATGAGGTCATTAAGAACAATATCCAGAATGACCAGCATGCCCACACAACCATCGCCTGTGGACAGAAAAAGGTTAAAACATAAACACGTGATATTACTTTATGTACTTTTAGACTATATGAACCTGGCAGAGTTCAAAAATGAGTTCAGCCACAATAACATAGAAAAAGCTGCTTTGGCCCAGCTGAATCACAGTTAATGTTATTTAACGCATGCCCGTCAATGGCTCATGATTTCTTTAAAGAAATAAATGACATTAGAAACATATATTTCAACTTTGATCATGTTTATATGCATGTATAGCATGTATTATTAATATGCATGAAATACCCATACTGCAGTGTGTCTTGCCCATTAACTGAGAAAAATAAGTAACACCAGCAGTGAATCTTTACGTCTTTATTGTAACAACTCTCTCGTTATTTGAATTGACAACAAAAAAACATGTTTTTTTTATTAACTCGTTTTAGAAATAAACTCTTTGTGTAACGTTAAACTGTGCTGCGAAGTATTTAGAAAGTAGCGTTTCAAAGAAACGTCATTAAAATAACGTAAATACGTCATCACGCGTAGATACGACCGTCACCAAATTTGCGCTGGTTTATTTCATTTTTATTTCATTTTTATTTTTCTTGTTTTACTAGAGAATTAATATTTCATTGCATTAAATAAAAAAAACACGACGTGAAAATAATCCTGTCTTCAAATTAAAAGTTGTACTCGTCATGACAGATCAATGCGGCAATGCATTTGAATCAATCACGAATCACCAAACAGAAACACGTCACACGATGTTACATTGACCTTTCATCCGTAAACTTTATTCTGTCTACGTTTTTGCTAAGGGGCCCGATATGGCAAAGCGGACACACCTCCGCGCTCCCGCTGTGTTTAAAAGTGGCACTAATGCGCGTTCACACGCTTTGACGGCATCAGCAGGTTGCTCTTTAATAACTTGCAGAAATGGGGAACTGCATGCACGGCATCTGCGACCGACCCAAGAACACGAATGTGAGATTTAGTTTACCTGCCGTGTGTTTGGTCTGGCAACTGGCTATGATCGTTTTGTTTGGGGTCTTTGTGCGGTATAATGAAGAGGCAGACACTCACTGGGTCGATTTCAAAGAAAAGAATAATATCACGAGTGATATTGAGAATGACTTCTACTTCAGATACCCCAGTAAGTGCATTCTGTCAAACAATTGTTATTAAAACGTTTTCTATCATTTTCTATTTAAATATAATATAATAAAATGTTTGCATTTACAAACTAAATTTTAGGGATTGAAATGAATCATTCAACTCTTTCCAGAACAGCAATTGAAACATCACAGAATTTCTAGTGGGTTGTATTGCTTTTAATAGAAACCATAATGGTTTCTGTGGGTCTCTGTTGGGTTGAATTTGTGGGTTGAATTTGTGTATCTGGCAGATGGGAACCAATTGGAACAGCATTAAATCTTACTAGTATAGAACCTAAAACACGGCACTTAAAGGAATTTCATAATGGTTTTAATGGTAAACAGTTGGAGATTCATCGTATTTGTAATAAAACCCGTTATATTTCTGTCTCATATTCATATCAGATCTGATCAAATAAACATAAACACGTCTATCTTTATGCAAACAATCTATCTTTATGTACAACACTTCATTCTTATTATCTGAATATGTGATACACACAGAGAGGTGTGTGTGTGTTTGTGGGATTATTTCTCTTCATGTAATTGTGTCATTTGTTAGCTTTGGGATCTTTGAAGGCGTGGTTGAATTCTTCTGCCATGTAAAAAGCTTTGCCCCTCATGTCGGACTATTCTCCCTGCAAGATCGGATCAAGGTCTTGCATGGCAGGTGCTTTGTGACCCTACTGTCTATCGTTGGGGGATGATCGGATGTCATTGAAGCATTTTGCTCTAATTGTCCTGGACGAGGTGTGACTTACCTCAA
The DNA here is from genome assembly GCF_015846415.1 of Triplophysa dalaica. Classification (NCBI taxonomy): domain Eukaryota; kingdom Metazoa; phylum Chordata; class Actinopteri; order Cypriniformes; family Nemacheilidae; genus Triplophysa; species Triplophysa dalaica. The sequence goes on along the minus strand of NC_079565.1, from coordinate 3,707,598 downwards.
ACATAACTTCGAGTTCATCTCTAAGTAGTGTGTGGACGAAACTTAAGGTGGTCAGTCACGAGGGGTATTATGGAAACCCTCTATGATACGAGAGAAGCCATAAATACAGGGTGGGGTGTTTTGTATTAACAAGCGTTCTTGATGATGTGCTTGTAGTGTTTGTTAGCAGCGTGAGATCTGATACTGCTTAATGTGTCGACAAAACAAATGTATCAACACCTGATGCTTGCCTTTCAGGATACGTCTGGCGTAGAAAAGGTTTGTGTATAAAATCTCTCCATACGACTTTATATGCCTTACTATTGATAATTGAAGTACACTTCAAGTGTATACTTAATTTTGTTAAGTATAGTTTACTTGCACTTTATGTAGTGCATGTGTAAGTGTTCTTTGAATACTACTTGCGACTAAATTACTATTGGGTAAATTTCTTTAAAGTGTTACAGTATTAAGCCTCAAGTAGAGTACTTTAAAATCCCCTTGAACCGGAAGTTGCGATCGTTTTTACTTCCGTATTGTGACATATTTCGGAGTGAAAAGGAATTTCAAAGGCATCAGAGTGACAGTTGAAGGAGAGGAGTTAACGGATGCTTTGAGATGAATAGTCACTTCAGGGTGGAAGTGCATTTTCAGATTTTATCTGAAGATTGTGAGGGCGCATGAATCTTAGAAAGAAAATGACCCCCATGATAAGCTTTTTAATATTAGTGCGACAATAATTCTTTAAAAAAAGAAAATTTTCATTTTTAATTTCACTGGGACTTTAATATATAAAAAATATGATCTTTAATCTTCTATGCATGGTGTCCCAAATTAGCACAGTTGACTACACTCTGAGGACACAAAAGTAGTAGACTACTTAATTTAAAAGACCGTTTTTAAATTTAAATGGATACTTCGCCCAAAATTGAATATTAAAAATTGAATATTTATTCACCCTCAAATTTGGTGGGTGAGATCTGACATTCTTTCAAATTTCTTCCTGTGTGTTCAGCAAAGACAAAGAGGTTTGTAACAATCTAAGGGTGAATAACACCGTGTCTACACCGGACGCAACAGGACTCGACGTGACATGACAACCTATTCTTGTCCTTAATGGGTTTGTCATGGCCATGGTTTCTAATGCATTTCTAAAAACTACTTCAAACCCAACTCTTCTGTGAATGCCTGACAGACAAATGAGAAAATAAATAAATAATAATAATAACCCTTTCTCTCAACAGGTAGTAATCTAGCATTTGTTGAAACCAGTAACTTTGTAATGGCACCTAATGTATTATGGCTCCTGTATGACATATCGCTTGTTGCTCCCTAACTGCTAAATGTAAATGTAACATGTAATGCCTTTTGTCGACACTGTATAAATGATGACAGAATTTTCATTTTTGGGTGAAGTATCCATTTAAGGACAAAGTTAGTGCATGAAGTTAGAGCACTTTAAAACATTTAAGAGTCGAAGTATACTTGTCAATAGGAATCTTCTAACAGCACTTTCAAATATATGTATGTATATATATACTTTGATATATGTGGAACAATCAAATTCTGTAAAATACAAGTTCGTTTTACAAGTGGTAACCTGCTATTTAGTAGATCTCATATCATCGGTTGACTCTGATTTCAAGGTCAAACATGATTCTTGTCCGACTCATTAAGGAACGATCTGTTTTGGTTTCTAGCAGTCGATTTATGCTAACAATGACCAGCAGAGTATTTTTCTCTGTGCAAATAAGGGCTTGTCCAAAAACCACAGCATTGTCTGTTGTCATTAACGTTTGACATAAGCAGGTTGGGTCAAATTATCCTACCAGGCATGCACACATCCATGTAATGTCATTTTTTTTCCAATTATAAAATCATCCTACCTGCTACGGGAATGTGATGGTGTATTTTCATTGTTAAATCATTCTATATTTTTATTAAATACCGGAAGAACGATTTGATAGGGTATTGCGCTGTAAATTAATTTGACACGTTTCTTTAATGCTGGTAGGATAATCTGACAGGGTATTTACTCCGTAATCTTTTTTTATGTGTTTATTTTAAGCAGGTTGGACTATCTGACCAATGTTTCATTGTAAAATCATCCTACCTGTTAATTTTGTCCATCTGGTTTAGATTAGATTAAGTTTTGCCTTGCGGTAGGGAAATCAGGGTAGGATGATTTGACGGATCACAAGTATTGTTGCGTCCTTGGTTTGTGTGGCTCTGTTTGCATTTATGGGAGAACTCGAAACATCTTTACAAAATGAGCAGCCAAACCCAGTTCTGTTTTGAGAAACTCATTCAGTGTTCAGATATGTATTTAGTATGAGCTGCTTACTTTTGACCACAAGCTACATACATCTACACCTGTCAAAGCACATGTTTGACAGTCAACATCAGGGCGTGGCGGTTTTAAGTGAAGAATCAAACCCTTTTCATCTCTGTAAGGGTGTAAGTGAATGGTTATATGTAATCATTGTCCCTCAACTGTTCTCTTAATGGCACCGGTCTAAAGGGTCCTTAAAATGTCTTTTGTCGAAACAAAACTGATGCATTAAAGAACAAAGAAACCAAGCATGCATGTCTAGACCCCATTAAGAACTTCTGACATGTTTGATCTTCTAAAGACCCGCATGTGCTGAATAAAGACCTTTGATTTAAACTGAACTGTTTGATACATTCACCCTACAGGTTTTCAAGATGTACATGTCATGATCTTCGTCGGCTTTGGGTTCCTCATGACCTTCTTGAAGCGCTACGGATTCAGTTCCGTGGGATTCAATTTCCTGATTGCGGCGTTCGGCATCCAGTGGGCCCTTCTGATGCAAGGCTGGTTTCATTCTCTGGATTACACCGATGGAAAGATCAAGATCGGCATAGAAAAGTATGTTTCTTCTCCCTTTTTATTTTTTGTAAGCTGAACAGGATAGAGAACAATCCCACAGGTGAGATTTGTGTTTAAACGTTAATGGGAACACAAGCCTGACAAACAAGTACAATAAAGTAAGTGGAAATTATAACCTTGATATCTTTAATATTGATGTACGGTATATTGAATCTTGGCGTATATAAAAAAATTGAAATCATAGTGAAATATTTGGTTAAAATCAAACGTTGATACTTGTAATCTCATTATTGCATTATTTGACTCTAACCTGGATTTCACAGGCAACCAAGTATGTTTATCTGCCGTCTGTTCAGTTTGAGTAAAACTGGGTTCATTTCTAAATGTTGTTTTAGCCTTATCAATGCAGATTTCTGTGTGGCGAGTTGTCTGATAGCTTACGGTGCCGTCCTGGGAAAGGTCAGTCCGGTTCAGCTGCTGGTGATGACCCTTTTTGGCATCACGCTGTTCGCTATTGAAGAGTTCATCATCCTCAATATTCTTCATGTGAGTTACTTACTTGCACACATAATATACATTTTAATGCTGAATTTAAACTCTTCCGGCCTCCACTGTTTGGACAAACTGTATATGAAGAGTTCATTTGCAAAAACAGATTACTAGACTCAAGTAAATGTTAGAGCTATCAAAACTGAAGATAGCTTGCGGTGACATATTTAAAAATGCACACTTGTAAAGTTTATTTGTAAGGCTTATTCCTGGTTTAAACTAGATTTCTTTATCCCCGTCAGGCTAAAGATGCTGGTGGCTCTATGGTGATCCACACGTTTGGAGCTTATTTCGGTCTGTCCATATCATGGGTTCTGTATCGGCCGGACTTGGATAAGAGCAAACAGTTGAACGGTTCGGTCTACCACTCGGACCTCTTTGCCATGATCGGTAAAAAATTGTATATTTTTTTATTAAACTTTGTTTATGACACTACGGCCCGGTTTCACAGACATGTTTCAGCTTAAACCAGGACTATGCCTTAGTTGAATAAAGATATTTCATTGCCTTAGAAATATAAGGTTCTATCTGACATTTTGGTCAAAATTAAGTTTTCACATATTCTTATTCTGTAACAACTCATTAGTTTTCCATGTTTTTTTAAATGTTCATTTATGGACATTTTTTAAGAAAGCAAAAAGGTTCTACAAAATCGAATTATAATTATAAAGAGCCAATGAGCACTTTGAATGTCACTAGAGGACCAATCAGGATCCGCTTTCTTTGTCATGTGAACGGACTCCTCAGTGACGGGAATATTGGAACAGTGCAACACAAAACAATGTTTATAAGAAACCTCAAGGTTGACTGTTGATACTCTTCTCAACGAGAGCAGCTCAACCAACGACAGTATTTTTTGTTTTGTAGAGATAATTTTTGTATATTTATTGACAGAACACTAGCCAGCAGCGCTAGCTTCCTTATACCTGTGTTTACATAGACTCACAAAATGCAGTTAATAACAAATTGTTATTTCAGCCAAACTCGTCTCTGAAAAGAAATTTGATCTGTCCTTTTATGCTGAACTTGAACAAGAAAAAACATTCTAAAATATGAAAAGTGTCATAAAAAACATTTTTTGCACATTATTATACACTAACCTCATGTTTTACCAAAAGTTATAAGTAAATAGTTTGTGTTGCTTGAAAATGTTTGCGTCTATGAATGTTTTGCAGATAGAATCTTATAATTGAGACAAAACAATGGCACTGATATATTTTAAGATCTAGTTATTATACTTAAGACAGGTCAAACATTCATTTTAGTCTGGGACTAGCCTTAAAACCTACAATAAGGAATCATTCTGTCATAATCTACACGCCCTCTTGTCATTTCAAACCTGATTTTCTAGTAGATATTTTGAAGAATGTTGGTTACTGAAAACCATTAGTCTCCATAGACTTGCATTGGTTTAGTTATCATATAATAGAAGTCAATTTGGTTTTTGGGTACCAGCATTTTTCAAAATATCTTCTTTTGTGTTTTGGACAAGAAAGAAAATGACACGTGTTTAAAATGACAACAGTGTGAGTAAATGATGACCAAATTTTAATTCGAAGGTGAACTATCCCTTAAGTAGTATATTCACACATTGATGGTTTTGTTATGAAATCTGTTCACGCAGGCACTCTGTTCCTGTGGATGTTCTGGCCCAGTTTCAATTCTGCCATTGCTGATCATGGAGACGGTCAGCACAGAGCGGCCATCAACACATACCTGGCTCTGGCCTCCACAGTCCTGACCACAGTCGCAATGTCCAGCCTGTTCGAGAAAACAGGAAAACTAGACATGGTAGCATCTGCAAAACATTTCGCTGCGTTGGCTTACAACTTTGTTAACAACTTGTGTTCTCACAAGACCTTTTTGGAAACTCCTCGGAATTCCCCACTACCAGTTATTTGGATTGTGTTACTATTTATAGTATAAGATGCATACGATATTTACAGATAAAATTCAATTGGATGCAGTTCAAGTGTTGTCATCATACATTTTTATACATATGTTATATGGGGTTCCTTTTTTACCCCAAGTGTTGACTCATTCTTTCACATGTATTGCCCTCTAGGTATTGTTTTTAAAATACTTGATTGAAACGGAAACCATCTGATCCATAATCTAAAACACCGTTTTTTTTCTCTTCAGGTTCACATCCAGAATTCCACACTGGCTGGAGGAGTTGCCGTAGGAACGGCAGCTGAATTTATGTTGTCCCCATATGGTTCTTTGATCGTGGGTTTCATTTGTGGAGTTATATCAACATTGGGCTACATTTATATATCTGTGAGTTTTTTTACCTGTCAAGATTTGTTTTAGGTGATCTTAAATGATACATTTTGCTAGTATTAGTGTTTCTGTAACACATTTAATATGACTAAAGGAGAGAAAACCTTTTTTCATACAATAATCCCAATGTAGTTATTTAACTTTTGCAATTAAAAAGATTGTTTTTGAGATTCATAACTGAATTATAAAATTACAGATTCTGTTGACTAAGACCAAACATTGAAATAACGATAATTATTTCTGAAGCTATGCACCATTTGAAGAAACACCATTTAAATTATACTCTAATTCACTCTTCTGTTTCATGTGCTCCGTTCTATCTGTGATGGCAAAGCATAAATTCCTCAGAAAACAGTTCATGGTTCTTGCAAGCATTTCAATTGTAATGTGCTGATGCACAATAGCTGAACTATAGATTTCACAATGCAACACTTATTTTTAGTCGCTTGGATTGCTAAGGTTCAATTTCAGTGTCAACAGAAATGTTTTCGTCAACCACGGTGTTTGTTTTAATTTCAAACCCAAAAACTAAACTGTGTTTTTTAATGATGTGATATTTATTGTACCTTAGCCATTCTTGGAGAAGAGACTGAAGATTCAAGACACCTGTGGCATTCATAACCTGCACGCCATGCCAGGGGTCATCGGAGGAATTGTGGGTGCCGTCTCAGCCGCCACTGCCAGCGAGAAAGTTTATGGGGCATTAGGGTGAGCCAGTAAAGAAATGACATCAAATCTCGCATACACGCAGCATGAATATAAAATACACGTATCTAAATCCTTTTTTCCATTTCAGCTTGAAAAATACATTTGACTTCTTTGGAGATTTTGAAAAGCGAGTTCCCACCGTCCAAGGAGGATTTCAGGCAGCCGCGCTTGGTGTGGCCTTGTTGTTTGGAGTAGGAGGCGGCATTTTTGTTGGTAAACAGAGACTCTTTAGATTTCAAGTCGTATATGCATATTGCGATTTTTGTGTTTGTAAAACATGAATAGGATACATGAATCCTACAAAATACAGTGTGGGGTCATATTTGGCAGTGAGACTCTCAAGGGCTTTTCTGTATTGATTCAAGCTTTCATTTGCCTTCAAAGAATGTGTTAGTGTGAGGAGAAATGCTACATGTTGTCTTGTGAGTGTAACTTCTTATGTAACGTTTTAACTTGTATTGTTCTTTAATACACAGGCTGTATTCTGAAGTTGCCCATGTGGGGTGATCCAGCAGATGAGAACTGCTTTGATGATGAGTGCTACTGGGAGGTGAGTTGCTTTTTGATATGATGGCAGAAAGATTGTTTGCATCATTGAGTTTAACATACATTATCGTGTTCCCAATAATTACATTCTTGCCATAAAAGAAGGTAGAACAACTGATTTACTGCATAAGTTATATTTTAGAAATGTGACGCTGTATGTGTGTGTTTTGTTCTGTTGGTCTTTAATTTTATTAAATAAAATTTGTTTATTTTATGGCTGGCTGTAGGTTCCTGAGGATGAGGAAAGCGCTCCTTTGACTTACACCAATCACATGATCCCAAACAAACATGCGGACATGTGAGTAGTGGTGCATCACAATGATCACTTTTTATTTTTTTATTTGAATTGCTTTTTACAGACTGTTATTAGATGTTTGTGGTTTTAGATAAACTCGAAATAATTTAATCACTCACAGTTTTAAATAGTTTTTCCAATACCCTTATTACCTGTAAACGGTATTTGTTGTTCCACCAGGGGGCGCTTGTGCGCTCAATCGTCCTTACACTAACATTAACGTTTCAAATTGACATTTGTTCTTAAAAATCGATCTAATTAAATGGTATGAAAAACAAAATAGTATGTGTTTATAATAATCGATTTTTGGTTGCTTTACAAGGTCTGAGAAAGGAACAGCTATGACGTAAATTTAGTTCAATTTTTTTTGTTTAAATTTAATTTGAGTTTTTTTACACCTTAATAATGACTTTGTATGTAAATTAAACCTGATATTTAAGATTATTACAGTAAGTTGACAGGATATATTGTGTAGAAGCTTTCGTATTAAACAAAGTAGCTACATGTTTCTCAGCAGCACTGCAGTTAGGTTGTGTATTACCCTTTTTTGCCACAAGGTGGCGCATGGAGACAGCGTTGAGTTTACAGGCAAGTCTTCATTGTCTGTAATTTGTTTGTAAGTTGAAAGTGACACACAGTTTCTCCTGCAGGACAGAGACGAATTTCGTGGAGCAGCGTTAACACAAAACAACACGTGTGCAGTGTTGTGATCTGTGTCAATGGCAATTATTTCATGCTGCTTTTCTCTGTTAACAACCATTCAGCCAAACCTAAAATGAAATGGACATTTCCTTTTGGCTTTTATGATGGACAAATCTGGCAGAATACATGGAGATGCATTTCATTTCATATTATATCCAAAATGTCTCACAACTGTCTTAATATATTTGTATGTCACATTTTTGACCAGTCAAGTGAATGTGAAACTAGATTTACCAATTTCTTTTAAACACAGATTTGATGATCAACAAGAACTTTTAAACCTCCTAGTAGATAAATTTTCATTTAAACTAGAGTAGAAATCAATGAATTTTACATGTGTAAATTTAATATTTGATCGGTTGATCGTAATGTAATTGTTTTAAATGTTAGAGTCTTTGTTTTTCTTACATCAGCAACCGCGCATTGTGTTCAGCAAAGGATACAAGCATTCAAACAAAAGCAAAACTCTGTAATGTTTTGTTTACAGATCTTTTTTCTCCTATATCATTTGAATTGCTTTCATGTTAATCAGCATGTATGCATACATCAACATATGTAATTGTTTCTATATTTTAAAATTTTCTTCTGTATTGTATCATACTCGTTTGTTGATCCGTATTGTAAGATTGTTAAAAAAAGTTGTAAATCTATTGTTTATTAAATTATTGAATTGTTACATGAGATTTAATCTTTTATTTTCTACGGTCTACAATCCATAGCATCAGTTAAATCGACAAAAATGAGCCCAAAAACGATTTGGTCTGATTTTGATTGATGAAGAATGATTTATAAATGGAAAACGTCAGTATTCTGAATATACGTCTCATTCTGTATCCTTTTTACTCTCGGTTTATCAACCGTCTGTGCAAACATGAAGTTTTGAACCAGTTCCTTTTCTCTGTGGCTAGTGACCACCTCGATGTCCCTTGTGGACTCATGTTGAGGTCAAAGGGCATGACATCTGCTTGTCTGGGGTCAATTGGATGATGTCAGAGGTGACCATGCCACATGTCCGACCCATTAACAACAATACCTAACAGATAACTGAACGTTTGAGGTCAAAGGGTATAAGCACGCAACAGGTAAAGGCGTCTATTTATTTAGATTGGTGACATGATCTTAAACGACCTAAATTGAATTGCTTTTTTTGGTCAATGTGTAAAAATAAACTAAATGTCTATTGGCAGTCAACAGTTGGATGTGAAATACGTTTCTTATGATCTTAAAACATTTTGATCTTAAAGCTTGAATAATTCTAATATCTTGTGTATACAAAACAGTTATTTGGATTTGAATTTTGCATAATTGAAATTGCATTTATATAATAAAAATAAAGTTTGTCTTTTTTAATGTAGGAGTAGAGAAAAAAGCAGGCCACATCATCCAGCATTCTTCAATACGGAGTCTGCAGAGATGTAATGGACAAAGGAAACTAAAACTGGTAAGATCACTACAAACTTCTCAAACATTTACCTTAGTTTAAAAACTGTATTTTTTATAATTCAAATAATAAAAATTTCCAGCCGTGTCCAGACTTTCAGATTGTAGTGCGTGATGTTTTACACATTTAGTCACAGACAAAGGCACAAACAAATAGTTTTTCAACCTAAAGCTGTGGACGCAAGCCTTTAATTTCCCCTCTGTGGGAAATCAGCATGTGACATACTTAGATCTTAGCTCCCATCTCAAAGACGGTAAGGAACAAACGAACGTTCCAATTAACTGCTTTAGGGCTCCTGTGGAGGAAAGTGGGAACCCCCCCGTTCTATTTGCGCTCGCACACCCCTTCTCCACCTTCTCAGCATTCAGATCTGTGCCTCTCTGTTCTCTCCTCCCCGCGGTCCTTTCGTGGCTAATGTATATTCATTTACCACTTATTTGACGGACGCAACCCCCTGTTAAAACTAAATCAAGCCCCATTCACGACATGATCCTGTTTGCCGCGCTCAAAGGGCCCCGTTCCGAGGGGGGAGCCTGACCCTGAAGACACAGAGAGGGGAGAGGCGGGGGGCCGGTTTGATCCTATAGCCCCCTAAAAAAGACAGCACTGTCTGCCTCTGCCGTGATTAGACCAGCCAATGGGGGACACGGTCAGGACCACGGCGGGAATTTAGAAGAGGCGTGATGGAGATTAAATATGTCACGCCCATTCAGAAAGAGTGGGATAAAGAAATAAAAGAAGGTTATAGGAGAGAATGAGGGAAGGGAGAGAGAGGGCTCTTTTCATGGCTGATGACTGATTGCCCGTCTTTTGATTGACAGACGGTGTCGAGCCAAAGGGTGGGAAAATTGGGAGTCTGTTTCTGGGTGGGGTTGATGTCGAACTGTGAGAAATAAAGGTTAAGACATTGTGTGTGAAAAGAGGGGCTTTGGTGAGAATATCCATGCCTGTAATTAGCTGTGACCATCATCGTTGCTTTAGCATGTTGAATATTAAAATCAATGTTGGACAAAGATTAGAGATGATAAAATGGAATGAAATGAGATTATTGCATACATTGGCTCCCAGAAAGTATTTGGATACAAATCCCCGGATGTCATTAATTTTATTTATTTCCCAACCTAATTTCAAGTAATATCATAATTTTTGTTTTAGTACATATTTTTAAATGATGATTAAAATTTACATTATACATATTTCACATGCTAGGCACAACTGTAATAACTTTCATTACACCATTATATGTTTTTTATTATTTACTCTATCTTTTTATCCTTTTAAGTCTAAAACTTAAAAAATGTATGCTGAAGAGCTCCCCTGACGACAATAAATTCCTGGTGTTTGTGTGCTTATTCTGGTTTTGATTATAAACTTTAAAAGGTTAAATGTATTGTTATATACATTAACAGTGTTTGATAAAAAAAGATAGGAGCTCTGTATTTGTGTGTAGTGGTATTGTGCTTTGTTGACATTTCTGAAGAGTGTTATTTTAAATGTGCAATTTAAAAAATGTTGATTTGATTTATGTTGCATTTGTTTGTTTGAAACACTATATCAAAGACAATATTTGAGTAAATCTTCGTAGTTAATGTGTTGAACTTCACATGTGGTATCTCGACAAAACTGTCCTTAAGATCGGTGGGTAAAAGTCACAAAAGTTACTTTAAAAAAAATGTTTAGCATCATTACGTCACAGAAATATATGGTTCTGCATTCTGAGCAGTTTTGAGATGCCGATTTTGCACTTCATTTGACTTTGTAGATAAACCTTTTTTATTCTAAAATTAAGTACCAAAATGTACACGATGCACAGAAATAAAACATCACATAATGTAAATAAGTTGTCACAGAATAAAAGTTAACAAGATAATTTTGACACATGTCCAAGGCGGTTATATATTTTTAACCAATCCAATTAGATTCATACATTTTTATGTGGGTTTTAAAATGTGTTCCTCTGTGTTTCTATTGGTGTCATGTGTTTTGTGTAACCCAATAAAACGCCTCACATTATGAGGGACCAAGTGCTTGTGTGCTCTACCCTCATAAACACGCCTGTAAATCTGTTCTTGCCTGTGAGACTGAGGTCCATAAACACGTTTACAAAGCGGCCAAACTGATCTTCGTCTGTTCTCAGTCTGAACATTTATTATTATGGGATGTAGTCTTAGGACTCATTAACAGACACTGTAACCGCTGTAAAACCTTCTACTGGTCATCACTACAGTAGAGTTTTAGAGGTGATATTGATAAAAGGATTTTGCTGTGGGGATTTGTAGGGTATTCCATACTTTTTAGTGATTGACCACTATAAATAATTGGCCATTTATTTTAACATTTCCACTGATTTGCCTTAATAAATGATTTGAGCATTTATTAAATATACACTCCAAAAATGGCTGTGTTAAAACAACACATTTTATGTATGGTACGGACAACACACCAAATGTGTTGTCCTTAACTGAACACATTTTGTGTTGTTTCTGGGAGAACACATTTTGTGTTTTCAACACAACTTGTCCCTTTCATCAATTCAATACAAAATCAACACAAAATGTGATAAATGGCAAAATGGAGTTTGATAAAGGCAATGAGGCTTATAATTTATATGTGGTCCTTTAATAACACTATTATTTTATTTAATAAGTAAAATTTGAAGACAATCCAGGTATAACTATATATATATATATATCTGAGAGCATTTACAACATGCCAGATAACTTGACAAACAGTATAGTTTGTTATGAAATAAAACTTTTGTTTCATTCTTTTCTTTAAGGATAGAATTCACAAAGTAGTCTTTTTTCATTTAGCTTTAGAAGCTTTAGAAGATAACGAAGTGTGTGTGTCATATATGCCTATTTAACATTACAAGGTGTAATTTGGTAATTTGTTTGTACAGTGGGCCGGCTTTCCATCTAACCTCGAGCTTGACAGTCTCACCCCCACCACCTGTCATGATCGCGGACCCTCTGCCGGCTGCGCGCCTCGCACACTCCAGGTATCCGGTGACTCAAAGGGTCGGTAAGTGCCCCTGTCAGCGCACCGTGGTGAGGAACAAGAGATTAACTCTAATCCACCTCCCCCCTTACTAACTCTCGCCCAGAAGAGATGTGGTTTACGGGTCAACGCTGGAATCCTTGTAGGCTACCGCAAAGATGCGCTTAAACACGGTGACTTTGGCGGGTGCTCTATGGACAAAGCCTTTTCTCTCACAGTGCTGTGGTGGTTGCTAAGAAAGGCCAAATAAATGGGGATGGCACTGTGGATGTGTGTATAACGTCTCTGTTAACGTTTGGTACACGCTGGTGAGCACGGGGTCCCGCGCCTCTCCAGACCAGAGGCACCTGTTTGTTTGAGATCGCGTTGCGCTGCGCTGTTCGTCCTGAAGATGGTGTGGAAGACGCGATTCCCATCATGCTTTGTAAAAGTGCATCATTTCTGGACAGCCTGGCAATTGCTTTTGTGGCAGAGAGGTGAAAAATATACGTGGGAAGTGTCCACCCCTCGTGAGCTCGTGCTTTTGTAAAAGCGTAATGACAACGGTTGTGTTGAAGACCATTTTGTTTCAGTGAAATCATTTCGCAATCGATCTTCGTTGTGTAGTCTGTCTAGACCATGCGAATGTTTGTGTGTACAGCGTCGTGAATTGCAGTTTAAATCCAGCCATTCTTGACAAAAATGTCTTCACCTTGCTAGCTTCTCATAACGAAAATCTCTTTAATTTCTCAATTATTTCTCGTAGACACCTTTAAAATAACATGGAGAACAAATAGAAAAAAGTCCAAGAAATCTAAGAAATATCTCCAGTCCGTTTCATCAGAGATCTCACAAACTGAGCTCCGATTTGCCAAGTCAAATGTCAATATTTAATATCTAAATATGAACTAATTTCAACTTTACCCAAATCCAGATAATTGTGCTTATACAATTGACATATTTTAATATGTATCTCATTCTTTTTTCATTTTTTATTAATTTTAGGATAAACATGTGAGACTAAGTTGCAGCTAAAATTAAACGAGTGAGAACTCCTTGAGGGAAAGAATAACCTCTGAGCTATATAGTCATCTGTGTCTCACTATAAAAACTGGCAACACTTAACTAAACAATTTGATTTGTTATCATTAACAAAACTTCTGCATTTGCATCTATTCATTTTAGTTCCAGTTCATTTAACATTTTATAATTAAGTAAAATCAAATGTTATATCTGTTAACGTTAGTTAATGCACAATGTAAAAATGAATGAACAATGAAAAACTGTATTTGTATCATTTGCATCATTGATAAATACTGTAAAAATATGTTGCCCTTTGTTACTTTGTGTTGGGTTATGCATTAGCTCAGATGAATAAAAACTTTTTGTAAAGTGTTACCAAGAAGTCTAGAAAAGCAACACCTAAACACATGAAATGAAATTGCAACACTCTCTAGAATTCACTGCTGGGTGTAATTAGTTTTAGTATTATTATGTAACATTGAATTGTATCACATCACATAGGCCCTTTTTTAACACTTACACAACTATTTGTGAAACAGTTCAAATGTAGGTTATGTATTTTTAAATGCATCAAGATACATTTTCACATCCCATTTTTACAGAACGTTGATCAGTTGACACAGTCTAAATTTTATGGTTGAAGCACTGATAAAACTAATTCTCTTACCAAACATATCAAGCAGTGACATCTATTTAGCTTATTATAGCTATTTACCTTTCCTTTCTTACATTTCTTTTTATTTCATTACCGTTTTCAGAAACAGTTCTATATTAAACATTATTTACAAATAATCCATTTGAGAATAGATGCAGTTTTGCATTTTTCTTTGAAAGCCCAGGTGAACTCTGTTTTCTTCTTGAAATCATCCAACGTGTAAAGAACATTCTATAAAAATATAACAATGATATCTCTAATATTGAACGAGTAAAGGCCGTGTCTAAAATTGAAGTCATAATGATATTAATGGTTGAAATTGAAGGTTAATGCTTATTGCATCATAATTACTTTTACTTTTACGTTTACATTTATGCATTTGGCATACGCTTTTATCCAAAGCGACTTACATTGCTTTATCCTATACATTCTACATAGGTATTTGCAATCCCCTGGGATCGAACCAATTAGATACATATTATAATAGTTAAAAACATAACTTTTGATTTCAAAGATTACACAATTTATGTAAACATTTGGCAGATGCCTTGATTTTAAAATAACTTGCACTACATTCGACACATGTTTAATTTGTTTCTGTAAATGCATGAGAATCCAACCCAGACTTCTACACTTGCTAAATGCAACATATGCCAAATTACCCACGTAAGAGACGTACTGTATTTTAATGACTTGAATTTCATATACATTACAATGTGAATCATTATATAAAGGCCATGAATAATTTGAGCTCAGGTGCCATTTGTGGTGCTGTCTGCATCACTGCTTGCTTCTCCGTGTCCCATGTGTTTGTGTATGCTGATCACATGCTAGATCTGTCTGGACCCCACGCCCCAGTCAGGGCCCCGAGGTGAGGCAGACACCCTCAGACTTTGGGATATATGGGTACCACATTGTCCCAAACATGTCTCTGCTCTCCTCCCTATCCAGACGTGTTCTAGTACTGTCTGGTTCAGCTTTCCCAGACAGCCGTCCTCCCTACAGGGGCTGAGAGAACCATGACCCCCTCTGCCATGACTGCTCTCCAGACAGCGGGGGTCACAGGTCAAGACCAGCTTTCACTTTACCCCACAGCACGAGTCAATGTTGCATTAAGGCCGTGATTAAGAATGGAGGAATGTAGACACACATTCCTTGGGACATGTTGTCAGATAATCCTACACACAGATTGTATTTCATTTAACTACAAGAATAAAAGAATGTGAATGAAAACTATGGAACATTATCATTAAATATCTTTTGAAAATTGATATTAACAATTTAAATGTGTAATTGTTTGTTTGGTCTTTAAAAACATACGTTTCACCTATACATAATTAAATAAAGATATTCAAATAGATATTTTTACATGTATATTTAATATTTTATTTTATTGTCTTTCAAAAGGCTCTGAAATGACAGCAGATTTTTCTAGTGGGGCAGATGCCTTAGGTCTCAAGTTCAAATCCAAAGTCCTTCATTCATCTGACACAAACTTTTGTCCAACCTAAGGAACTGGTAGGTAAATATATTTCAAAGTTTCTTTGATATACACCATAGACATAAAAAAATAGTTATATAGTGTAAAAACTGTTGAGATGGAAGATGGTTGAGGCTTTGGAGCTAAAACAAACAAACAAAATTAAACTTTAATAAATGTCAGGAAATATTCTGCACATTTAGATAAGTGGAAAAAATAATAAATGTGTTTTAAATTTTGCTTTATTTAAAATAGTTAATCTCATCACATACAATAATGTAGAGTGTCTCTTCTAAAGTTTCCTCTTCTTATTCATTTTTCGCTTTCTTCTGCTTTTTCAACAATACATTTTGACTTCTGTATGACAAAAATACAGTTTATGAACTGTGTGGCTATTTTTATTTATATTTTCAAATATATTAATATCACAAGGGCATGTTTGTTTGTGAAATGTATTTAATTTTCGAAATTGTAGTTTTTTAATTATATACACGTCGTTGCTGTTTCTTTAATACGATCTGTCCTCACGTACACTTCTCACGAAAGCTAAAGGAAACAAATATGTGTAAAATAAACAACTGCTGCTAATAATAATCATATATTTATTGGGATATTCATGTTAATAATAATGCATAGAACAAACTGTGAATATAAATCTAACAATGACGAAAAAGAAATGAATATTCTGTATAAAGGTTGATCATCATTGACTTGATAGTTCACACTTGTTTGCATTGTCGTTCGTTTTTGTTAATTCGCCTTTCAAATCTTTGAGAAATCTTGATGGCAGAAAATAAATGAAAAAACGCGCCCATTTATTTGTATTAAAAAACCATACATTTAGAAAATTCTACGTTCTTTTTCTTGTTTAGCAATACATGTATTTGAACATACTTTCGTCACTAATTCTAAATGATTTAAAAGTTGTCTTTTTAATAATAAACCCATTTTAATCTTGCACTTTGTTATTTCAAATGATTGTGTCACAATGTGCCCAACTGTGTTTTGAACTTTTTGAACCTCTTCAAATATACATTGTGTTACCAGTAGTTTCTTTAAAATGTATATAGGACAACACAACTTTGTATAGGCTAGTGAATTAATGTGAATTATACACAATTATTTTTATCCTGTTGCGTTTGTTTGTTTAAGCTGTTTATCTCAGTCCCTCTTAACCGGATTTTATAAACTACGAAAATCAGTAAATGAATAAACAAACACATCAAAGCATTGACCTGCAGTCAGTTCTGTTAATTAAGAAATTTGCCATCGGCGAATGCTCGGTCACATCATTACAAGAGCAGCGCACAAAAGCGCCTCGCGTCCTTGCGCTCCGATTGGTCGGTCCCCCGGACGGCGCGCGCTTGCGCCTGTTATTGGCCGGTCTCACGCTGACGTCACTGCAGGAGAGAACATACTGGGCAGGAAGCTGAGGACTGGTACCAAAGCTGCGCGAGCAGGAGGAGAGGACGCGCGTCAGCAGCACCAACATCATCATAATCGATATAATCGATGGAGAGTTTTCCACCTGTTGTTACTGATTAAGGCGGCACAGAAAGGTTAGAATTATTTTAAGACAGAAAGGAGAAAAAAATCCATTATTTTGTGAGTCTAGGGAGCAAAGAAGACGTTGTGGATTACAGACATGCTGCATGTTGCAATGCATCGGTACATTTCATGGGTTCCATGTGCAACGCGTGAGGATACTCATGGCGAGTCCATTATGCACGGAGGACATCAAGAGGTACGATTTACACTCTTACATAACTATAAATATGAAATGTGCTTTGTTTTCAGGACAGTCTGTTAGATTTAGAGAAAGCTGTAGAGACAAATAAATGAAGATATTTCGGCTCTGCAATATATAAATGCAGTTCATGCAGGCGACCCATTTACTATTTTATTATATATATATTTAATGTTAAAGTGTGTTCACAAATATGGCATAAGTATTATATTCGTTCAGAGAAAAGGGCAGCAACCCAATGGGTGTCGTTCATCCTTGACCGTTCAGCCAATGCAATATAACCATCACGTGCCTTTTCCTCTTGACGAAACTCAACTTATGTAAGTTTCGTAACATCCCACATCTTGTTTATATCATTATTTATTAGTTCATATTATTTAGTAGAACAGAAGTCGAAGATCACGTATCCAACAGTTAGGTACAAGCACATTTTCTAAAATTAATGTTAATGACAAGTTTGCTTTGGGCATTAAAATATTCTTACGATAGTTGAAAGGTTTCACAAACACAATATCATAAAATTGTGACATTTTTACATTCTCAAAACTTGAATAAATGTTAAAATGCATTATTTAACACTTTGCGGGTGAAATAACCTGTCAAATAGATTGTGTAGGTTTTGTCTTTTATTGCACAATTTTCGCATTGTGAAAGATTTTGTGAAGTTTAATATTACTTTTTTGATCGTGGAACCGTGAATAATCTCTTGTTTTATATAATATAATTTTTCGTGTATTTTAAACTGATGTTACATGTATTGAGCTTTGCATGAATTGTCATTTTGCCACAATAAAATACGTCTTAGTAGACAAATTTGGGATTTGGCCATGTAAAAATACGAATGGCCTTATTAGTCAAATTATACATATGCGAAAAACATACCTATTATGATTGAATAATAGTAAGTCTTCATCTTTCATTTTGTACATTTTAGTTTTGTAAAATACACTCTTGGAAAGAAATTTGGAAAACGAAATTTCTCGTCTGTGAGCATGATCATTATTTCAATGAATGACCCATTTGGATGTTTTAAATTAAAATGTAAAAATGTAAATAATACAGTTCACATGATACTCCTTTTCTTTTGAGTTTTTAAATTATATAAGTTATATAACATGTATTTGTGATTTTTTTTATAGATGTACTACTGCAGTCCTATCATCAAGATCGTCGCTTGGGCCCAAAGCCTCTTTCAGAGGGTTGGTTTCTGTCTTTGGTTATCTAGCTGTATGAGTTATAACACTTTTCATAAAGCTAGATAACCGAAAGTAGAAATAATCCTCAAAATACTGTAAACTGGTGTGACGTCAGAGAGTGCCTCAGGTAATTCCTTTGTTCATTTGTTTTATGCATTTTTAATATTTTCATTTAAAAGAAGTCATAAAGAATATACTAATGAAAATCAGCGTTGTAATGTTTGTGATATTCTATGATGATGTTGAACATACTGAAAGTTAGCAATTTACCAACATAACCCAGCTGCACATAACATTGCAGAACATAATCTCGCTCCTGAATTACTTTATCGCAATATACATTTATAATGAGACTGGATTATTTACAAAATATGCATTGATGTATAATCTTGTGACATGTTTTTCCAAAAGAATTCCATTTTGTGGGGCAGTGTATTATGACTATATCTAGTAAAAGAGATTCGATTTTGGCGGGTGAGATGCTCACCAGTTCACCAAACAAAAGAGGTACTCGAGGGCTATTTGTTGGGGTCTCTACCCTAAAAGGAGGCTTTAGGATTGTCCTGTAGTCCCATTTAGGCCCTTTGTGCTAGATTTCCCCGTGTGAAAGACAGAAACAATGCTAGCAGTACAAACACTTATTCATGGCCTGTGTGTACACACGCAGGGTGAGCAGCCTATCATTGCACAAAACCAGCGCTTCCCTAAATGAAGATGCTTTTAATTCTTTTGGAAAACCTCTGAACAGAGCAGTACTCTATTGCGGCGGTTAATAATACACTGTGCTGGCTAATTGGTTGGATTCAGTGAAGTATGTTTCTAAAGGCCGATGAGGATGTTCCCATGCATTGCTGGAGTTTTCCCTGTTTTTGCCTTTAAAATGGAGGGTATTCACTGGTTGTTTAGAAGCATGCATGCACATCTTTAAAAGTGCAAATTGACAGATTGTTTTAAATAAACCCATAAAAACCCTCTCTTAAATAGATTTTAAATCCACTCCTGTCCTCCAAACTAACCCTAGCATTTCAATCCTGGCGCGAATATAAAACACACAAGACTGAAGAACTAAAAGAAAATCCCATCCTGTGCAACCATCATGAAACAAACCAAGAGACGGTTGCCATGGCATCAGCCTGGCAATAATAACACAGTGTTTTTAATCCCCCTTATTCATGTATCCCATACTCACCCCTTCTTCCATCTTGCGGCATACAGAGCGATACTTCCATCCACAAAATGGCACAATAAAGCAACGGCACAACCATCCAAGAGAGAGGAAGAGAGCGAAAGAGATGCTTAGAGGAACGTGGTATCTTTCCTTCTCCGCCTTTCCAGAAACCCCTAGTGCCATCTGGTTCCCCGTGGGGCTGGGGAGAACCCATGCCAGGGCCAGCGGCGTGGCAAACCTTGTCCTGGCACCAACACAGACTGCTGAGGGAGGCCATCTTGACAGAGATTTCAGTAGAAGCTAAGATGGCTGGGCTGACACATGTAAGGTGAGTTGCATCATGGTCATTTGTGTGTGTGTGCATATCGGGGATATTACGGCTCCTTTAATTTGCTTCTCTTGCTACTAGCCTATCTGATCTCACTTCACTAATTAACGATAGGGTTTTGGCGGGGGCTTGGCGAGGAGGGGGATGGCACCGAAAATAAATGAACTGAACGACAGTAGCGGCGACTGCTATTTTCCTTTGTTTAATGCTGCAGTGCGCCCTGATATGATAAGAGACATCTCGCATCATTCGTTAAGGAGATAAATTCGATTCGGTTAGAAATTCGATTAATGAACCTAAAAACTACTTACTATTTCAAAACGCTGAATATCTTTAATAGCAAAAAGCAATGAAAGATATGTCTTTAAAAGACAGATACTATTAGGAGCATTGTTTAGAGTTTTTTTTAAGTGTATTGAATATATGTCACATTTGTCAAACTTGAGGCCTGTCAAAATATCACTTTACTATAAAATCATCCATTGGATTTTACTTTTTCACTTGTAAACTATTATACAAACGTATTATTGTTTGTCCCCATAACAGCATTGCACACAAAAAGAAGTTTTCTTTCTTAGGGGCTTATTTACAATTCAAATCTCTTACTTAATTGTTTGTAGCTGAGAACGGATAACGAGGGAGGGAATCAAAAGAAGAAAATTAGGAAACTGGGCTGCTAATGAGTAGCGCTAAGCTAAGAATCTCTTGACACAGATGCAATGAATAGAAGGAGAGCAGGGGTTGGGTTTTAAAGACACAGACAGAGTCCATGTATCTTCTCATGGGTGTTGAACCCACCATACAGGACTATTTTCTTCACACAAACAAATGTATAATCTGAAACGTTGCAGACTAAGTGCTAGAATATCTCAATGCTTGAATAACGCTTGAATATTTATTGCATAATTATTGAATAGGTAAATGCATAAATGCATAAATGTATGAATATATTAATGCATAAAGACATTGATAATCTTTCAAGTTCCTTTGAATAACACAGTTAAAATGCTCTTAAATAATGGATTATCACACTTTGTAAAAAAATGTTACATTTAAAGCGAAACGAGATTTTAAGAGTTAATATCCTCACATTAGTTGGTTGCATTAAATGCTGCACACATTGGAATGTATGTTCTTGACAAGAAAAGAATTCGGCACACCACAAGACCCTTTAAAATACATTTTAAGAAAAGAAATTAATAAAAGCGATAATAATAATGATCCAATACTTAAAGGGGCAGTTCACCCAAAAATGAAAATTCTATCATCATTTAGGCACCCTCTTGTCATTTCAAACTTTCTTAGGCAGAACACACAAATAAAGATATTTTGAGAAGTGTTTGTTACTGAACAACCGCAGCCAGTACCCATTGACTTGCATTGGTTTTGTGTCCATACAAAAAAAGCGAACGGGCACCACTGTTGTTCGGTTAACAACATTCTTCGAAACACCTTCATTTGCAAAAGTCACACAGGTGTGAAATGGCAAGATTTTTCAATTCTCATTTTTGGGTGAACTATCCCTTTAAAGAAGCCTTTAGCATTCACATCTATCTATATTCACGTTCCTTTATATATTCATATAAATGTCAACCTTAAGTCTTGTTCACTAAAGCTTATGGACATATTATGCATTAGCTGTCCAATTAAAAATTCAATCGTGAAAGTCACCTTATTGTGGCTTGATGTTGCTCTCTGCCTTTCACACAGAAACAATTTTTCGAACAGCATGAATCGCCCCTTCACGCTCAGGGCCCTGGCAAAATCGCCAGGCAATCCCCTGGCGATCTGGCTTGAGGTTTAATGAAACGCTGAGAGAGGGCGAGGCTGGTACGAGGGCCGCCGTGGGGCCAGGCCGGCAGCTGCAGCGCGCGCGCTTTTAATGAACAGAACGTGGTGTCGGCCATTAATATTCTGCCCAGCTCGCGGCCGGTCCCTCTCACTCAATGGAGGCCCCCTCCTTTATAAAGAGCTTCGCTTTCCCACCATTGTCAGGGGCGCTGCTCCTGCATCACCACCAGAGAGGGGGCAGGGTGGGAAACGGCGATGCAGACCAGACACCACCAGATGCCAAAGACACAAGACGGTTATGCAGATCGTAGGGCCTTTGTCAGGCCGAGTGTGTGTTTGTGTGTACAGGGGTGTGTGTATGTTTACAGACGGAGGCTACAGGCCACCTGATCATCTTAATGAGTCTGCGTGTAGTTAATACGTGTCTGAGCGAGATGCAGATGTAAGCATGAAACATGTTTTGTGTAACAGAACGCACACGCTTTGTGAAAGGTTATTTTCTGTTCAGGTCATCTTGAAAGCACCACAATGTAGCTGTGTTACGTGTTTATCTCATTTAAAAATAAGAAAATATATACAAAATACAGTAAACGGGCAAATGTACTGTCAATGGTGTGACAGCAAAAATGTAGAAAGAAATGAAGATAAATCTCTAATATTCTATTTTAGATGATAACTATAAATATTAATAATATATTATTTCTAAACATTTGCCGTCACGCCATAGTACACGTGTGTTTTATTTGTCAACTACACATATATATACATAACTTTCTTGCACTGCAATCTGAAAAGATTTCCTACAATTTTTGCATCTACAGTACAGAACTACAGTTTCTGATGCATTTGATCGCTAACAAACACGGCCATATAGGTTAGCAAATAACCTCACAACCACAGCGATGAAGGTCATATGACATCAGATAAGATTCACGTGAAAACGTGATGTGGAACCATGTTTAGTTTTACGTTCATCCGACAGTTCTGAGCTTCTGTCAAATACAGGCGGTAAAGGTTTTTTCTGTGCTTTTGGGTTTCTGTGTCTGTAATTGGGCGTCTGTGCAGAAGGGCATCACAAGAATCGAGAATTGAGGAGAGGGCAATTATGCCCTGTAGCTCATTCTGGTTGGATTTAAACTTCATCTGCTTTAATATCCTTTAAATAAGTTCATTTGACCTAATTAAAACACAGCAGGATCATATTATTAGGAAGGAAATAAAACAGGATACGTTTCAGAAATGTCTGAAACTCGAGATTCCTGTAAGTCGCAAAACAGCTCCTGACTCGACTTGGTCTCATAAAGAATTGTTTTTGAGACCGCTTGGACTTCCATATAGTGCAACGGTTTAACCAATTCAAGAAATGCAACACAAAAGATATATGAAACCATTGCTTCAACACGATAGCATCACCCTAGCACTACGGTTTAAACAATTCATTGTGCGTGTTAAAGAGTTCAACTCATAAACTTCATATGTTCATTCAAGAAAAAGATGAACAGAATGTTAGAGTTCAGTAGAGTTCATTGCATTTAGTTATAAAATCAAGACTCAAAAGGCTAAATTAATATTCCAGTTCTGTAATCTAATAATTGAAGGTCTATCTACAGCATCTGTTGATGTTGTCAGTTACCAAACGATTTTTTTTTCTTGTACCTCAGTCTGTGAAAACAAACAATGCGCTGATGTGCAATTATGTCTTTATAGAAGTCCACGGTGAACAAGTGCATTTCCATACACATTTTGTTTGATTTTGCAAACTTATTTACAAGTCAAAATTATATTCAGTGGAGAAAGACAGCATGCTGTCAATAGAGCGTTATCTGTTAACAGAATCCAGGAAGATTAAATCAAGATCATGGCTGCTGTGTATTTAGGTCAAGAGCAAGGAGCAAAAGTCTGACGGCTTTTCACATCTGTGATTGTGTCCAGTTAATCTGGGATAAAGCTTCGCTCGACATCAACTAAACTCTATATACCTTGATGTTTAAGTGTTAAAGAAAAAAAGTAATCGTTTAAATATTTTTTTCTATTTTTAGGTGTTGAGAGTTTGATCTGCGTGCAGTGTTTCTATTTTAAAAAAGGTTGTGAGAAAAGTATTTGTTAAATCTTGCGTTTAACTTTGTCAAATATGTAACCCATCCTTCATGTGCCATTCGGAGTCTTCAAAAACGTCCAATGTAGGTCAAACTTAATCTTGGTCTCCTAATGGAACTTTAGCCAAGAAGTAATCTTCAGAAAAAGCCAAGCTATTAAAGACATATTAAGTCACAACGGATATTTCTCAAGCCGCACGTCCTGACGGGGTCCTCAAACTGAGCATCTACAGTCACAAAAACAAAAGCAGAGACAAAACAAGCTGTTTTATACATAGTCAAGCTGTTGATCTTCTTACCACAACACGGCATCTGACCTGATTCTGTACGGGCGTTTGGTGGGGGGATAATTCAGTTGTCCAGAGTCTTCAGGGACAGTCGAGCAGAGGCTCACGATCTTTAGAAGTATGTTGGTTTGTTTATGATCAAATAAGCGTCAATTAGTCGAGTACTGAAAAGGATGTTTATAGTTTATTTATTAGGCTACTCATTAGCTGATGCAAAGCATCTGAAACCCTTTCGAATTCTGAGTTTAATTGAGCCTCTGTGGTGGAACCTGATGAAGTTGTGGAGGATGTAGGGAAGGAAAAGCATGTTTGGGAGCCAACACTTAATGTGCTGCTGTGGCACTGGGGGCACATGTGAAATAAAAACCCATGGGCTGTGGATAAATCTTTAGATAAAAGTGTCAGCCAAATGCACGAAGGTCCTTATGTGCATCACTGTGTGAGAAAGTCAAGTTCAAGTTCACAGATGTCTAGACACGGTCCGTTCCATACCTCCTCTATTCCCCTCTTTCTTTGCATTCGGCGAGGGGGGCTATTGCCCTTTGACCTGGGAGCAAGTTGCTATGGAACGGAGGCGAGAGGGCTCAGTAATGCGCCTGTGAAAGACGGTGCTGTCAGGACTGTCTGATGATGTGCCCCCTCCCCGCCTCCGACCGCAGCTGGGCACAGTCCCGGAGCCTGGGAATCTTCCAGCTCCGGATTCATCAGACATCTCCGCGCCAGCTCAGACCTACTCCACCCCCCACCGAGACGTGCCCCCACCCCATCACTCTAGTCTAGCCGCACCCGCACCCCACCATCTGCGGGTCTGCGGTCTCCCCGCAAGCCCAAGTTCAAATCTAGAATCCCATAATGCACCTGGCCATCATAAGCATGATGTGCGTTAGCGGCTTTGCTTGTAATTGTCACCTAATGCAAGTGCGTGGCGTATCACGAGCGTGGTTACAGTCGAGTTATTGCACTGGAGCTATAAATGAGAATGTCCATATGGATCTCTGCCAAGTGCAACCGACGTTGGTTGGCAGTCTCGTAATTGGTTGCCCGCGCTTTGGCACCGAAGGTGTTTGTTGGAGACGGAAACAGAATGACTGTGTGTGAGAATGTGTGTGTGAGAAACCGAGGGTGCGTATGCGTGCGATTGGCGAGCGGGAGGAGGCTACAAAAAAAAGCTTCATTTACATAAGCTGCATGGAGCCCGGAGAGGGTGTTCAGAGGAAAACAACAAAAAGATAAAGCACAAATCCTACGTTGTGCGGACAGAAAGAGAAAGAGCGGGTTTGCGTAGGGGAGAGGGTGGAAATTGCCGGAGAAAGACATGAAGCTGTGGCGTTGAATAGAGGCAGGAACCTCCATGCATAATATTTAAAAACTGTGACAGAGCTGTAACACTGTTTACAAAGGCCCATTGAAGAAGAGAGAAAGAGATTGATTACAGATCATTTATTTCGCTTTTGATGAGAGCGAAACACATGGAAATATTAAAATGATATCATCATCGCTCTGCGGCCTCTGTAGCTCTCTGTGTGAAGCTGCAATGAGAGGAAGACAATGACGATGTTTTACTTTGATAATTTGCCTAATTTACTCATAATGTCCACACAGTTTAAAAAAAGTCACCCGCTCTTTGGGAAAGCAGCTGTTGAAGAGGAACCTCGTACTAAAGTGCTGATGTGCTTGTCTTTTACAGAATGGACAGTGGACTGAGCTGGGATGTCCTCGTGGGATGAAATGAATGAAAATCTGGAATTAGGTCTGGAGGAACAAAGGAAAAAACCCATGCACCTGAAAGTTTGAGAGGCATAAAAACCATGTTGGTGATTGTGTGTGTGTGTGGGTGTGTGTGTGTGTGTGTGTGTGAGAGAGAGAGAGAGAGAGAGAGAGAGAAGAACAGTATTTTTTCTTGCAAACAAAAAAATGAATTGTATTGTTTTTCTGTTTAGATAAACCATGTTGTTTTAATGTTCAAAATGCTGTACACTTACATACGTCCATAGAATGTAATGTCATGTGTGTTAACTGATTTCACTAGTGTTTTGTTACCATTTCATTTGTGCATTATTTTATATCAAAATGTAATGTTTATTTTAGTTATTATTTCCTCCTCCTTGTGATCGTTTTTATATTGTAAATGCTGTGTTTGTAAATAAAAATATATATACATACTATTTTATTGTTCTGGACATTTGAAAATCTGTATGGTTTAGAAATTAAATCGTTTTTTTACAAAACATCATGTAGCATTTTGCTCGATTATTATGACATTAATTGTCTTCTATTAGTTTGTATAATCTTGGACACCTTGGACGTCAAATCTACACCTACTTGACAATACACGTTTTGATTAAAATATTGTAAGAGAACAAATACATTTTACATAATTTATACACGTGTTTTCTATTAAAAAACGAATTATTCTAAGAAATGAATTTAGGCACAAACACTGAGAAATAACCTTCACAATTTTTTAAACTCAATGCATTTTGCCACAAGAACCGAAAAACTCTGTTTTGCGAATTTAGTTGCCTAAACATTTGAGGGATGTCTTTATTTTTCTACAGTATATTTCTACAATATATTTCTACAGTATATTTCTTAACATAAAACGAAATTATAGCTTGAAGGACAGTGCATGTCTAGATTATTTTTATATAAATTGGGCTAATCTAATACCCCACCACATGGATTCAAGCAAATGCCTATGCGAAATTATCTAGTGACCTTTGAGACGGCTACTATTAAGTGTTAATTAGCCATTGAATAGAGGAGATGTGACGAGCATGCTGGGAATCCCAATTGCGAATTACCCCAGTTTACTATGGTAAAGGATGGTCGCATATCGCGTATGAATCAAACCTTCGATATTGAGCGACGTCAGCACAACTTACTTAATATTCAAGAAGCAAACGGTCGCTATTGGCTGGTTTTCAAGCAACGTAGGCGAGGCGCGTTTAATATTAAAGAAAGAAAACCAATCACAGTTGGAACGTTACCAAGCAACGTCAACGAGACCTTGTTAATATTCAAGAACTCCGTTTTCCCATAGTATGATTGGTTATTCGTTATCCTAAAGGGATTTCCTTGGCACAGGCTTTAATAAAACGAGCTGGGTTAGCTATAAAGCCAACCGTTTTAATATTGAAATGCTATAGACAATATAAAACACGGTAAAATAAATTGAAATACGAGATTTAGCCTAAAACAGAATTCTAAACACGCTACTCTTACGACAAATAAGGTAACACAACCAATGTTGTGTTATTTTTTAGTAGTCTTCAAAATCTATATAATAGATAAGCAAATGTGCGCCTAGTCAAACTAGCTTTTAGCAAATGTGTAATTTAAAGGACGATTAGCTATTGTGCAAGAATCCAGTCGCAATACTAGGCTATAGAAAAAATATAACATACAAATTAATTGTATACTGTAGTCAGTTCATTAAGAAATTACAATTTTCAAACATAATAGACTAAATTATATGGCTATTAGCCTATTTAAACGAAACAAGATGAGAACAATTGGAGATATAGTCTGCAATTTAACCAATATATCCATGTGCTTACAAATCACAGGTCTACAATAGGCTGCGCAATAATATTTAAATAAAGACATGAAACCGTAAAGAAATTATATATAAAATCCATACTAGATAGAAAAAAATAACCATTTTGCGTTTTATAAAAAAAAACTTTTTATTTTTGCACACTTTGCACACTCATGTCTGAAAAATCTACACGTTTGAGTTCCTCGCGCTTAAACGAATGGGTTCACGTGTTCGTCCCTGTGAGCGTGCCCTTTATCACCCTTACAGACTAAACGGAAATAAAAATATTACGTCAGACTATTGATCCTTTACCGGTAATGACCTTGACTTCTTTAGTCCATCTAAATACTTGATGGAGATGGACGGGGACCGACTGGTCGCTCCCTGGAGGACAATAAAGGGGTCAAAGTTCATAGTGACAGGTCAAGAAGTGCTAATTGAGTGGCGATTTCCTCTTTCTCCCCAGTGACCAGCCAGGAGAGATGACACAGGGGTCAATGAAGCCATGATCATTTATAGAGGTGAAGACAAAACACATTATGAGGTAACAAGATGTAAACTGAGAATGATTGAATCGAATATCAGACTAAAAAGGCATTCATAATCCTGCATATTGCATAATGTGCGTTAGATGGATAGACCTTTTTAAGAAAGAAAGAAAGATGGAAAGAAAGAAATGAAAGAATAAAGGAAAAACATCTAGACCATAATTTTCAGACTTCATTAGCTGAAACTAAAGTCAACAGAATTGATTTCTTTCAGTTTCAGGATTTTGTCTGTTCCTGAGGATATATACAACACGTTTGCATACCAATAGCGCTGGAGCCTGTGAACCCCGCCGACCCCTTGACCTCCTTCCCTTGAACATGAATAGCAACACTGAAGGCCGGGACAGGCCTTTCAGCCACCAGAGTCGTGCCTAAGCTCCTAAACATGATGATTTAATGTATCCTCACCCCCCTGGGTTCCTTTCGCCCAGACGAACAGAAGTTTGTTTAAGACACAACCCCCTCTATATCTCCCTCTTTCTGTCTCTCTCAGTTACACACAGATAAACTTCCCTCCCTTCTTTTCTCCGAGCTGCACACTTGGCGAAATTAAGGGTCTGATCTAACAAGCGCTCTTTCATTCACTGAGAAAGGCAGTTTCTTTTCAGCTGCCTTCTAGGGCTGCACAGATGAGGAAAGAAAGAACATTTACCTAATCTGAACCCATAATAATCTGCATATTACGGGAGGTGTCAGAAATGGACTTTTGAATATAAAAATATATTATATAGCTGCATGTGTACATTCAAGTTCTTGTGGGCAATAACTTGTTTAATAATGAAGTGAGGTTTATTATAATTACAATGAACAGAGGGACCTCTGAAGGCACCTATAGATTTGCATTTTAAAGGAAAATTCAATGCTCGTACTTCTAGAATCTCAAAAGAGACATCTGATGTTTTAATTAAGATTGTACTCAAGTTATTGTTTTCACTACAATTTTAACAAATAGATTTTACAGATTTTAGTTGATCAGGTTTTAAGTTTAAATATATATATATATATATATATACATTTTCTAAAATGTTTAGGTAATTATTTTCGTTTTTGTGTAGAGAACACATAGGCCTTTCAAATTAGGACCAACAACTAAAATGTGACTTAAATTGGCATTTGAATATCTGGTATATTTGATATCTAATCATAAAAATAACCACGAACGTGTTTATTGTCATCTTTAAACAGAGAACGACCTATTTAATTGGTTATGCCTTTTTTTCTTGACTGGTATGCTGTCGCCCCCTTGTGGTAATGTTAAGAAAATGCACTGGAAATTTCGATTAACGGAATAATTTTAGTGCGATTTCACCAACTAATATTTTAAATCTATTTGTTTAGAGGGTCTTACTGTTGCTTAGTATCGCATATAAATATGTTCTAAATACGTTTTAAATAAAAGTATGTCAAAGTTTTTTCTTAATGTTTAATATTGATTTTATTATTTATGGTACTATATGATTATGTATCTGAGTATATCTTACATAAAATGTATGTGTTTCTTTTTTAGGACTAGTTTCTTGCTTCTTTGAGTTACGCATGTTAAACTAAAAAGATCGACCCCGGCAGGACTCGAACCTGCAATCTTCTGATTCGAAGTCAGACGCCTTATCCATTAGGCCACGAGGCCTACGCTAACAAATAGAAAAACATATGGCTATATACAATAACGAAGATCGGTGTTATTTGAGAGTCTTTAAGCAACGGATTAGCACCTGTATTTTACATTTATGATGACGTTAGATGGTAATTTTTCAGTCATTTTAGCTACTCAATATTCTGGAGGTGTGAAAAATAGAATGGGTAAGTTTATTTTAATACGTATTTTACGCGCTTCGCTAAGGAAATTGACCTTTTGAGCCGCCCTGCGCCCTCTAGTGAAGAATGTCTGTTCAAAGTCCCTAAAGCAAAGTCTCCGCACTTCCGCGATCTTATTTGCAACGCGACTGGGTACTATTTCAGTCAAAGTCATATCTACTTTAATTGGGAAAGTTAGTTTTTTTATCACTTAATGAAGTCACAATGTTTCTTTAACTTAAATACCGATTTTCTACATGTTGCTTCTCCTTAACGCGTTGTGAGGTGGGACTTCCGTCGCTAAAGGAACTGCAGCGTCTTGTTAAGTCATGTAGTCTTTGGTAGATTTTCAACCAAACCACTAGATGCCGCTATAAGTCAAGATGTGCATAACAAGCGCAATCCGTTTTCTTCGAATGGAGCTCAAGTACTTCCATGTGCAATGTTTGTTTTGAGTAAAGAAATGATTTATTTGCACTTTAAACCAAATCTATGACTTCATTTACGGTAACATGAGAAGTCTGTTTATCCAACGGTGGTTAAACAGGTATTTAAATCTGCTTTCAATTCATGGATATGACAATCCTGCATATAGAGTTGAGGCTGATATAACGTCTGAATTATCGAGATAAAGTCAAATAGAATCATCGCTTTATGAAAAGAAGTAAACACTTATATAATTTGCTTTGTTCTGTCATTTGTCTTTATAAAAACAATAATTAAGATTGATTGGTAGCACCTTACTGTAAGGTTTCATTCATTAACGTTAATGTTTAAGCTAACGTGAAACAATAAGCAATACATTTTTACATCAATGTTAATATTAACATCTCAATCATTTTAAAGTAAGATGTATATGTTCATGTCTTTTAGAATTGTGCTTATGTTTGATCTACCAGGTTAATCTTTTCATGACCCTGAGATGATACATCGTCTGATATCACGTTACCGATGGCAAACCTTCGGGCAAAGATGCTCTTCCACCTCAGTAAAGCCCAAATCCCATCAGACCCGTCTGAACCCGCTCAACATTCAGATGCTGTCCAGGAACCTGCAGGAGCAGATCTTCCGGGGCCAGACGCAGGAGTACGCAGAAGAAGACATCGAGGTCAGCATCAGACACTTGGAAAAACACCAACTCTGGGGGAAAGAGACTGATCTGTTACCAGACGTAGAACTCAAACTACCCCACATGTACGGGGATGACATCGACGGACACTTTCGCACCCTGGCCCAAACGCAGAGCCTGCCTTACCTGGATGCGGCCAGCCAGCTTCAGGGCGCAGGGCTGCCCGACATGCCCACGGAATGGGCTTGGGAAGTGGGGTGGACGCGTTACGGGGTGGACGGAAAAAGCGACAGGGTGGATTTTCCAGATGAGAAGGCGTTAGTGTTTGATGTGGAAGTCTGCATGGAGGAAGGACAGTGTCCGACGCTGGCCGTGGCGGTTTCTCCAACTGCCTGGTGAGGTTTATTGACAGAACTAGTCAGTGTTTTCCATGATGATGTATTTTAAACTTGCAACACACAAAACAAATTCATCAGTGTATGTTTGTTGGATACATTTTAGGTACTCATGGTGTAGTAAGAGGTTGATAGAAGAAAGATACACCTGGTCAAGTCACCTGACTCTGGCTGAACTTATTCCTTTGGAGACCCCCACAAACTCCACCAGACCACCGGGCGGTGAGTGGCAGGAGAGGCTTGTGGTTGGACACAATGTGAGCTTTGATCGAGCGCACATTAAAGAGCAGTATTTGCTAAAAGTAGGGTCCTTATTTGTCAGATGTTCTTGAATGTAGAGTCTGATGTTCTGCGTGTTTATTTTTATCTTGTGTGTTGGTCCTGCAGGGATCCAAGTTGCGTTTCCTGGACACCATGAGTCTCCACATGGCTGTCTCGGGGCTGACGGGATTTCAGCGGTCTCTCTGGATGGCTAGCAAGCACGGCAAGAGAAAAGGCCTGCAGGAGGTTAAAGAGCACATGAAGCGACTCGGCCGACGCTCGGAGGGACCGAAGGTTTGTGACTTAAGTCAGTATATTAAAAGTGATGTGCAATTCCTGGGCCCCCAGCGTAACTTAAGAAAACTATAAAAATTATAAATTTTTAACATAAAATTTACATATTAACAGTTCATTCATGACAACTCTCAGAGTTTAACCAGCATTTATTAAGCTTGATTTTGGGGGACGAGATCTGCTACGCTACTACGATAATACAAAAATAGTTCAGCAATAACAAACATCAAAAATATCAAAGGAAGGCTGCAAGAATGTGGGATCCCCGTAGCAGATCTCTACATGTCGAGCTGGGGAGGAGGAGGGTTTTCATAATCGCATATATTTTAAAACATATTTGTGTTTTGTCATGTTACAGATTGGATCATGGGAATGGGTTGATATCAGCAGCATTAATAATCTTGCTGATGTTCACGCTCTGTACGTCGGCGGAGAGCCGCTGAAGAAAGAAGCACGAGATGTTTTTGTGAAGGGAAAAATGTCGGATGTTCGGTCCAACTTTCAGGTGAGCAAGAATTCTGTTAATACAAACTTCGTACAACGCGTCTGCATAACAAAATCTTGACATTTGTGTCTTTGACGTTTAAGGAGCTGATGCAGTATTGTGCTTCAGATGTACAGGCCACCCATGAGGTCTTTACTCAGCAGCTGCCTTTGTTTTTAGAGCGGTATGGACCTTCATTTGCATAACCCTGTCCCCAGGGTCCGCTCTGAATTCTACACTGTGGCATTTTATCAGTCACTTATGTCATTTTGTATATCCGTAGGTGTCCTCATCCCGTGACGCTCGCAGGTATGCTAGAAATGGGCATGTGCTATCTTCCTGTCAATCAGAGCTGGGGGCGGTACTTGGAGGACGCTCAGGACACTTATGAGGAGCTGCAGAGGGAAATGAAAAAATCGTTGATGATTTTGGCCGACGATGCCTGCCAGTTATTGGAGGATGATCAGTAAAATAATTTTAACCTACACTAAGCTTAATATTTCTACTTTTAAGATATAAAAGTGAAACAGGGTTCGTGATGATCATATCTTTTGTGCTATGTTGTAGGTATAAAGATGACCCCTGGCTATGGGATTTGGATTGGGACGTTCAAGACTTCAAACAGAAGAAAGTGCCTGTAAGTAAGAAGAAAGCCAAACAGGAGGAAGAGACGACAGCAGCGCTAGTGAATAATGACATCCCTTATTATTGGGACGATGGTATGTATTTTATTTAATCTTCATATTAAGTAAAACACTGAACCCCTCAAGGTAACGGGAATGATAAAGTACTTTCTGATTCAGACTTTGGTCCTCCTTCCGAAGAGGAGGAGAATATTCCACACCCCAGCGGAGAACTACTTAAGAAACTAAAGGAGACCATCAGTTGCCTGCCAAAGAGGAGACAGCACTTACCGGCCCACCCCGGGTGAGATCCGCCCCTTATCTTAAAAAACACTTTACATAGCGTTGCACTTTTTCAATAACCATTTTTCCCAGATGGTACCGTAAGCTGTGCGTGAAGATGTCCGAAGCCAAGGATTGGTCTCCTGGAGCCAGTCTGATCAGTCTACAGATGAGGGTCACACCCAAACTCATGGGACTGACTTGGGACGGCTTTCCCCTGCACTACACCGACCAGCACGGATGGGGTTACCTGGTACCGGGGCGCAAAGATAACCTGGAGATCTCCGAAGACAACGAGGGATCTGTATGTCCTTACAGGTAAAATAAAGATAGTTTGGAGCGCTTGTATAATGTGAGGAACTTTACAGCTACTATCCCTTTTGTGGTTCTGCTGGTGTTTAGAGAAATCGATAAAGTTTATAAGGAATACTGCGAAGGGAAAGGGAAGGGACAGTTGGAGTGTCAGGATGGCCCGCTTTCTGTTGACCTCATGTTGACGGATAGCACCGTGTGGCAGGCGGTAAGAGATGCTCAAACTCTCTTGGTTTTAGGGCTGGTACGGAGTGTATATTCTGTGGAAGTCACCTTTTGGCATAAGTCTGGATATTTGTTTGTAGGTTGAAGAAATTAGTCGTTTGGAAGTGTCTGATGATGAAACGCATACTACAGGAGTCCCATCCAAAAGGTCAAAGGTTAGTTTAGATTATATTTAAATAATTATGTTAATTTACCGTTTCAAACCGGGAGAAAAGCTTTGAACAGTTCATTTTGTGTGTACAGATTTTTGTTTATTTTTAACCAAAAAAAGTTAAGGATCACAGCTTTAATGTTTCTCAAAGAAATATTGGACAAAGACTGGACAAAACCAGTGTTTTGGGTAAATTTTCCGAAATTTCGATTTTTCATCACATGAAAGCTGAATAAAAAAGCTTTCATTTGTTGTATGGTTTGTTAGGATTGGACAATATCTGGCTTAGATACAGCCGTTTAAAACTCTGAAATCTGAGGATGCAATATTGAGAAAATGGCCTTTGAAGTTGTTAACAGAGGCGCTTTTGCAGGCCATCCACTCACAAAAATTTAGTTTTTCCTATATTTAGGGTAGGAAATTTATAAAATATCTATAGCATGATCTTTACTTAATGTCCTAGGGATTTTTTGCATAAAAGAAAAATCGATAATTTTGACCCATACAATGAATTTTTGGCTTTTACCAAAAAAGTTCCCGTGCTACTTATGACTGGTTTTGTGATCCAGGGTCACATTATTAATACTAATATTGTTAGTATCTAAGCAAAACGATCTAACTAACGACAATTTTGTTTACTCTTAAGAGTGTTCACAATGGGAACAGTGACTGCCCTTATCACCATGGAAATGGACCCTACAATGATGTCAACATCCCTGGTTGTTGGTTCTTTAAACTGCCACACAAGGTGTTGAACAACCTCCTTTCCTATCATACACTCATTAATCTTTTATTAACATTGACTCAAACTGTTGGATTGTAATTACAGGATGGAAACGACAACAATGTGGGAAGCCCGTTCTCTAAAGACTTCTTGTCCAAAATGGAGGACGGTACGCTTCAGGCGAGGCGGGGGGGCACGAACGGCACGCGGGCCCTGGAGATCAACAAGATGATCTCGTTCTGGAGGAACGCCCAAAAACGCATCAGGTTTGTGTCTTCTTTACATTCGCTGTCCTTATATGCAGATATTTCAAACAAAATAAAAAATTGTTAGTCTCACATTCATACAGGTCTCATACTTCCAAGAGACACAACATAAGATAATCATTATACATTATTATACAAAATATACAAAATATAAGTATTTTGTTTTCATATAATGAAAGTGAATGGGGACTGAGAATAACTCTTTATTTTATTCGCGCAGCTCTCAAATGGTGGTATGGCTGCGAAGAGGAGAGCAGCCACGCACTGTCAGCAGGTATGTGACCTGTCAGCCTTTATGTTTCTAAACACAATGTACTGTTTAACCCTATCTTTGTAATGACATCAGACATGAAGACTACGATGAGGAAGGACAGTACGGAGCTATTTTACCTCAGGTCATCACGGCTGGAACGGTCACGCGCAGAGCCGTAGAGCCAACGTGGCTTACTGCCAGCAATGCGCGAGTATGACGACTACACTGATGAAACTTGTTTTCTTTAGCGATAATTCTGTAATTTACTAAGTCTCATATAATTCTGGTGCAACGTTTTGGTAAAAGAAAACTCATCTTTCTTTATAATGAAAGTAAATGGTGACCGAAGCATGCGGGCAAATAAATAATAATATATTTTTTCCAATCATTGGAAGCTGTTTTGTTTTATGTTGGTATTATATTGCGTGTGCAGAAAGATCGAGTGGGCAGTGAACTGAAGGCCATGGTGCAGGTGCCACCTGGTTATCACCTGGTGGGAGCAGATGTGGATTCCCAAGAGCTGTGGATCGCTGCCGTACTGGGTGAAGCCCACTTTGCTGGGATGCATGGTATGATTTCTGTTGTCAACGTCTTAAACCACCATAGAAGATAAGATTAATAGTCTGATACATATCACGTTAGCTGAAGACAGTATGATGGCCCTGTGGGACAAAATTAACTATGCCTCCGTTTCCCAGGCTGCACTGCGTTCGGGTGGATGACACTTCAGGGAAAAAAGAGTCAAGGCACGGATCTGCACAGCCGTACCGCAGAGGCTGTTGGAATTAGCCGCGAGCATGCCAAGGTCTTCAACTACGGCAGGATTTATGGAGCCGGCCAGCCGTTTGCCGAGCGACTGCTCATGCAGTTTAATCATCGCTTGAGCCAACAGGAAGCAGGCAGCAAAGCTCGACAGATGTATGCACTTACCAAAGGACTGCGCAGGTGCGCGGAGATATTTTTTGTGCCTAAGACTCTGTGCCTTTGCTTGCCTGTTAAGAAGTCAATATTTTGTCATTATTTTTGTCATGTTTGGTTTTTTGTGGAACACAGATGATGATATATTGAGAAATGTCTCTGTGGTTTTGTGTCCATAAGATGAGGTCTTTGAGGCCAATATTGATCGTTTACCAACATTGTTCAAAATATCTTCTTTTGTGTCCTGCAGAAGAAAGTCAATTTTCGTTTTGGGTTGAACATTCCTTTTAAATTTGTAATAGGTTCACTGAACTCTGTTGTTAGATTATGTCTTAGCAGATCATTTTTTATTATTTGCAGGTATCATCTGTCTGAGGAAGGTGAGTGGTTGGTGAAGGAGTTAAAACTGGAGGTGGAAAGAGATGATGACGGTACCATCTCGCTGCAGGAACTCCGCAGGATCTCAAAACTAGCAACTCAAAGGTCAGCTGATCTCCTTAAAACACATGCCGTTTGTGTTCGTCTGACACATATCTATATGTTACGCTTCTATTTTGATTCCCGTAGCACCCGCAGGAAGAGGAAATGGAATCTCGCGGGGAAACGCGTGTGGGCGGGCGGCACGGAGTCGGAGATGTTCAATAAACTGGAGAATATCGCTCACTCTGATCAACCAGCCACTCCGGTGCTAGGCTGCAGGATCTCCAGAGCCCTGGAACCTTCTGCTGTTAAAGATGAGGTGAATGAAGGATTTAAAGGGACAGTTCACCCAAAAATGACCCTCAGTCACCCACAGTAGTTTCAAATCTGTATGAATGTCATTTTTCTGATGAACACAGAGAAAGATATTTGGAAGAATGCTTGTAACCAAATGGTTCTTGGCCACCATTGACTACCATAGTAGGAATAATTGCTTTATAAATATCTTCTTTTGAACACGAAAGAAGATATTTTGAAGAATGTAGGAAAGCAAACCATTCATGGCCACTATTGTCTACAATAGTAAGATATCTGGAAGAACGTTGGTAACCAGACAACATTGACCCCCATTGACTTCGGGACATTTCCCCATTGACATTTCTCAAAATATCTTCTTTTCTGTTCCAGTGAAGAAAGAGTGATATACAGGTTGAAAACCACATAATTGTGAATTAATGATGACGTCATTTTTATTCATGCTTTGAAGAAATGTGTTGGATAGTCTTCGGTTCGTTCTCTCCCTTTAGTTCATAACAAGCAGGGTGAACTGGGTGGTGCAGAGTTCTGCTGTGGATTATCTTCATCTGATGTTGGTGGCGATGCGGTGGTTGTTTGAGGAGTACGATATCGACGGCCGATTCTGCATCAGCATTCACGACGAAGTGCGTTACCTGGTGCGCAGCGAGGATCGCGACAGAGCTGCGCTGGCCCTACAAATAACCAACCTGCTTATCAGGTAAATGTCATTCTTTAGTTATTATTGTATTGTATTGTACATTTGACGGTCACTTGTAAATTTCATGCCTGTTTTTACTGTCCCGTCTTCAGGTGTATGTTCGCTTATAAACTGGGAATGAGAGATCTACCACAGTCAGTGGCTTTCTTCAGCGCTGTGGATATCGATCAGTGCTTACGTAAGGAGGTCACCATGGACTGCGTGACTCCATCGAACCCTTCAGGAGTTGAGCGAAGATACGGCATAGCACAAGGTAAGATTAAAGAACAGTTCACAGAAACTAAACACGATGAGACAAAACAATGAGGTCTCAAATAAATATTTTTAAATGTTTGAGGCTTGAACGGATCAACAAACACACCAGATACGGGCATTTATATTTATTAAGATTATAGCAGCAGTTTTTGAACAAAAAGAACTTTACAAACTCACATAAAAAAGTATGAATAAAATGACAGTCGGAAGTTATCCAATTGTTAACAGTTGTTTTGTTACATTGAACATAACAAGCTTGTTTTTATATCATCAGGTGACGCCTTGGATATCTACCAGATTATAGAGATCACCAAAGGATCTTTGGCTAAAGGGAAATAATATAACAACCAAACATCCGTGGCATAAGGGTGAACACACACACTGAAACAAAAAGTGCAAAGTCATCGCCTCTTCTCACTGCTTTCTCCTCTTCTTTTTGGGGGCCTGAGCTCCCTCTGAAGCCTGAGAACTTTCAGTCTGAAATGAAGAGTAACATCACTATAAAGCAAACCAATGGAGGTGTTGCATGATCAGTTTAAGAGACACAAACCTGCTGACTGTCATCATGCTGTTGCTCTTGTTCCTGCAGTGCAGCTTCCAGAGTAGTGGTGTTGATCCTGAAGTCTCTGGAGGTGCTGAGCTTCATGTACTGCATCAGATTGACCTGTAGAGGGCGCCACAGGCATGATAATTCACAGATGGGACTGAAGTTATTTATGTGCTCTGTATATAGCATAGGATTAATAAAACTAGACAATACCTTCGACTTTTTGGAGAGAAGAATGAGAAACTTCTCATACTGTTCAATGTTGAAAATTAGGTTTGGTATGGCTTTCGTTTCACGAAGAACTTTTGCCTTGAGATTAAAAATAGAACATATCAGATACTTAAAGGACTGTGTTGTCAAAATTAGGACAAATAACTATTAAAAAACATAAAAGATAATAAAAATATCTCTGTTCTTGAAATTGTTGGCGTTATCATCAAAAACTCGCTCTTACTGAAGCGGCTGCGACTGCCTCGTCTTCTTTCTTTTTCTTCTTCGTCTTGTCGGAGCCTACTGCTGTCAGCTCTCCACTCTATTTGTGAGGAAGGTTTGATAATATGACACAATGGTGCAGGTGTAAATATACCAGAAAAGAAACGGGTTGTATGCATGCTTACCTGTACATATGTGATGAAGCAGTAACACTGAGGAGTGAGATGAGAGCCTGACAGCTTCACCTGAACACGAGATAAAAAGATGATGATTCAGGAATGAAGCAAATGTTCATGTTACATTTTAAGATATCGAGAAAGGTTAATCTTAACTCAAAAACCTTCCACAAACTTCAAGGAGTTAAGATTCAGGAGTATTCAAGTACTTTGTGTATATATTGTATTTATACTATTTGATCTGGCTTTCAATTTAATTTTACGGACCACTCCGGCTGATACTAAATCAATAAAATAAGCTCACCAATTTCTCCAAGCGTGAAGGGAGCTGGCCCGGCTGGGTCGCACAAAGCTGAATATACTGAAAAAAACAAAAAATAAATGTTTAAGGACCTTTTCCAACAATATTTTTTTGCCAGCTAAGTTTGAGGATGGGGACACTTAAGGGGTCTGTTATCCCTTGACTCTTTGACAATGAATCATATCAATATAGAAAATCTGGGGCCAGATTCACAAAACATTCTTAAGAAGAAAATTCGTAACAGACAAGATGTTTCTCCAAAAATTTTTATTCAAGATAAAAGTTAGGAATGTTTTGTATTCCTGAAAAAAATGTCAGTTCTCCAGGACAGAACTCACATATTTGGTAAGTGTAGTGAGAATACTGTATGTCCGGCTGAGTTCTCGCATCAGTGTGTCTGTGCAGGGTCCCGGAAGCAGGGCGGTCTGAACCAACTCGTGCAGAGCCGTCAACAACGTTCCTAACTGTATCGTCACAGCTTTCTCTATTGGGTCTTGCTGGACCAGTGGCTGCTGGGTATTTCCTTAAACAAGAAAGTGCTCAAAAGCATTATACACCTTAAACATCGATATGACGCGGAGCAGAAAGTTTGTTTGGGAATGTGAGTTACCTGAAATGGTTCTGTCTGAACTTATCTGACCTTTCTTCTTAGCAATCAGCCAGTCGACTTCATCCAACACTTTTCCAACCTGAGACAACACTAAAAGCTGGACAGAGGCATTAGATGCTGTGTGAAGGTATAAATGCTCTCAATAAGCAAATGAATGTTTTCTTACCGTAGTGGATGGAGCGGTCTTCATGCTGATGATAGCAAGGTGAGACTGTTTCTCTACTTCAACATCCTGCTCGGAGACAGAGCGAGAAAAAGAGGGTGAATTAGGGCCCTAGAAAACGCAAGTGTGGTTTGTTAAGTTCCCTAGAATTAAACACTACATTACCTGGTCGATATCTCCCAGCTGGCTGTGTATGTCCTGGCACATCTCCCATAGCAGAGACACTGGACTTTTATAGAGAACGTGCAGGCTGAACAGCAGAGACAGCAAGCCTTTACTAAAGGATATGTCCTCTGAAACACACACGGACGTAACTTTGAATTTCGCTGCAAAGGTTGGACGGAATCTACATAAGATCTGATGTTGACGTGATAAGTTTAAGCTCAACAATGTATGATTCTTTAAATCGCATTAAAATATTTAATGTAATCATTTTTCCATCTTTCATATCAATTTGGCAATGATCTCTTCAGTCTGCTTACCAAAGTTGGTTTCTTTGCAGAGTTTCACGGTGCAGGTGATCATTTGGGCAAACTGCGTGCAAGAACAGAAGTGCATTGAGGTTTACGGCCGCCACTTACACAGAGACGATTTTTTTTAACGCGACTACCTGTTGAGAAGCGGGGTTAAGTTGCCGCGACAGCACGCTGAGGATGCTGACCAATAACTGTGCTTCTTTACTGTTAAACTCCTCCTCTCCACTACTGAGCTGGGTCATCAGAGCTCGCTGTACAAAAATCAATGAGCTTTCATCTTGCAGTTAAAACTAACTAACTGAACCATTTTGTAGGATTTGAAAATAAACCTGGAACTGGCGGATGTAGAAAGCGGTCTGCTCTGAGCCCTCGCTGTCTCTTTCCCCTGAAACATCTTTAGGACAAACATTTTGTCACTGAAACATCCTACAAACATATTAATAAGAACTTCGAGATGTTTCAGGCGGTGTGTAACCCCCACCAAGAGAAGACAGGAAGTTGCCCATTCGTGTTGGGTATCGGTCCACGACGGTCGTGAAGACTCGCAGGAGACCCTCCAGACATAGCAGAGACACACTGAGGCCCTTTTTCCCAGCATCCTCCACGGTTGAAGGCACATTGGTGTAGCGCCACATCAGAACGCTGTTGGTGACATATTCCAGTCTCATTCATGCACTGTCCAAAATCTAATTCTTTGGTCTGTTTCATGTGATGTGAAGGTCAGACCTGGTGATGTCACAAAGATGGCGAAAGGCCTTATCGGCACTCTGGCCCTCTGGTCCATCAGTGTGTCCGGTCTCCTCCAGTTGTTGGATCTTCTGCAAGGCCACGCTCACACAGTACCGCAGGAACTCTCCACTGGAGCGCAGCACCGACAGGCTCTCCTCACGACTCTGAGTACTGTCTCTAAAAAAAATGAATGAAACATTCAGGTACACCCGATAGGCACAAGTACATTTTCATGTTCCTTCTTACTTGAACACTACCTGAACAGAGCAGTGAGCAGTGTCGACACAAAGCTCAGAGACAGCAGACTGCGAGGGGTCTTGCTGGATGCCGTGCGGCCCTTCCCCGCTTTGTCCCGCAGGATGTCAGACACCTTATGATAGCGTCTGAACAGCTCCAGAACTTCCTCAATACGGTTCTTACTGCACAACACAGAATAGCAGGTTAAACACAAATTAAGATGGTTTACAAGCAGAGGTTCACAAAGACGCAGGCACACAACCTGTAATTGCCGGTGATGAAGTTGTATTCCATGAGAACCTCATTCACTCCCATCACCAACACAGCGTAGATGCTGTTCTTCACTCCAACGCTGGAAGTTGTTGAAAATTCGGCACACTTATCCTGAAAAACACACGCACACGATGAAACTAAGTCTTACTCTGTGATAGCATTTAGTTGCAGACAGTTAGTATTCTAAGAACCGCAATAGGTTTCATTGCAACACTATGACATCATAGAGACGTCTTGCATTGGCCTCAGATAATTTATAGTCCCTCCACAATTATCAAAGAGTTTTCTATGATCTTAGTAAAATCAGATTTCAAGTTTACAAAACATCTCAACAATTCTGCACAATATCTGCTAAACCAGTGGTTCTCAAACGTTTTCATTGCAAGGCCCCTTTGTGTAGGGTGCATTGCTTTGCGGCCCCCCCAAATCAAGACTTAATCTTAGAATTTGAATTGAACCAAAAACATATTCAGTTATACGATACTGTGGTTTATATTAGTCCTCTGCTAAACTGATATATACAACGTACCAACTCGAAATCCTCCAGTTCACTTTTAATCATCCGTTTCGTTATGCTTTCCAGAATGGCATGCAGTTCGTTCTGGACTCCACCCTCCTCATCTTCTTCGTCATCGCTCAAGTTGCCATCGGAGCGAACGTTCTGGTCCCAGAGCAGGCAGTGAACCGTACAGCACAGCAGATGAGCCTGGATGACATCATCTTTACATTCATCATCTGAATTTCCCACGATCGAGTGAATTGCAATGACAAACTAGTGGATTTGTACCAGAGGCTCTTGGAGGAAGACTTGATCTCCATGCGCACTGATACATGACTCCAGCTTCAGGGGAGGAAGAAGATCCTGCTCGGGTTCGAAGTACCGTTTCAGCTGACACACAAACACAGTACCATCAAAAAGACCATTCAGAAGGGTCCGTCATACAGAAAATTAAACATTTTATCAAACCCACTGTCTAATGTGTGAGAGCTTTAAAACAGGGTATAAACAAGTTTATTTTTCTATATTTCATTTAAATACATCTATTAAATTAACAAAAACTTTTATTTGTATTGTTTATAAAGTAATTTTTTTAACATTGATTTCATAGAAAATTTAAACACAGACCTGTGACAAGAGTGTCTGCATGATGGAGCTCGCCAGCTGAGAGTTACGACGGAGAACATCATTAAAACCCTTTAAAAGAAAAACGCATCACCTTCTCAATACAGCAAAGGATATTGGGAAAAAGGACCAGTAAAAAAAGCAGAATTCTTCCACTCTTGTTTTATCTGAGAGATCCAGACCTCATACAGCATGAGCCGTACGTCAGCCTGCTGGTTCAGACAGCGACGCAAGCTGCTCAGGATCTCCAGACAGAAGGATTCATTAGCTGCAGCGTTGTAGCGCGAATGCACGTCTGCCTGGATCTGCAAACAAGAATCAGTCACGTTAACTTGTGCACAAATATATGGCCGAAGTGAAACTGACAGATGTTAGCATCATACCTGACTGGATGTGATGGCCTGACTAGACTGGCTAGAAGCTAAGCTTCCCAAAACCCGGAAGTTCTTCAGTAACAACAGGAACCCGGACACAGCTGACTTCCGTCCATCTAAATGACTGCAAAGAGATGTTTCAGTAGGATGTAGTCGTCGCTAAACACACACACAACCAACATCTTTCTTGCTCTACCTAGAGAACATGGCCTTCCGGAGGACCAGGATGAGGGCATCTTTGATGGACATGCTGACTTTGAGCAGTGGCTGAGAACACAGGAAATACCAACCGCATCACATATTTGGAGGATTATGGGATGTTAAAATGGTGTGTGAGAGAGGGTAGAGTAACATTACCTGCACGGCTTTGAGAAGACCCTGTACTGTGCTGAGGGGCAAGAATGAGAGCTGGTCAAATGTTTCTGTGACCTTGGAAGAGGACTCCAAGAGGATCATGGGAGCAGACGTCACAATGCTGGAAAGAAGGTCTGT
Source organism: Triplophysa dalaica (assembly GCF_015846415.1). NCBI lineage: Eukaryota > Metazoa > Chordata > Actinopteri > Cypriniformes > Nemacheilidae > Triplophysa > Triplophysa dalaica. The sequence goes on along the minus strand of NC_079565.1, from coordinate 3,663,731 downwards.
GGAAATATCAAGGGGAAAAATACAAATAAACAAACATATATACGCTTTAATCAAAATGAGCATTAAGTACAAAATTCCCACCAACCAATAAAATGGGTGACAGGGGAAGCCGTTTTGGTCACCAGTCGGTTTAAGACCTGTTCCAGGATCTCCCCTCTGATTGGCTCATGCATCTGTATAAAAATGAATCAAACTCAAACAAACAATTCAGTTGCATGAAACACACTTTGGATATTAACGCGTCTGTCATACCTTAAAACTTTCCAAGAGAACTTGTCCACCAAGTCGACATGCTAGCTGATTTGGGGTTTTAGCCGTAGTGGATGTCACTTCTGTGACCTTTCCAAACATTCCAGCTTTAGGCCCAAAAGAATCCATGAGCATAAATCCCAGCTGCACCAGACCCTGAGTAACGTGGTCCCAGCCAAACACACTACAGACACAAACATGTATCAAAAACAAGTACACGGGATACAGGAGAGATTGTTTAGCTTTTTCACCTGTTTTTCACAGTGTCTATGATCATGTCGGAGACACTGTTACACTGAGGCAGCAGGTCCTGCAGAAACTTGGAGCTCTGCTGAATCTGATCATCTTTGAAGTTCTTGGTGATGGCGCCTTTCAGGAACTCAAACACCTAAAAACATTACAACACAATATGAGACAGTGGCTGTGTCTTTAACCCAAGTGAGATGTCTATGTTGACATGTCTTTGCACATTCGAGCAATGCCACACAATACCGTCTAGGTAGGCAACTCGCTAGGTTGAGCTTGTGTAAGAACAAAACCCAAGATAACGCACCTGCTCTTCATAACGTTGTATGCGGGACACCGAAAGCAGTAGAGCGATACTGAAAGGACACAATGGATCGCTCTGGGAAGCCTACAGAAAAACAATCAGCCAAGTAGGATTGAATTAAAAAAGACTTAAAAAAAGTGTTCATACGAAACTGACAGATATTCACCTTGAGGCATTTAAAAAACTCTCTGCCAAGTTCATGGTCGAGACGAATGGCAAAAACGACGTGAAGGATGACGGTGCCCTCCACGTGCCGCAGCTGGTCCTGTGGGATGGTCTGTACCTCCACGTCTTCACTTCTACGAACACAGACACCAGCACATCGAGATCACTCATTCGAGTATATAACAGCTGGTGATTTGACAAGAATCGGATAAAATCTGATTAAAAGATAACGTATTCTAAGTAATAACTCACTCTCCTTTTTTCTGCTCCTCTTTTTGTAGCTGGTCTTGCTTTTTGAAGTAATTGACGATTCCATCCAGAACAAGTTTCTTACAACCCTAAATGAAACATAGAATCTGGAATGTAACGCACTGTAAAGTACTTCTACACCAATAAACGGATTGATGTCAGACCTTTGAGGATAGAAGCAGTAGCTGATAGACCAGAGGCGGGATCTCCTGCAGGTCTAACTTTAGGAACAGGCGCAGAATCTTCTCAATCAAAAACTGAAGTTCCTCAGCAGATAATGGAACGTCCCTAACAGAACAAAACATGGTCTTTTTCTTCTGGTTAAAAAATGTGGCCGGCAAGTTAAACAGATTTCAACATACCTGAACATGGTGGTAAGGTGGATTACACATTGTGGATCCCATCTGTACACATCAGAGAAGTATATTACTAAAACCATAAATATCCTATCTCCTAAAACAGCCGGTGTTAAATTGTAAGCTTGACTACTAAAAGCTTCATTTTATTAGGGCTGTCGAATGATTACTCGTGATTTTATTTGCATCCAGAATAAAAGTTTGTGTTTACATAAAATATGTCTGTGTACTTTGCAAAGTATTCATTTTGTATTTAAGTGTATTAATTAATTGTATTAATATATTTGAAATATAAAAAGGAATAAACATTTATTTATAACTTAAAATATTGGTACATATAAATAAGTGCAAATATTTCTAAATATGTACACATGTATGTGTTTGTATTGAATGCGATTTATCGTGATTATTGTTCGACAATCAAATCATAAAAGCGGTCAGTCTATATACTCAAACTCAAAGACTAAGACCTTTTATGAATACGGTCTGAAAGCTATTAATAAAGCAATAAACAGTGTATCTTACCTGCTAGAACAAAGACTGTTGATCAGCTGTTTCTTGTATTCATCTCCACTCAGCTCACCTGAAATAAACAATGTTTATAATAGCACAATAGAGATTTCATTAGTACTTTTTAGGGTTAGTTTACTAGGTTTAAGTAATGAAAAAGTAATGAAAAATGGCATAATGAAAGACATCGAACCTTTTCCGTAAGCCAATGCTTCAGTAGCCGCAAGAGCAGTAAGGACCGTAGGGAAGAGTTCCAGTGACCTCCCGCTGTTCATTTCACCCATCTTAATGGCCTCCACATACAGAGACCCTAACGCTGCCAATGCAGAACCAGGCAGACCGTGTGTCTGTAAGAGACAAGATTTTAAACCACATCATCACATTGCTTTGTGTACTGCATGTGAAAAGTCCTCACCTCCAACATCAGGAGACCTATGATATCTGAGGCCACTTCTGGCTGCAGGTCTCCAGACTCACAGAGGGGAATACAGTGCTTGTACACCAGCAGCCTGCGGTTTGCACCGTTGGTTTCATTCACCGGTGATCCTAATGAGTCACAAACACATGTTTTATATTGTCCTGTGCATGTTAATGCTTTTATTCTATTCAATACAGGTGCATAGAAATGGCTTGATTATGCAGTTGAATATCTTAATAGATAAAAACTACCTTTAAATATGGCTTTGATCAGGACACCTGTCTCTTTCCCTTTTAATGCACTATTTGTTATCATGGTTGTGAGCTAAACAGCAGGAACAGAAAGTTAAAAAACACTTTTAATTGTGATTAAGTGGTGCTATCTTTAACATAAAACATTTTGCATCGAGATCCAACACTACATTTATAATGTATACATATTATATGTATATATGAGTACAGTACACCCCACACATGCTTACCTTATCGTCAGACAGCAAGGTAAGATGTTTCTGAAGCTCGTCTATACCATCTTCCTCCGATAACGAAATAATTTTCTCCGCCGTAACTTTCATTGTAGACATCAGACCTGTGGATATAAGTTAATCAACGCATGCGTTTGTATCTTTGAGATATTTTGGGATAACGTGCTAGGACGAATGAATGTAAACAAAGCAACAAATCATATAACAGCAGCTGTCAGACGTACAATTCTTAACTTAAATTCGCATTTTAACATACAGATGCACTGTGGTATAATATTGACAATAACACACACTTACGTGTTTCATGAATAGCGAACCTGTTTATAGACTGTTGTCTTATGTTTTTTGCGCGTCACAAAAAGTTTCATAACAAAATCTCCCGCCAGTGCGTGCATACACGCTTCCTCTTACGTCATTCCCTTCCGCGTTTATGATTGGCTCTTCTTCGCTGCGATGGGCGGGGCTTAAGGGTTCAGACGTAGTTTATGTTTATTGACATATTTATTTATACCTGTTAATTATCAGGGAAAATGTAAAGTAAAGTCATACGATTTGCAGGACACAAGAATGAATTCTGGGATAGAATTATATATATATATTTTTCACATCGTTTACTAGGGTCGAAGAGCATCCTGATACTGAACTTCTTGTTCCCCTTCAGTCGGTCTCTCGACGTTGTGTTGAGAGACGACTGGGGTTTGATCTTGAGAACCTATCATCTCCGAGAGGAATTTCTAAACGCCAATAGGATTGGCGAATGGCCCGCCCACGCCAGTCTCCGCCCCGTACATACGGGTATAAAAGGAAGATGGCGGCGGTCATTCACTTACCTTTTTGTTCTTCGGAACTGTTTGCACTACATGTGTCAAACTTATTTCTTCGAGAGAGTCTTTCTTCTCCTGCCGGCGCGACGTGGAAGCAGCGGATCCCCTGGTGTGACGGTCTTCCCTTCGACTTCCCGGCAAATTCCCACAGAGCCTTATTCTAAAAGAGCAAATTTCCCAGCTGCTGAGCATGTCTCGCAGCTGTGTCCTTGGGTGCGGCAGACTCATTCCCGAGTCAGACGGCCATGAAACCTGCGTCACATGTTTGGGCGTCAAGCATGCTGAAGCAGGTTTCAGTGATACGACATGTCCTATCTGCGAGGACATGTCTATCAAGGTGTTGCGGTCACGGCTGGCGACGTTTTTCGGAACTGTTGCCGCCAACCCGCTCGTTTCTCAGGCGAGTTCGGCTGCCGCTTCGGCGAAGTCGACCGCCTCGACGAGCAGCGGGGGTGATATGGGGACTGCTATGGATGTCGCTTCGCCAGCTCCGGCTCGGCGAACCGCCCATACCCCAGTTCGCTCACCTGGTGCGTCCCCGATGGACGGCGGTAGACCGTTCCATAGCGGGCAGACTCGCAAGAGGGATGAGGACGAAATCTCTGTCGCGGCATCGGACAGCTGCCTACTGGCATCAGACGGGGACGATCTCTCCGAGCTCCTGTCCACGGGCGGTAGAGCTCGTGATGGGACCGACCCGGAGATGTCGGCCATGCTTGCCCGGGCAGCCGTGAGCATCGGGTTGCAGTGCGTTAACCCGCCCTCCCCGAAACGCTCGCGGCTTGATGAATGGTACCTGGGTACGGGTCGCGGCCAAAAACCACGAACCACCCCGGTGCCGTTCTTCCCGGAAGTGCATGAGGAGCTCACGAGGTCGTGGAATGCACCTTTCTCGGCGCGTTCTACACTCGTGGGCTCGGCGGCTGTGACTTCCCTGGATGGCGGGGCGGCCCGAGGCTACGTCGACATCCCCCAGGTGGAGCGTGCTGTAGCGGTGCACCTCTGCCCGCAGACGGCTGCCACCTGGAGGGGTCGACCTAGACTCCCGTCTAGGGCGTGTAAGCTCTCTTCGACCCTGGTGTCGAAAGCTTATAACGCCGCTGGACAGGCCGCCTCCGCCCTCCACGCCATGGCGATTCTCCAGGTCTTTCAGGCTAAAGTCCTGAAGGATTTGGATGAAGGGAAGCCCGACCCCACTCGCATGAGTGAGTTGCGTGCTGCCACCGACCTCGCGCTACGAGCGACGAAGGCCACGGCAGGCGCATTAGGTCGGTCGATGTCCTCTATGGTGGCGCAAGAGAGGCATCTGTGGTTGAACCTTGCGCAGATGGGTGAGGCACAGAAGGCCCGCCTTCTGGATGCCCCCATCTCGCAAGCAGGGCTGTTCGGTGACACCGTGGAGAACGTGGCACAGCAGTTCTCCGCGGTACAGAAGCAGACGGAGGCGATTCAACAGATTTTGCCCCGCCGCGGCATGACCACCCATCGGTCGTCACGTTCCCGAGCGCAGCCTGCTTCCCAACAGCCCCGCCCCTCTGCTGTGGCCCCTCCGGTTCCGGTGCCCTCCCCTAGGACGGCCCACCCGAGACGCAGACCCACGCGGAGGAGAGCGAAACCCCGCCTGCGACCCGCAAAGGACTCCCAGCGGCCCTGACGGGATGAACCCAGGGGAAACACCGAGTCGGTACGAGGCGCTGCCTGTCGCGTCTCCACATAGTCCGGGCCCTTTTCAGGGCCCGGCGCCCACTTCCTCGTTAAGAGAGTTGTTCTCCCTGGGTTTTTCTCTCCCACAGCACCCTTCGGCGCGCAGTGGCGAGGGTGGACGGCGCGGACGACTTCAACCTCCACGCGACGTTGCGTCGGCCAGCGCCATCAGACAGGTAAGTCCGCAGAGCCGTCAACCTCCCAGGGATCCGTCCCGGTGCGAGGTGACCGCTCTGCCACCCACCGAACCACCTCTTCCAGGGACGGTGAAGGAGATCATTCCTCTAACACCGTTGGCAAGGTTCTTGGCTGCGTGGCAGACGCATACCAGCCCTTCACGGTGGTTGGATCGAACGATCCGTCTCGGTTATGCGATCCAGTTCGCCAAGCGCCCCCCGAAATTCCGGGGCATTCTGTTCTCCTCAGTACGAGGAGAGAATGCCCCCGTGCTTCGGAGAGAGGTCGCCGCCCTGCTGGCGAAACGTGCGATCGAGCCCGTCCCCATAACCGAGATGTCCTCTGGGTTCTACAGCCCGTACTTCATCGTCCCCAAAAAAGGAGGAGGGCTGCGCCCTATTCTGGATCTACGCATCCTGAACAGGTACCTGCACAAGCTACCGTTCCGGATGCTGACTCAGAAGCGCATCTTGGAGTCAGTTCGACACCAAGATTGGTTCGTGGCAATCGACCTGAAGGACGCGTACTTTCACGTCTCCATTCTTCCTCGACACCGACCGTTTCTACGGTTCGCGTTCGAGGGGAAGGCGTATCAGTACAGGGTCCTGCCCTTCGGTCTGGCCCTGTCTCCGCGGGTTTTTTCGAAACTTGCCGAGGCCGCCCTAGCTCCCCTCAGGGAACAGGGCGTGCGTATACTCAACTATCTCGACGACTGGCTTATTTTGGCACACTCGCGAGATGTGTTGAGTACGCAAAGGGATCTTGTGCTCGAGCACCTAGACCGTTTGGGCCTCCAGGTCAACCGAGAGAAGAGCAGGCTCTCCCCAGCGCAGAGCATCTCATATCTCGGGGTGGAACTAGACTCTGTCCGCATGTCGGCGCAGCTCACTACCGAGCGTGCACAGTCGGTGCTTCGCTGCCTGACACAGGTCAGGCAGGCCACAGCGGTCCCACTGAAACTATTTCAGAGGCTCCTGGGGCACATGGCATCCTCAGCCGGGGTAATCCCGCTCGGGTTGATGCACATGCGACCGCTACAGCACTGGCTTCAGAGTCGGGTTCCGAGGACAGCGTGGCACCGCGGCACCAGGCGGATTACGATCACGCCCGGTGCCGTTGTACCCTCATCCCTTGGGCAAAGTTGTCCTTCTTGCGAGCGGGGGTTCCGCTCGGACAGGTTTCGAGGCGCGTCGTAGTTACGACAGACGCTTCCCTGCAGGGATGGGGGGCAGTGTGCAACGGGCACGCAGTAGCAGGGCGGTGGACGGGCCCCCGACTGCGATGGCACATAAATTGCCTAGAGTTGCTGGCAGTTCATCTAGCACTGAGGAGGCTACGGCCCCTAGTGCAAGACAGACACGTGCTAGTCCGGTCGGACAGCACGTCTGCCGTGGCGTACATCAACCATCAGGGCGGCATACGCTCACGGCAGATGTCGCAACTAGCCCGACGCCTCCTCCAATGGAGTCAGCAGGTGACCAAATCCCTGCGAGCCACGTACATCCCGGGGAACCTGAATCAGACAGCCGATGCGCTCTCTCGTCAGAGGACTCCCCGTGGAGAATGGCGACTCCATCCCAGCGTAGTCCAGCTCTTATGGGAGCGGTTCGGGCGGGCACAGGTAGACCTGTTTGCCTCCCCGGACTCCACCCATTGCCCGCTTTGGTTCTCCCTGACCGAGGGCTCCCTCGGCACGGACGCCTTAGCGCACAGCTGGCCGCGAGACAAGAGGAAGTACGCCTTCCCCCCCAGTGAGCCTCCTTGCACAGACTCTGTGCAAGGTCAGGGTAGAGGAGCACCAAGTCCTGTTAGTTGCGCCGTACTGGCCCAACCAGCCTTGGTTCCCAGACCTCATATCTCTGATGATAGCTCCCCCCTGGCCGATTCCCCTCTCGAAGGACCTTCTTTCGCAGGGGAAGGGCACGGTTTGGCACCCCAATCCGGGCCTCTGGAATCTCCATGCCTGGTCCCTGGACGGGACGAGGAGAGTTTAAGTGGCTTGCCTCTGGCAGTCCAAGAGACGGTCATGCAGGCTAGAGCCCCCACCACGCGGCGTTTGTACGCCTATAAGTGGCGTCTCTTCTCGTCTTGGTGTTCCTCCCTTGGAGAGAACCCGCGGAATTGCCCGATCGGGTCAGTGCTGGCCTTCTTACAGCAGAGACTAGAGAGTAACCTCTCCCCATCCACCTTGAAAGTGTATGTAGCCGCTATTGCCGCTCATCACGATCTCGTGGAGGGTAAGTCTCTTGGTCGGCACGACCTGATCATCAGGTTCCTTAAGGGTGCGAGGAGGGGACCCTCTTGGGTCTGTACCCTCTTGGGATCTTAATGTGGTCCTACAGGGCCTGGCTATGGCCCCGTTTGAGCCCCTCGGAGATGCCTCTCTTCCTCATCTTACGATGAAGACAGCACTCCTGACGGCGCTCGCATCCATGAAGAGGGTTGGGGACCTACAGGGCCTTTCCGTGTCCCCGGGATGCCTAGAATTTGGAACTGGTAACTCTCACGTTGTCCTGAGACCCAGACCAGGTTACGTGCCCAAGGTCCCCACCACTCCCTTCCGGGATCAGGTGGTGACCTTGCAGGCGCTCCCCTCCGGGGAGGAAGACCCGACCTCTCATGTGTTGTGTCCTGTACGCGCTCTGCGCCTCTACATTGACCGCACACAGAACTTTAGGAGTTCTGAGCAGCTCTTTGTTTGTTTTGGAAGACAGCATCAGGGGAGAGCTGTCTCCAAACAGCGGCTGGCACACTGGATTGTGGATGCCATTTCCTTGGCGTACCAGTCCACGGGCCAACCATGCCCGCTTGCAGTGAGAGCACACTCCACTCGGAGTATGGCCTCCTCGTGGGCGTTGGCCCAGGGTGCCACCCTGGCAGACATCTGTAGAGCTGCGGGTTGGGCTACGTCCAGTACCTTCGTGAGGTTCTACGACCTCCGAGTGGAACAGGTGTCAGCCCGTGTCCTGCTGGGATAGGGGCTCGGCATCTGACCCGGACGTACGCCTGCGAAAGCGCCTTCTCCCCTCTTCAGGTGAGTAACGTGCGCTAACTGCCTCCCTGCAATTCCCCCATTAGGGTGAAGCATAGGCATTCCATCCATCACTAAGCACAGCATTGGTAATAGATCGGGCGGAGCGATCTGTTGGAACCAGGTCCAGTACTGGTAGAGTTACCCCTATTTAGGCGAACCCCTATACTTGGACTAGTGCCCCATACGTAGTGACTCCCTTATAGGTAGTCCCGTATGAAGATTTCACGTATTCCCCTCTGGCGAATTGGTGACCTCCCCACCGGTGGCTCTCCACCGGGTTTACTGTCCCCGGAATCGGGTTGACACTTCTGACATGCGCTCTCCCTATGGGTAGACCATGCCTTATACCTCCACATGTACCTCCCCTCGTGGCTGGATGTGGGCTCCGCAACACACTCTTCAAGAGAAGAATAGTGTTTTTCCCAGTGCGGCCCGGAAGGGACCTCGTTACAGGGGTAACGCCACCTTCCGTGATGACCGTCAGTAGAAGCTTCTTCGTATGTCTGATACTGAATCCACTGGAGGATTACATCTCGCGGTAGCGCTCAGTCTTGACTCGCAGGGCCAGTCACTGTCGCCCCGCTAGAGGTCGTAATGCGGCGTAGTGCCGTGGCGTGTGTAGATTCTTCCCCAGTCGTCTCTCAACACAACGTCGAGAGACCGACTGAAGGGGAACGTCTCGGTTACATATGTAACCTCGGTTCCCTGATGGAGGGAACGAGACGTTGTGTCTTCATGCCACACCACTGCGCCGACCCGCTGCAGTGACGAGAGACACTCTCTCAGGTTCCTCAGCACAAAGGTAAGTGAATGACCGCCGCCACCTTCCTTTTATACCCGTATGTACGGGGCGGAGACTGGCGTGGGCGGGCCATTCGCCAATCCTATTGGCGTTTAGAAATTCCTCTCGGAGATGATAGGTTCTCAAGATCAAACCCCAGTCGTCTCTCAACACAACGTCTCGTTCCCTCCATCAGGGAACCGAGGTTACATACGTAACCGAGACGTATCTTCGGATGAGCGGAAGGATAAATAGTTCCTATCGGACACAGTAACTTTAGGTGATGGAATTGGTTAATGTATTGGTTTTCATAACACACTGATTTTATTCTACTGAAGTCTATTCGTATCACGATTTGCTCAATTTCAGACCGATAAATATATATCAAAATTATTTTCAGGGCCAGTTTTTCATGTGATAAGACTGTAACGCTACTAAAGGATCAATCCGCATGTCCTAAGACGTTTTGTGGTAGTAGCAGCAGCATAACAGTAAAACGTATTTTCCCTATAAACACAACAACTTGAACGCATAATTACTGTCATTCTTATATTTAAGTAGTTTTATTACCATACAAATGACTCATTTTCTTGTCGAATAAACGTAATGAATACGTTTGTTGTGCTCGCGACAGGCTTGTTTACGTCTTACACACAAAACTAGACGCTAGATGATCAAATCAAATAAGTCATAACATCGATACAGTGTACATGAAGGATTGAACGTCATAGAATACATTTACAATAAATAGGATTGTAAAAAGTGATTCGTCTTTCAACAGGTGAGTAGGCTCAGGTGAGAAGTATACAGGTACTTCTAAAAAAATTAGAATATCGTGAAAAAGGCCAATATTTTTTGTCACTCATTTCAGAAATTGAAACTCGTATATTATATAGTTTTATTACACACAGAGGGAAATATTTCAGGGCTTTATTTCTTTAAATGTTGATGATTATGCCTTACAGATAATGAAAACCCAAAATTCAGTGTCTCAGAAAATTTGAATATTACATAAGATCAATAAAGGAAGGATCTTTTAAATAGAAATGTCAGGCTTCTGAAAAGTATGTTCCTTTCTATGCATGGTTGTGCCTCCATTTGCATGATTACTGCATCAATGTTGTGTGGCATGGAGGCAATCAGCCTGTGGGACTGCTCAGGTGTAATGGAAGCCCAGGTTGCTTTGATAGCGGCCTTCAGTTCATCTGCGTTGTTGGGTCTGGTGTCTCTCATCTTCCTGGATTCTGTGCATCGCCACTCTTCCTCCAGACTCTGGGACTTTGATTTCCAAATTAAATGCAAAATTTACTGTCATCTTAAAAGAGGACTTTGGTCCACTGTGTTTTCTGAAGTCCACAGTCAACGCAGCCCTCTACCAGGACATTTTTGAGCACTTCATCCTTCCTTCTGCTGACAAACTTTATGGATATGCCGATTTCATTTTCCAGGAGCACTTGGCACCTGCCCACAGTGCCAAAGGTCATGAAAGCTGGTTCAATGACCATGGTGGTACTGTGCTTGGTTGGCCAGCAAACCTACCTGACCTGAACCCCAAAGAGAATCGATAGGGTATTGTCAAGAGGAAGATTAGAGACACTAGACCCAACAATGCAGATGACCTGAAGGTCGCTATCAAAGCAACCTGGTCTTCCATTACACCTGAGCAGTGCCACAGACTGATTGCCTCCATGCCACACAACATTGATGCAGTAATTCATGCAAAAGAGGGCCCAACCAAGTATTGAGTGCATAGAAATGAACATACTTTTCAGAAGCCTGACATTTCGTTTTAAAATATCCTTTTTTTAATTGATCTTATGTAATATTCTAATTTTTTGAAACACAGAATATTGGGTTTTTATTATCTGTGACCCATAATCATCAAAATTTCAAGAAATAAAGGCTTAAAATATTTAACTCCGTGTGTAATGAATCTATACAATATATGGGTTTCACTTTCTGAAATGAGTGACATAAAATATTGGCCCTTTTCACGATATTCATTTTTTTAAATGTACCTGTACATTTATTTACAATATGCTTTGTATCGACCACAGTCTGTCAAACTGATTTGTTTCCTAGATTGATGGGTTGGGATTGGAAATATTACGTGAATTGTCTTCGTTACTATAAAGTAATCATGTGAATTTGTAAACAATTGTAAGGGCAGAAAGAAAGGACTATAAGGATGCTGAAGTAAACATTATTACGTTTACACACAGCATAATAGTGTAGCGCCCCTAGTGGTTGTGTTTTCACTGATGTGATGAAGTGTGAAATGATAAACAGTGGATGTTTTTTGTTGCAGGTTGATTACTTTATTGTGTTAAGCATTGAAATCAACTATTCTATATGTCATTTTATTATTTTTATAGAAGAACCAAGATTATTGAAGAGAAACATTAAAGTGATTACAATGAACTTTGCCATAAGTATAAAAGCGGGAAGATTTTTAATTCATTCACCATTATCTTTCAATCTTGCAAATATTTTTTAAATTGCAATAGTCACATTCAATCAAAGCAAGGTTAAGTAGAGGTTGAATTTAGCTGCTGTCCAGTCTTCAGTCCTGACATTTGGTCAGCTCGCATTGACAGCTGTCAATGTAGACGTAGTCATGCGTGATCTCGCTGTTATCAGAACACTTCAGCTTCACTTGTTTCGTGCTGGTTTTCAACTCCCGACAACAAGAACAGCTGTGCATCATTTTGTTTGCCTCCATTGAATACCTGTGTATGTGTACAAAAACTTATGACTTAGGAGTTAACTTATGACTGTACAGTTTATTAAAGGATGATCTGCACAAGCTCTTACATTGATAGGGTGTCACAGTGGCCACTGCAGGACGTCACTTCTATAGGATCGATGGATGTGCAGTCATTTACGTTCACATGAGTGGTATTCTTTAGGAGGTTGCAGTCGTTGTGATCACCTAAATGAACAGACACAGGCTTGTAATAGGCTCTATTGAGAAACAATACGTCAGATGCATAGACATGTTCTAATACTTAGGGCTGTTTAGCGATTAATTGCATCCAGAATATAAGTTTTGAGTTTACATGATAAATGTAATGTGTGCAATGTATGATATAGGCCTATGTAATATTTGCACTGTGCATATTTATTTTGTGTTTTTACAAACAAATACACATACAATGTATATATTTTCATAAATATATTCATATTAATATACCATTTCATAAAAAGTGATATATTTGATCCTGTGCTTTCTTGATAAATACATTTTTACTGTTTAAACTTTACTATTAGTGGCAAAAGATATCTTACAGATTTGACAACATCCATCTGCATCCAATCTCTCAGTCCCCTGTTTAAGACATCACAACCAAACACATTTTCTTAATCATCAGTCAAATTTAAGTCATACCTCATACAAAATACAGAGTAAGAATGTCATGTTACAAGCTACATATAATCTACTTACGGGCAAACAGTCATCTGAATTGAATTCAGGGCATTGTTTTGTTGTCTTTTCTATTAAAAATGACCCATCGACTACATGGCAGGTCAACGTCTCGCATGCGGATCTGTGCACTTCTCCGACCTAACAAAACAAAATTCAGGGTGGATGAAGACTAAAGAACAGAGAAGATTCTTTGGCTGAAGTAGAATGTTAAGAAATTTAAAAAAAATTGTACCTTGAGAATTTGTAAGGTGCTGTTGGATTGGTAGATGCATCCCGATGGCTTACATGTTGGGCAACACTCTCCTTCCACCCTCACCTCTTCAAAACCCTTTGGGGTGCAAAGTTGACAGCTGCATTGTCACATTGACTAAATCCATTAAAATCGGCAATATCATGATGAATGAACAGCTTTGATCGTTTCAATTTTTTACATTGGACCCTCATATTATATTAATTTTACCTTCCTCAACTATTGTTCTTCATAAAGTGAAGTAACCCGTTCGAAAGCATAAATAATCATTATTACCTGACCACAAGGTTCACACATCATTGAGAAACATTGCACAACATGTAGGTTAGTCTCTGGGTCTCTTTCCATTTCACATCTGCATTGGGTGCATGGATCTGAGGGGATTTTAACGCCAGGCTAGAGAAAAGGAGGAAAAGGGAAACGTGAACCCAGCGCTACAAAGCCTAAAGTGTTTGATTAGTTGGTTATACACATTAGGTTCTTCTGAAAGATTCTTATACTCACTTTGTACTCATTGCCATTGTACACGCAGACATCTTTGGGAACTGCTCAGAATTGATTTTTGTTAGAAATTGTGTAATTATTGAAACAATTGAGTAATTAAAGATTTGCCAATTTTAAAGTGTTGTGTAGAGCAATATATTCAGCTTTATACCAACACCGTAACATAATCCTAAACTTACCACAGGCTGGACAGCAACCCTCCCCAGATGCATTTGTTGCGAACTCGTATCCCACATCACATTTCTTGCTAAGACACAGCTCGACATTGCATTCTGATTTTAGAAAAATAAATTTCAAAGGTTTTATTGCATTTTTAGGCATTTATGTCTGTTTAATTTAAAGGTTGCACTATGTGTTATGTCAAAATGGTCATTTATATCTCGCGTATTTTTGTCTGTTTTGTCTTATTCTTTAGTTTTAAGTCAATCACATTGAAGAAAGAGGAATATTAGGAATATTAGGCATGTACTGATAACTCACCACAAGTTGGACAGCAGTTGCTCAAAGTTGTTTTGTATTCTTCACCACATGGCTCTATACTTGGACATATAACAGGCTCTTTCACAACACCAAAGCTCTCATCAGAACATTTATACGTTGTACAGCCAATGGTCCATGTATCTCCGGGCTACAGAAGGGAAAATATGTAGACAATTGTTAGGTATTGCAACGAAAGTCTGTTCAAATCCTCTTTATTTGTTTTAAAATTAGTAAAATCACTTAAGCCTATGATTTCATTCTTATTTGGAGAGAACCTTAGCGCTAAATGCCATGTAAATCATACCTGTCTAGGTAATCCATCAGGGCCAACGCAATCTGCAAATATGGGATTAAAACACATTAACAAATATATTCCATTAAAGTGCATTAATCTAACATACAAAAAAAGTCAATTAAGTAGCATTTCTTACCGCAGTTAGCTGTACATGTATCTGACATTGAACTAAATAGATAGGTGTTATCCGGGCAGAAACAGCCTTCTGTAAACCTTGTTTCATTCTTTAGACACTCTGTGTCCACAAACATTTCATTGTATCTGGTTGTAGGTAGAAAAATACAACAGAAGCACATATCAGATGTGTTAAATAAAGTGAATTTAGGAGCATTACATTTTCACAACAACACATAGAGGTCTGTTTTTTGCATGGATGCGCAGTTATTTACCTTGAACTGCAAGTTTTTTCCACTTTAGGCCCACATGCTTTGTACACTTTGTTATTGGAGCACTTGTTGTCTAAAATGAAAACCCAAAATATTTAGACTTTTAATGATCTGTAATTTGAATATGAACAATAATATGTTCAATCTATTTAACTGGCTAATTCAAGAATTCTCAAAAGTTTGGCTCAGTTTAAGTTCATTGGGTTTAATTTAAATAATTTAAATTTAATTGACTGTTTAAGTGCTTGCTTGGTTCTGTGTTCACTTCTTACCACAGAGCCCGTTGAGTTCAGTTGCGTTTCTCCAGTCGACACAGACGGATGCCTCACCACACTGCCGTGAGTAGGCCTCCAGACTGGCGCAGACTAACGATGGAGTTTTCTTGTTGCACACGTCATATTTACATGCCTCATAAAAGCTTTGATATGGAACGACTTCATGGCACTTATTGAACAAACTGAAAAGTAGCATTAAAGATTTTTGCTAAACTTTTAAACTCGAACACTTCTAAATTTGTTTATGCTTGTTTTTCAACAGTTTCTACATAGTGAAATGAATAAATCTTGGTCATTTCTTCCTTACTCGCTTTTGATGAGCTCACAGGCTTCTGCTGTACAGGTTGGTGGGGCTACAGGTGGCTTTTGTGGGGAGTTTTGACATTCTGGGGTGGCTGCCCAAAGTTGTGCCATATGCTCGCATGATTCGTCAGTTTTTCCATCAGGACGTCTGCAGTCATTTGTTTGGTCGTTGTCACAGACCCCTTAAATTACCAACAGAATTGTATTATTTGAAGCGAACAATCGTGATAGTTATATAAATTGTGACATGGCCAGCCTATGGTGTGTCAGGAAATTGAGAAGCCAAAGTAACGTAATTCCTAAATTTCGTTGTAGAAGCAAACATGAAATAAAGTACTGTAGACAGATGTAAAATAATTGCACATCTTTATCGTTTTTGCTAGGAGAGCTTTAATGTGTACTCACCACATTGTCCCTCTGTATTAGCGTTAAAGTTGGAAAATGGAAGTTTGATCTCAAAGCCATGATGATTAACTAATATCTCAGCTTTGATTTCAGGGATGGTTAAAGTCGCTGCCATGCCAGAGGAGGTGATGATGAAGGCTTCATTCATGAAGGTTGGGAGCTTCATAACATCATTGACAAAGACCTGTAAGTATTTAAATGACACTATGTTACAGTGTGCCAAAACCGACATGACATGCCGATTAGTGTTCTACGGAAGACAGTCAAACGTGTTCGGAGCAACATTTTCTGTTCCAGGTGAACTATGCCTTTCACTCACCTGAATCTGTTCGCTGTCGCTAGTCATCTTGACTTTATAGGATTTGTAATTCACCACCACATACTCAGGGCAAGCAAAATTATTTGTATTGTTACAGTAATAGTTCTTAACATGGACACTGATGTCATGTTTAGGAACGATTTCTCGGACCAATACGTAGGAACAGTTCCCTTGGAAAGTGTAATATTTTCCGTCAAAAGTTTTGTAATGAGGATCACCCCAGCCACTGCATTTACCTGTTGTTTTAGAAAACAAATTGAATATTTTTCCAAGCACAATGGTTGTTATTTGTTTGGTCAGAACCATTATCATTCATATTCAAAATAAATGAAAAAAAAACTTGTTAACTTACATGGACACTCATATTTGTAGCAGCAGTTATTGTTATAATAAACCTTCTCAGGTGTAAGTCCATTGGCACATGTAGGTATTTGGGCGTCATTTGGATCACACTGTACAAGGGTTGACGTTACATGGCCATCTATGCATGTTTTCGTGCTACATTCATCAGTCCATGATTCTCCATTCTGTTGGAAATGAATCAATTATTAAAAATATCTAAAGATCCCAAATGACATTACAACAGTTTTAAACATTTTCTTCTTTGCAATGTTTAGTATGCTATGGAAAATTGTACATAACTATAGCTATTTGTTTTTTCCAGGTTACCTTTCGATTGACATCAGTACAATCTCTGGCAACTGTAGAAAGTGGAACTGTAGTGGTTTGATGACACGGTTTCTTAGTTACTTGAGTAGTACAGCTAGAGCTGCAGTAAGCAAAGTAACACCAGTCTGCTTTGTCAGTTTGGTTGTAAATGACAGACCCTGTTAATATATGAAAGAGGCAAAAGTACTGAGTAACATTGTTAAGGTTTATAAATACTCAAAAACCAAAAGCAAGTGTAAAGGAGAAAATATTGTGAAAGGGATATTTACCTGGTGCAAACGTTTGATTTAAATATGTGCAAGAACATGTTGTAACATTCACTTGTGGTAAAGTGGCATGAGTTTCTGTTCTAATTGATTCTGTTTGCACTGTAAACTCCGTTGAAGGTTGTGTTATGGGTTGCGTTGGATGTGTACCAGTAGTTACAGCGGTCGTTGATGGTTGTGTGGTTGCTTCTGTTGAAGGCTTTTTAGTGGGTTGGGTTGGAAGTGTACCAGTAGTTTCAGTGGTTGTTGATGGTTGTGTTGTTGCTTCTGTTGAAGGCTGTGTAGTGGGTTGTGTTGGAAATGTACCAGAAGTTACAGTGGTCGTTGATGGTTGTGGTGTTGCTTCTGTTGAAGGTTGTGCAGTGGGTTGTGTTGGAGGTGTACCAGTAGTTACAGCAGTCGGTGATGGTTGTTGTGTTGCTTCTGTTGAAGCTTGTGTTGGAGTTGTACCAGTAGTTTCAGTGGTCGTTGATGGTTGTGGTGTTGCTTCTGTTGAAGGTTGTGCAGTGGGTTGTGTTGGAGGTGTACCAGTAGTTACAGCAGTCGTTGATGGTTGTTGTGTTGCTTCTGTTGAAGCTTGTGTTGGAGGTGTACCAGTAGTTTCAGTGGTCGTTGATGGTTGTGGTGTTGCTTCTGTTGAAGGTTGTGCTGTGGGTTGTGTTGGAGGTGTAGCAGTAGTTACAGCGGTCGTTGATGGTTGTGGTGTTGCTTCTGTTGAAGGTTGTGCAGTGGGTTGTGTTGGAGGTGTAGCAGTAGTTACAACGGTCGTTGAAGGTTGTGGTGTTGCTTCTGTTGAAGGTTGTGCAGTGGGTTGTGTTGGAGGTGTACCAGTAGTTTCAGTGGTCGTTGATGGTTGTGGTGTTGCTTCTATTGAAGTTTGTGCAGTTGATTGTTTTGGAGGTGTACCAGTAGTTACTGCAGTCGTTGATGGTTGTTGTGTTGCTTCTGTTGAAGCTTGTGTTGGAGGTGTACCAGTAGTTTCAGTGGTCGTTGAAGGTTGTGGTGTTGCTTCTGTTGAAGGTTGTGCAGTGGGTTGTGTTGGAGGTGTACCAGTAGTTACAGCAGTCGTTGATGGTTGTGGTGTTGCTTCTGTTGAAGGTTGTGCAGTGGGTTGTGTTGGAGGTGTAGCAGTAGTTACAGCGGTCGTTGAAGGTTGTGGTGTTGCTTCTGTTGAAGGTTGTGAAGTGGCCTGTGTTGGAGGTGTAGCAGTAGTTACAGCGGTCGTTGATGGTTGTGGTGTTGCTTCTGTTGAAGGTTGTGCAGTGGGTTGTGTTGGAGGTGTACCAGTAGTTTCAGTGGTCGTTGATGGTTGTGGTGTTGCTTCTGTTGAAGGTTGTGCAGTGGTTCGTGTTGGAGGTGTACCAGTAGTTACAGCAGTCGTTGATGGTTTTTGTGTTGCTTCTGTTGAAGCTTGTGTTTGAGTTGTACCAGTAGTTTCAGTGGTCGTTGATGGTTGTGGTGTTGCTTCTGTTGAAGGTTGTGCAGTGGGTTGTGTTGGAGGTGTACCAGTAGTTACAGCAGTCGTTGATGATTGTTGTGTTGCTTCTGTTGAAGTTTGTGAAGTGGGTTGTGTTGGAGGTGTACCAGTAGTCCCAGTGGTTGTTGATGGTTGTGGTGCTGCTTCTGTTGAAGGTTGTGCAGTGGGTTGTGTGGGAGGTGTACCAGTAGTTACAGCAGTCGTTGATGGTTGTTGTGTTGCTTCTGTTGAAGCTTGTGTTGGAGGTGTACCAGTAGTTTCAGTGGTCGTTGATGGTTGTGTTGTTGCTTCTGTTGAATGTTGTGCAGTGGGTTGTGTTGGTGGTGTACCAGTAGTTACAGCAGTCGTTGATGGTTGTTGTGTTGCTTCTGTTGAAGCTTGTGTTGGAGGTGTACCAGTAGTTTCAGTGGTCGTTGATGGTTGTGTTGTTGCTTCTGTTGAAGGTTGTGCAGTGGGTTGTGTTGGAGGTGTACCAGTAGTTACAGCAGTCGTTGATGGATGTTGTGTTGCTTCTGTTGAAGCTTGTGTTGGAGGTGTACCAGTAGTTTCAGTGGTCGTTGATGGTTGTGTTGTTGCTTCTGTTGAATGTTGTGCAGTGGGTTGTGTTGGTGGTGTACCAGTAGTTACAGCAGTCATTGATGGTTGTTGTGTTGCTTCTGTTGAAGCTTGTGTTGGAGGTGTACCAGTAGTTTCAGTGGTTGTTGATGGTTGTGTTGTTGCTTCTGTTGAAGATTGTGCAGTGGGTTGTGTTTGAGGTGTACCAGTAGTTACAGCAGTCGTTGATGGTTGTTGTGTTGCTTCTGTTGAAGCTTGTGTTTGAGTTGTACCAGTAGTTTCAGTGGTCGTTGATGGTTGTGGTGTTGCTTCTGTTGAAGGTTGTGCAGTGGGTTGTGTTGGACGCGTACCAGTAGTTACAGCAGTCGTTGATGGTTGTTGTGTTGCTTCTGTTGAAGCTTGTGTTGGAGGTGTACCAGTAGTTTCAGTGGTTGTTGATGGTTGTAGTGTTGCTTCTGTTGAAGTTTGTGCAGTGGCTTGTGTTGGAGGTGTACCAGTAGTTACAGCAGTCGTTGATGGTTGTTGTGTTGCTTCTGTTGAAGCTTGTGTTGGAGGTGTACCAGTAGTTACAGCGGTCGTTGATGGTTGTGGTGTTGCTTCTGTTGAAGGTTGTGCAGTGGTTTGTGTTGGAGGTGTACCAGTAGTTCCAGTGGTCGTTGATGGTTGTGGTGTTGCTTCTGTTGAAGGTTGTGCAGTGGGTTGTGTTGGAGGTGTAGCAGTAGTTACAGCGGTTGTTGATGGTTGTTGTGTTGCTTCTGTTGAAGCTTGTGTTTGAGTTGTACCAGTAGTTTCAGTGGTCGTTGATGGTTGTGGTGTTGCTGCTGTTGAAGATTGTGCAGTGGGTTGTGTTGGAGGTGTACCAGTAGTTACAGCAGTTGTTGATGGTTGTTGTGTTGCTTCTGTTGAAGCTTGTGTTTGAGTTGTACCAGTAGTTTCAGTGGTCGTTGATGGTTGTGGTGTTGCTTCTGTTGAAGGTTGTGCAGTGGGTTGTGTTGGAGGTGTACCAGTAGTTACAGCAGTCGTTGATGGTTGTTGTGTTGCTTCTGTTGAAGCTTGTGTTGGAGGTGTACCAGTAGTTTCAGTGGTTGTTGATGGTTGTGGTGTTGCTTCTGTTGAAGTTTGTGCAGTGGCTTGTGTTGGAGGTGTACCTGTAGTTACAGCGGTCGTTGATGGTTGTGGTGTTGCTTCTGTTGAAGGTTGTGCAGTGGGTTGAGTTGGAGGCGTACCAGTAGTCGCAGTGGTCGTTGATGGTTGTGGTGTTGCTTCTGTTGAAGGTTGTGCAGTGGGTTGTGTTCGAGGTGTAGCAGTAGTTACAGCGGATGTTGATGGTTGTTGTGTTGCTTCTGTTGAAGCTTGTGTTTGAGTTGTACCAGTAGTTTCAGTGGTCGTTGATGGTTGTGGTGTTGCTGCTGTTGAAGATTGTGCAGTGGGTTGTGTTGGAGGTGTACCAGTAGTTACAGCAGT
The DNA here is from genome assembly GCF_015846415.1 of Triplophysa dalaica. Taxonomy (NCBI): domain Eukaryota; kingdom Metazoa; phylum Chordata; class Actinopteri; order Cypriniformes; family Nemacheilidae; genus Triplophysa; species Triplophysa dalaica. The sequence continues at coordinate 3,643,155 of NC_079565.1, read as the reverse complement.
TGTTGATGGTTGTTGTGTTGCTTCTGTTGAAGCTTGTGTTTGAGTTGTACCAGTAGTTTCAGTGGTCGTTGATGGTTGTGGTGTTGCTTCTGTTGAAGGTTGTGCAGTGGGTTGTGTTGGAGGTGTACCAGTAGTTACAGCAGTCGTTGATGGTTGTTGTGTTGCTTCTGTTGAAGCTTGTGTTGGAGGTGTACCAGTAGTTTCAGTGGTTGTTGATGGTTGTGGTGTTGCTTCTGTTGAAGTTTGTGCAGTGGCTTGTGTTGGAGGTGTACCTGTAGTTACAGCGGTCGTTGATGGTTGTGGTGTTGCTTCTGTTGAAGGTTGTGCAGTGGGTTGAGTTGGAGGCGTACCAGTAGTCGCAGTGGTCGTTGATGGTTGTGGTGTTGCTTCTGTTGAAGGTTGTGCAGTGGGTTGTGTTCGAGGTGTAGCAGTAGTTACAGCGGATGTTGATGGTTGTTGTGTTGCTTCTGTTGAAGTTTGTGAAGTGGGTTGTGTTGGAGGTGTACCAGTAGTCCCAGTGGTTGTTGATGGTTGTGGTGCTGCTTCTGTTGAAGGTTGTGCAGTGGGTTGTGTGGGAGGTGTACCAGTAGTTACAGCAGTCGTTGATGGTTGTTGTGTTGCTTCTGTTGAAGCTTGTGTTTGAGTTGTACCAGTAGTTTCAGTGGTCGTTGATGGTTGTGGTGTTGCTTCTGTTGAAGGTTGTGCAGTGGCTTGTGTTGGAGGTGTACCAGTAGTTACAGCGGTCGTTGATGGTTGTGGTGTTGCTTCTGTTGAAGGTTGTGCAGTGGGTTGAGTTGGAGGCGTACCAGTAGTCGCAGTGGTCGTCGATGGTTGTGGTGTTGCTTCTGTTGAAGGTTGTGCAGTGGGTTGTGTTCGAGGTGTAGCCGTAGTTACAGCGGATGTTGATCGTTGTTGTGTTGCTTCTGTTGAAGTTTGTGAAGTGGGTTGTGTTGGAGGTGTACCAGTAGTCCCAGTGGTTGTTGATGGTTGTGGTGCTGCTTCTGTTGAAGGTTGTGCAGTGCGTTGTTTGGGAGGTGTACCAGTAGTTACAGCAGTCGTTGATGGTTGTTGTGTTGCTTCTGTTGAAGCTTGTGTTGGAGGTGTACCAGTAGTTTCAGTGGTCGTTGATGGTTGTGTTGCTGCTTCTGTTGAATGTTGTGCAGTGGGTTGTGTTGGTGGTGTACCAGTAGTTACAGCAGTCGTTGATGGTTGTTGTGTTGCTTCTGTTGAAGCTTGTGTTTGAGTTGTACCAGTAGTTTCAGTGGTCGTTGATGGTTGTGGTGTTGCTTCTGTTGAAGGTTGTGCAGTGGGTTGTGTTGGAGGTGTACCAGTAGTTACAGCAGTCGTTGATGGTTGTTGTGTTGCTTCTGTTGAAGCTTGTGTTGGAGGTGTACCAGTAGTTTCAGTGGTTGTTGATGGTTGTGGTGTTGCTTCTGTTGAAGGTTGTGCAGTGGGTTGTGTTGGAGGTGTACCAGTAGTTACAGCAGTCGTTGATGGTTGTTGTGTTGCTTCTGTTGAAGCTTGTGTTGGAGGTGTACCAGTAGTTTCAGTGGTCGTTGATGGTTGTGTTGTTGCTTCTGTTGAAGATTGTGCAGTGGGTTGTGTTGGAGGTGTACCAGTAGTTACAGCAGTCGTTGATGGTTGTTGTGTTGCTTCTGTTGAAGCTTGTGTTTGAGTTGTACCAGTAGTTTCAGTGGTCGTTGATGGTTGTGGTGCTGCTTCTGTTGAAGGTTGTGCAGTGGGTTGTGTTGGAGGTGTACCAGTAGTTACAGCAGTCGTTGATGGTTGTTGTGTTGCTTCTGTTGAAGCTTGTGTTTGAGTTGTACCAGTAGTTTCAGTGGTCATTGATGGTTGTGGTGTTGCTTCTGTTGAAGGTTGTGCAGTGGGTTGTGTTGGAGGTGTACCAGTAGTTACAGCAGTCGTTGATGGTTGTTGTGTTGCTTCTGTTGAAGCTTGTGTTGGAGGTGTACCAGTAGTTTCAGTGGTCGTTGATGGTTGTGTTGTTGCTTCTGTTGAATGTTGTGCAGTGGGTTGTGTTGGTGGTGTACCAGTAGTTACAGCAGTCGTTGATGGTTGTTGTGTTGCTTCTGTTGAAGCTTGTGTTGGAGGTGTACCAGTAGTTTCAGTGTTTGTTGATGGTTGTGTTGTTGCTTCTGTTGAAGCTTGTGTTTGAGTTGTCCCAGTAGTTTCAGTGGTCGTTGATGGTTGTGTTGTTGCTTCTGTTGAAGGTTGTGCAGTGGGTTGTGTTGGAGGTGTACCAGTAGTTACAGCAGTCGTTGATGGTTGTTGTGTTGCTTCTGTTGAAGCTTGTGTTTGAGTTGTACCAGTAGTTTCAGTGGTCGTTGATGGTTGTGGTGTTGCTTCTGTTGAAGGTTGTGCAGTGGGTTGTGTTGGAGGTGTACCAGTAGTTACAGCAGTCGTTGATGGTTGTTGTGTTGCTTCTGTTGAAGCTTGTGTTTGAGTTTTACCAGTAGTTTCTGTGGTCGTTGATGGTTGTGGTGTTGCTTCTGTTGAAGGTTGTGACGTGGGTTGTGTTGGAGGTGTACCAGTAGTTACAGCAGTCGTTGATGGTTGTTGTGTTGCTTCTGTTGAAGCTTGTGTTGGAGGTGTACCAGTAGTTTCAGTGGTCGTTGATGGTTGTGTTGTTGCTTCTGTTGAAGGTTGTGCAGTGGGTTGTGTTGGAGGTGTACCAGTAGTTACAGCAGTCGTTGATGGCTGTTGTGTTGCTTCTGTTGAAGCTTGTGTTGGATGTGTACCAGTAGTTACAGCAGTCGTTGATGGTTGTGGTGTTGCTTTTGTTGAAGGTTGTGCAGTGGTTTGTGTTGGAGGTGTACCAGTAGTTTCAGTGGTCGTTGATGGTTGTGGTGTTGCTTCTGTTGAAGGTTGTGCAGTGGGTTGTGTTGGAGGTGTAGCAGTAGTTACAGCGGTTGTTGATGGTTGTTGTGTTGCTTCTGTTGAAGTCTGTGTTTGAGTTGTACCAGTAGTTTCAGTGGTCGTTGATGGTTGTGGTGTTGCTGCTGTTGAAAGTTGTGCCGTGGGTTGTGTTGGAGGTGTACCAGTAGTTACAGCAGTCGTTGATGGTTGTTTTGTTGCTTCTGTTGAAGCTTGTGTTTGAGTTGTACCAGTAGTTTCAGTGGTCGTTGATGGTTGTGGTGGTGCTTCTGTTGAAGGTTGTGCAGTGGGTTGTGTTGGAGGTGTACCAGTAGTTACAGCAGTCGTTGATGGTTGTTGTGTTGCTTCTGTTGAAGCTTGTGTTTGAATGGTACCAGTAGTTTCAGTGGTCGTTGATGGTTGTGTTGTTGCTTCTGTTGAAGGTTGTGCAGTGGGTTGTGTTGGAGGTGTACCAGTAGTTACAGCAGTCGTTGATGGTTGTTGTGTTGCTTCTGTTGAAGCTTGTGTTTGAGTTTTACCAGTAGTTTCTGTGGTCGTTGATGGTTGTGGTGTTGCTTCTGTTGAAGGTTGTGACGTGGGTTGTGTTGGAGGTGTACCAGTAGTTACAGCAGTCGTTGATGGTTGTTGTGTTGCTTCTGTTGAAGCTTGTGTTGGAGGTGTACCAGTAGTTTCAGTGGTCGTTGATGGTTGTGTTGTTGCTTCTGTTGAAGGTTGTGCAGTGGGTTGTGTTGGAGGTGTGCCAGTAGTTTCAGTGGTCGTTGATGGTTGTGGTGTTGCTTCTGTTGAAGGTTGTGTTTGAGTTGTACCAGTAGTTTCAGTGGTCGTTGATGGTTGTGGTGTTGCTTCTGTTGAAGGTTGTGCAGTGGGTTGTGTTGGAGGTGTACCAGTAGTTACAGCAGTCGTTGATGGTTGTTGTGTTGCTTCTGTTGAAGCTTGTGTTGGAGGTGTACCAGTAGTTTCAGTGGTCGTTGATGGTTGTTTTGTTGCTTCTGTTGAAGATTGTTCAATGGGTTGTGTTCGAGGTGTACCAGTAGTTTTAGCAGTCGTTGATGGTTGTTGTGTTGCTTCTGTTGAAGCTTGTGTTGAAGGTGTACCAGTAGTTACAGCGGTCGTTGATCGTTGTGGTGTTGCTTCTGTTGAAGGTTGTGCAGTGGGTTGTGTTGGAGGTGTACCAGTAGTTTCAGTGGTCGTTGATGGTTGTGGTGTTGCTTCTGTTGAAGGTTGTGCAGTGGGTTGTGTTCGAGGTGTAGCAGTAGTTACAGCAGTCGTTGATGGTTGTTGTGTTGCTTCTGTTGAAGCTTGTGTTGGAGGTGTACCAGTAGTTTCAGTGGTCGTTGATGGCTGTGGTGTTGCTTCTGTTGAAGGTTGTGCAGTGGGTTGTGTTCGAGGTGTAGCAGTAGTTACAGCGGTCGTTGAAGGTTGTGGTTTTGCTTCTGTTGATGGCTGTGTAGTGGGTTGTGTTGGAGGTGTACCAGTAGTTACAGCGGTCGTTGATGGTTGTGGTGTTGCTTCTGTTGAAGGTTGTGCAGTGGGTTGTGTTGGAGGTGTACCAGTAGTTTCAGTGGTCGTTGATGGTTGTGGTGTTGCTTCTGTTGAAGGTTGTGCAGTGGGTTGTGTTGGAGGTGTACCAGTAGTTACAGCAGTCGTTGATGGCTGTTGTGTTGCTTCTGTTGAAGCTTGTGTTGGAGGTGTACCAGTAGTTACAGCAGTCGTTGATGGTTGTGGTGTTGCTTTTGTTGAAGGTTGTGCAGTGGGTTGTGTTGGAGGTGTACCAGTAGTTTCAGTGGTCGTTGATGGTTGTGGTGTTGCTTCTGTTGAAGGTTGAGCAGTAGGTTGTGTTGGAGGTGTACCAGTAGTTACAGCAGTCGTTGATGGTTGTTGTGTTGCTTCTGTTGAAGGTTGTGTTGGAAGTGTACCAGTAGTTTCAGTGGTCGTTGATAGTTGTGTTCTTGCTTCTGTTGATGGCTGTGTAGTGGGTTGTGTTGGACGTGTACCAGTAGTTACAGCAGTCGTTGAAGGTTGTTGTGTTGCTTCTGTAGAAGCTTGTGTTGGAAGTGTACCAGTAGTTTCAGTTGTCGTTGATGGTTGTGGTGTTGCTTCTGTTGAAGGTTGTGCAGTGGGTTGTGTTGGAGGTGTGCCAGTAGTTTCAGTGGTCGTTGATGGTTGTGGTGTTGCTTCTGTTGAAGGTTGTGTAGTGGGTTGTGTTGGAAGTATACCAGAAGTTACAGCAGTCGTTGATGGTTGTGGTGTTGCTTCTGTTGAAGCGTGTGTTGGAAGTGTATCAATAGTTTCAGTTGTCGTTGATGGTCGTGTTTTTCCTTCTGTTGAAGGCTGTGTTGTGGGTTGTGTTGGACCAGGTGTACCAGGAGTTACAGCAGTCGTTGGTGGTTGTGTTCTTGCTTCTGTTGAAGGTTGTGTTGTTGCTTGTGTTAAGGGCATTGTAGTTTGTTGGGGTGGAGTAGTAAAAGTGAATGGTGGAGCTGTTGTGGTGCATGTTTCAATAGTTCTATTTATTGTTCCATCTTGTCCACACACAGCAATGAAACACATGCCATACCCATCTGTGGTGTGGTAAACAGTTTCTCCAATCTTGAACTCTTTTCCATCATAATCACATTTAGGAGCACACTCTGGCTCTGTAACACATTTTCTGGTTTCCTCTTTTAAAAATGGCCTCTCTGAAGGGCACTGAGGGAAACACCCTGAAAATAAAATGGGCAGAATTAGTATAGTTTGCACAGGTATTAGTAGAATCCTATAAAAAGCCCTCTTTGATTAATTCTTTCAGAAGTTTTGTACATTAACATCCTTTTAGAGATTTAAATATAATCATACCTTCAAGGAGAGGAATTTGATTGGAGCAGGTCCCCGATGGGTTTCCGCATGTTTTCATGCAGGTCGAACCACAGGTTTTATAATGCCACTCACATTCACCCTGTGGGTTGTTGTAGTACTCACAGAATAATGCTGCAAAAGCATCATTTCAGTCAGAATTTTCATTTTTATTAGTCAAAACATCACAAATGGCATATTTAGAAAAATTGTATAAATAAGGTTTAAGGATAAGCTTCTAGATAGGCACTTTGAAGGTTTAGCAACAGTATTGTGTAATTTTGTTGTTTTTCAAATATTATGCTGATTTCGTCACTACAATTATTAAAATTTCAGTGGTTTTGAAACGTTCAAGACATGGCCCTGAAACAACTTTCCTGTTAAACGAGAAGCCACAGCCCCCCGCCCCCCAGAAGAATTTTGGGACTTACGACAAATGTTTGGACTACGCCATGCGATACAAGCTCCTTTTTTTCTGCATTCAGCAGCATACGCAGTCACTGCGGTACAGAAACATTCGCAGTCCCCACCAGTGTCACACGCACAGGTGTCTCTTACACAGGCATCATAGTATGGGGCAGAATCCACCTAGAGACAAGAGACCCCAAGAACTTTATAACAGTAGACTATTGGTATTTATTACATGCATGAATCAGCAATGGCTAATGAATGTGAAGAATCCATGTAAATCGGAGAAGTTCACTTATAAAAGCTAGATGACTTTTAGTTTGCAATCTAGGCAAAGAAAAATCATATCTTTACATACATGTGAATGGCAATCGGTGAATACGTTGCTTGTAATGATGCTGCACTGTTTCATGGCCCAGGCACTCCGGTGTGGGTTTTTCTCACAAGGATTCATCAAGCTGTTCACTTCCGGGCAGCTGGACGTCACTTTCCAGCTATTTCCAAACACCACCGCATCTGTGACCTCTTCTCCATCGTGCTTCACAAAGTCGTTATTCGCGTTACCGTCAAAGTTTCCACACAGTCCACAAACCTTGCCCTGTCATAGAGATCATGGACATTTGAGTGGGTGAAGAAAGGGTTGAGGGTGGCTATGTGTAGTGTATGTAGTGGTTAGGCATACCTTTAAGTTTGGATGGAGCTGAAGCATCAGACTTGTTTTTCTGTCCCAGATTAAGTTTAAAAGCTTTCTGACCTCTACGATTATGTGTTCTCCCACAGTATGGATTTGATATTGGTAATCAGTTCCATTGCTTACGACAACTTTGACTGCATCAGCTTCGGATAAAATCACCTTGTATCTCTACAGGATTTGAATAGAAAGTTGCAGTGAGACTGCTAATTGCATTTAGTTGGATTTCTATTACATCGTATAGTTTTTAAACGGCTACGTTTTTGCTTAATCATTTGTGCTCTCCAAACAAAAGTTGTTGAACGAACTTAATTAAATTAATGAAGAAATTGAATTGCATTTCTCCAAGAAAATATAATTTGTTTGAATCAATTCATTATAATCTTATTGTATGAACTTATTTTTTTAGTAGTCTTGATTAAATTAATTTGTGTCTTAAAAATAAAATAAAATGATGTACATTTATACATTTTTAACATTAATTAGATATCATTCCATTTAACTTCAATAAGAAGGTATTGATTCAATAGAAGTCATCAGAATTGCAAATTAAGAATTGTAACCGCCCACGACCTAACCAAAGGCAACGCTTTTCTGAACAATGGTAACCATAACGCTCAAAAATATAACAAACTCTTCAAAAGCTTAAAGATAAACACAACACAACTCCTTTATGTTGTCCCAACATGAAAGGATTCGGTTATATGACGAAACATAAAAAAATCATGTTGCAACCACATTTTTAAGTAAATCGAACAAGCAGCTAAAAATGAACCACATTTATTAATATAACTGAATAGTTATTATATTGTGCACATTTTTACATACAGTTATTCTTTATTTAAGGTGACTATGAACAATGAACTAGCCTTACCCCGAAGAAAAGATTGATGGATTTGGAGCAAATAGAACTGGTGCTGCCACAGGGAATATTCTCTGTTACAAGGTGAAACCCATATGGGCTCTGTTCGTTATTGCAGTGATCCTAGGGTGTTTCAGAATGTTTCATGTCAGATGTTATAGTTACTTTCCATAAAACATATTGAAAGTTTTCCAGTTTAATGATTAAAAAGCATCATACAAAACACCATTTGTTTGTTTAACATATGCTCAGAGACAGAAATTAAAACTATGTCTTAACAATTTTAATATTTGTAAAGTCGAATTAAAGTAGGAAAAGTCCAAACTGATGTAAACGTACATGTGCTAGGATGTATTCACAGTCCCCATGGTAAGAATATCTCTTGCCGTCGAAAGTCTGGAAATGACCTTCCCCATAGATGGTGCAGGTGCCATAACATTCCTTATCCGTACAAGCCCACATCCCGCTCTTGCATGTGCTGAAAAATATAGAGATAAAAAAGTGAATCTTTAATTAAAATGTGTTTGTTCTGTCGTACTACATTGATGCAATGAACGGCTCACCAGTTGTTGCATTCATCTTGAATCTGGTCCCCAGGTGAATAAGTTAATCCATCGTGGGTACAAGTGCAATTATCTATCTCCACACAGTCACCCTTTCCATCAGCAAGAAGGTGATCTGGGCACACACAACCTGATACACACCCAGTGCTCACCTGTCACCGAAAGAAAGCCACAAGGTATATGTTTTTCCTCAGCGGCTTTCAAATAGCCTGATTCAGTAGCATCCAATACATTATGGATAATATCCATGCATCAAACAGACCAATTCATTAGTCTTTATATAACCTAAACTATCAACCCGTCCATCCACCTAATGCATCTCAACTCACACAGTTGTTTAGATCTTGACTTTGACATGTCCTTTGACACTCTGTCCCTTTCTTTCCATGTTCGCTTCCCGAGCAGTTGACGAAGACCATTGGAGCCACACATTCTAAAAACAAAACACGCATGTGTGAAGAGCCTAAAATCGTTGTACCGTACTAGTGTTTTCATTAGTTGTATTTAGTGGTCGAAGCTCACCTTTTTGACCGGAGCAGTGCAGTTTCCCATAACTGCAGAAGCTACAACATGACAAAATGGTGCATATCATTAACTTTTACATAGCGATGTTATCAAGAGCAAATGGGTCTGGTCAACAGTGCATCAGGAGTGTGAAATGTGAAATTCATACCATTTAGCACCATCTACGTAGACGGACCCTTCAGGAACAATGATCTGGCTGTCATGGAAACAAGGGCACTGCTCCCCTTGCACACAGGTGCCTGCATCATTGAGATAGGTGCCCTCAAGACAAACACAGCCATCTACAGGTGTGAATGATGCTTTGCAAGCGTAACCAATCCCGCTGAGAGAGCGACAGGTGTTGGGACAGCTGGTGATGTTGTAGGCATACTTCATGTTGTCTGAACACTTGGATTCTGTGAGCAGCAGACATTTGTGTTTATTATTGCAAAGTACTGCAAAATGATGTGAATGACACCAATAATTCAAGAACAAAACATTGTTTTGTTAATGAAATATCTCACCACAGGGATATGAATCCATCCATCCCTGGATAACGACCCCTCTGGCGGCACAGGCGTGGGCGTAGGAGGAGAGGGCGGCGCACATACACTTCCCGATATCAGCACACTTACAGGTGTCATAAACGCAGCTCTGCAGAAGATGAAGCCCAATCATGAAGGAGAGCAAATGTGTCATGTATGCATGTATGTTTAAGAAAACAAGTGTGAATCTTACTTGATAGTAAGTCACGGGACTTATTTCTGAATGACACGAGGAGAAGGTTCCATTTGGGTTTGTGAGACGGGAGCACCAGTCCTTTGCAAGTTTTTCTGATGAACAAAAAAGAATATTCCGCGAAATTTAATCACTGCTTGTCGTTTTCAATCGTCTGTATGCTCTCATGATGATTTGATGTTATAGTCCAAGTACCTCTTTCCACACTCAGACTGCAGGGGTTGTCGAACGTGTTTTCAATATCTGTGCAACTGTATGGGTTTTTTTTCCAAAAGTTGACAAAAGTTGTTGGTGTTCCCTCTGTGAGGCCTGATTGTGTTTTGAAATCATCTGATTGGATGTCATTATAGTTCCCACACAGACCTGAATGGAACGACAATAGTCATCATTAAACTATACAGATAAAATTATGTTTGTCTTTATACGTTTGTCTTTTATTGAGAGCATGAGGTCATTACTTAAATAGTTAAGAAAATATGCATTCTTAAGCACAACCGAATGACAAAACTCACCACTTAATTTGCCTTTCTCTGTAGCGCTGGCTGCAATATACAACTGCATGATTGGAGTCAGTTGGATCTCTAGGCGAAGACCCTTCGTATCAGCGATAATGTAGGAAGAGGAGGGCTTGAAGATGTCAACATTCTCTGCGATAGAAACGTTTGGATAAGAAATTAAACTTAAGAATGAAGATTCACTTCATCACGTGCATTTCAAAAACAACGTGTATTTTTTGTCTCACAATGAGGTTAGAGAATGTTCCTCATATTTGACGAACCCACCTGTGAAGATTGGAAACCCACTTGAAGCGATTCCATTTAGTGTGACTGTCCCACTGGGCGAAAATTGTATCTGTATTATAAGAAAAAAATGGTTTGACCAAAGTTGAGAAGCAGAGCTCAGAAAGATTGATCTCAAATAAAGATATTTCGACTAGATTATGTAGTATGTACAATATGCACAATATGCAGGTTCTCTTTGCATGACATTCCCTGCTCAATCTGATTTAACGTCCAGTTTACAGAGACCATATTGTACAAAATTCACTATCCCACAATGCACTTCCATGTAATTTTTGAATTTCAAATAGTAAATAATAATCTAATTTATGCTCAAATAAATATAATAAAATACAATTATAAACACTCACAGTTGTCAATCTGTTCCCCAATATGATCAGCGAAACTGAATTTAGACATGTGTCTGCTCGGGTTGGCTCACACTTTGCCAGATTTCCAATTACAGCAATATTACTATCGTTGGAGTGCTGAAAAAAAAAAGTGATTTCAGTCAGTATTTATATTAATAGTTGAGGTGCAGTTTTTGTATTGACAGTGGCACACCTTAGTAAGGATGTAGTCACAGTTGCCATTAAAGCTGAAGGTTTTTCCATCATATGTGGTGATGTGAGAGCCTCCCACAACAGAGCAGATTCCAGGACATTCTAGATCCGTACAAGTCCAGTATCCAGCAGCACAAACGCTGTCACATTACGCCAACAATGTTATCATTGTATAATCTAACATTTGACGTAGACATAAACGTGTAACTGACTTACCATGATTTACATGCATGTTCGTATGACTCTCCTGTCTGGTATAATGTGCCCTCGTGCACACATGGACAATTACTTATAAGAACACACCCTCCGTTGCCAGTGATATCTTCAACAGTGCCTGAAACAACAGAAATCTGAGTTAATTGTGAGCTAAATCTCATTGTAAAATATATTTTCATAAAGGTATCATTTAAACAGAAAACATCTTTGTTTCAAAACCAGATTCTTACCGTCCGGGCAGAAACAGCCATCTACACAGTTATCCGTACACAACAGGCTTCCATCTGGATCTGAGCAGGTGTTTTTGCATGGACCTCCACACTCCATGTATTCCATGTTCAGCGGACATTTCTTTGCTGCTCAACAAAACAGTTTGTCAGATACACTCGTCATTGCTGCTGTGAATATTCTATATAATTAAAGCAAGTAAAGTATACTGTGACAACATTTACACAATCTTCCAGAAATCACACTCACGGCAGAGTTGGTCTGTTCTCCATGTCCCCGGCTTGCCACCAGCGTGTGCGCACTGTCGTGAAATTTCTGTGAGCGTGTTGCAGACGCACTCCTGGTTGCCTTTACATTGACACAGATCGTCTGCGCAGGCTTTCTCAAACGAACTCATGTCCAGCACACGGCGACAGTCGTCGAAACCTGCACTCTGGATATACTCCTTGCAAATGTTTGCCTGATAAAAACAAAACTCTTTCAGAAGACTCTTACAAAGGTAACTCATTGATTTCCATTATTTTGTTAATGCAGAAATTTGTATGCTGTCTCACAATCTTTTCACATAGTTTCAAAAGTCTTGAGTTTTACCTGGCTGTCACACTGTTCGTTGGGCTGTAGTGTCACTTTTTCACATGATTCAGCTGATAAAGAGACCTTCCATTTGTCTGGACCTGATGTTAAATGGGCCCCATGTTAAATGTATCAGGTGTTAAAACTATTAAACATAGGTATATTAAAATTTGTTATTTTTGTCTAGCCGTTTTAGATAGATTGTAAATATTGGAATAAGGCGTAGCAACACCAGAATAACAGGTTTGTTACCCATGGGATGAATAAATAGATAAAATGTAAAAACCTGAATGCAAGTCACTTTATTAGGCCCTAAATGTAAAAAAACTAGGTGATTTACCAATGAGATCGATATCATTTCTCTTGTTCCCATTGAAGTCTCCACAGAGACCACATGTTTGGCCTCGGTACTTCTCAGCAAGTTGAATCTGGGGGAAGAAAATAAAAAATGTTATAATAAAAAAAACTATTGTTGTTATTATGAATAATTTAAGCTATTAATGATCTAAATTGGTTCTCTCTCTTCCGTATTTGATTTTAAGTCCTACTTGATGTTTAGCATATCTACTCTTTACTAAAATAAATGACCAAAACCCCTTAAAGGGACAGTTCATCCAAAACTGAAAATTCTGTCATCATTTACTCTTTTTATTTCAATTTTTTTATGGCTTTCTTTCAACCGCAGAACACAAAATAACATATTTTGAAGAACGTTGGTAGCCAAACAGCACTGGCCCCCATTCACTTCTATTGTATGGACACAAAACCAATGCAAGTGAATGGGGGCTAGTGAAGATTCTTCAAAATATCTTCTTATTTGTTCTGAAGAAGAAAGAAAGTCATACATGTTTCAAATGACAAGAGTCTTATTGAATGATGACAGAATTTGTATTTTTGGATGAAATATCACTTAAAGCTTTATGTGTTTGCATAAAACTAAAACAGTCATCATGCGTTTGTGAAGAACCTTCTGCACTTTAGTCATAGAAACGGGATAAGCCCTCTTTGTTTCCTCGCAGCGATAAACAGTTTAGACAGTTTCACAGATTTCATTTGGCGTGTTGATCACAAATATTGCTGAGATGTTCTCAAAGATTCCGTAATAATACACCGTACCACTACAGACTGGTCTGCTTCCTCCCAAAAGACAGTCACACCGTATCTGGAGATCTTGGCACTTGATAAGCTTCCCTCGATTTTAATTCCATTCTGATTGATCGGAATAGACACCCTGCAACAACAACAAAAAGTTTCTGTCAGACTTTGTGGAGAAGAATAAATTGGCACCCTTTTTTAATATAGATATTACTACGGTTATATACTGGAAATTGTAACTAATTACATTTACATTTATGCATTTGGCAGACTTGCATTGCATTATCCTATACATTTTTGTTTCCAAGTAAGTGTTAACGCCATGATCTTACCACTGAGCTACAGGAAATTGTTGTGCAATGTAACAAATATTTAGAAATACTATTGATAAAAAACTGTTGTTTTAATTATTTTAATGTACATTTTTAACTAAACATCCTATACATATTTTTTTTTGTTGATCTTGGTTCTGACTTAAATTTATACATTTTCCAAATGTTTTTATCCTAAGCTATTAACCTTGCATTGAATACCTTGGGAATCAAACCCATTATCTTTGTGTTGTTGGCTTTATTTAATTGACCAAAAAATAATCCCATTATTTTAACATTTGCAAATAATAAAAAAACATTCTTAATCATTTCAACAGCTTTATTGCTTGATAATAGATTTTTTTATTGCTTAATAATAGAAAAACTCACTCTTGGTCGTCCATGAAAATGTTGCCATCCCTGAGTTTGATGACTATTCCCTCCAGCTGTATTGTGATTAAGTTGAATGCGACGGAGCCATTCACAATCTTTCTTTGCATTTGGATGTTAAAATCGGAAATAGCGGTGTCGCACATTACGGCCAGAACGTAGTTACACGTGTCAGCCGTTTGAAAGAAATGACCATCAAATGTCTTGAAGTGGAAATTTCCCCATGTGCTACAGATGGTGGATTGATGACCAAAATCTGGTTCAGCTGAATCAAGAGAATTTATTAATATGTGATTGTTTGCAAAATTACACTATTAAGTCTAAAAAGATTTTAAATACCTAATGTTGTTGTCAATAGATTTGGTGTGGTGGGGAGCGCTAAAAGCAGAAGAAAAATGTATACAGGTACGTAAAACTCAACATATTGATTTTGACTGATATAAAAAGTTCACGTCTATTTATTTGTACATGTCTTGCTTTCTGATTTAATTTAGACAAACACTGGGATAAATATATAATGACCTTTAACATCTTATTTAACTCTATTTTCTATATTCTCTTCTATATGCACAGACTTTGGAGTATACCAGATTAACATTAAACAGCAAGTTTCACATGTTAACAAAGTTTATGTGACAAATAAAATCTTGAATCTAACGCTTGAAATACACTGAAATATTTAGGATTTTAAAAACAAATTAAGACCGATCTAAAACTAATCTAGAGCTTTTTACATTACAAATCAACATGATTGGTTTGTAATACTCAACACACTATGAATCAATTACCTGTTGTTGACCATAAACTGTATGTTGACTCGGTCGAGTCCGCAACATCAAGGGAAAATTCTTTAAACAGAAAGATAGACAGAAATATAAAGTGAAATATCGTTTTTTTTTTGTCTAAACCAGTGATGTGTATTTTGTTTTAGTTTGCTAACCTGCTTGTGTTGACCGGAGCCCCGTCAGTAGTATAACCCATCTGAGCATCCTCATGTGGGACATCCTTAAGGTCCCCATAGAGAAAACGTGTCTGTTCTTCTCAAGCTAAGATGTCGTCTCCATCAATGCTCACCTATTTATAATGCCATTCAGTTTGCTTTCATTTGTGATCAAAAGGTGGGAACCCAAGCTTGAATTTCGCCTCGGGTCTTGTAGATGGTGGGAAACAAACAAATATTGAATGTTTTAGGTGGCGTTTGAGGTTAAACAGTGTATTTGAATAGTGAGTAGCATGTCCTGTCACACAACAATGATACGTTTGTCGTGCAGTGTGTTTGAATTAGACAAGGATGTGACTCTTGCACAATATAAAAGTAGTTTTTCACCATTTTTATAACAACCTCAGTCAGACTTTGCTTGTCTTTGTTTGTTTATTGCTCTAGGGGGGACGTAAAGCAAGATTTAAAATTTTTTTACACAGGTTTTCCACTTCAGTTGACAGGACTGTATGCGCTTTGTTTTTTTAGAGATGCTGTTGCGGTTGACTGTAGTGATCTCTCTACGTGAAAAAGCTTTTAAATACAGTGGCTAGCACCCTAAACATGCTTTCGATTTTTTTTTTAAACAGAATACCAAGTCAACTTTGATTGATGCTGTTTATTGGATGATACTTGTGTCAAAGTATGTAGAGATCTTTGTTAAATTCTTAGCTTGCTCATTTGTATCAATCCATACATAATCCAGCACTATACATAATAGTATGAAAGATTAATTAATTGTAAGACGTTGTATCGGCGTCACATTGTAGTTGTATATCTTTCCAGATACAACAGCAAACATGTGTAGCAAACATTTGAATGTTTGCACATCGATATTCTGTTTATTTAAAATCAGCATCCTTAAATGTGTATTTGATGAATGTCATTTTATCTAGTCTTAGTAAAGTAAATTGATACCATAATCAAATACTGTTATTTGCTTATAAAACTTTCTTTCAACAACAGCCTACGTATTTGACATGCACACCTTAATGCAATGGGTGTGGTTAAAAAAGTTGGAAACACTTCAGTATAGGGCGCAATTCTCACTATCAACTAGTTGCCTTAAAATTTTGAGTTTATTTAGCTTATTAAACTAGTTAACTAAATGTTGACTTAACTAATATTTTTAAGTTGAATAAACTCAAGAAATGTAAGGCAACCAACTCTAAGTTAAACTAATAATAAGCAAAAAAAAAATTTACACTGTGTACATAAAACGTTACAATTTATCCTATTTGAACTTGGCATTGAAATTGGTCCTGACTTGGTGTAGTCTTTGGGACACCCATCTTGGCATAGCGCATACCAGGTCAGCTATAGGAAATGTTAAAATATGATTTTTTTATATATATGGTGAACAATTTATAAAGTATATGTCCTTGATTGGTGAAATCGATTCTTTATTCACCAGTATTTTTTTACGAGTTACATGTAAAGCATGGAGAGAACAGTTTGAGTGGCAACAACATAAACAAACGTTATGTGGCCCAAACTTGACTGTTGAGTAGTTTTACTTCAATTCAATACAGTTGATATACAATAAAATATTAATATTAATTAAATATAAAATAACTTGTGATCCTATAAGCAAACAAAGACCGGAAGTTAACTTTGGACCATATGCGTGTGTTCGTAAAAACCGTCTATATTGGGACATAGTGGATTTTAATCACTTCTAAGGATGTGCTTACAGCCATTACTTTGTTTTACTGTTTGGTAGTTGTGTTTCAGCAACCCCAAATATACCATTTGTTATATACTTGTTGTAATGGGCATATGCTAATGATAAAGTCTCAACTAAATAAATCATTGGTGGGGTAATAGCAGTGACAGGAATAAAAAAAATAGTTATTGTGGAAAAGTTCAAACGTATTATATTAAAAATAAAGCTGAAAATACTGAAATGAGGGTCAATTTGACCTTTTATCATTTTTAATCATTGGAAAAATGTAAAGAAACTAGACAAATATTTTCTGTTTTATTTAAAATTTCATTATAGGTAAAGAAAACTGAATTAAAGAATCCCTCAAGAAGACTCAAGCTGTTATTGCTGCTTAATTTGGTTTATTGATTACATCATTCATTTAGGAAAACATACAGTATACCATTATATTACCATTATATATTGTAATAGTGTACAGGATAAAGCAGAAAAGGAAATGCCATTCTCAAAATACCCTTTAGCTCCCTGGAGTTTCATTGGGGAGAGGGCAGCACGATAATGTGATAAAAGCAGGATAAACAGTACAGACAGCGCAAACTTTCACCAAAGTAATTTATGTCATTTATGCTATTGATATTTTATATATTATCCGGAGGTCGTCTTGTCTTCACACTCTGTTGGTTTGCAGATGCAGCTCTCTATGTAGACGTAGTCGTGAGAGATCTCACTGTTGTCGGGACATCTAAACATCAGTTTCTTGATGCTGGTTTTCAACTCTCGGCAACAAGAACAGCTGTGCATCATTTTGTTTGCCTCCATTGAATACCTGTGCAGGTTTCAAAGAATAAACACCAGTCAGGTAATTGTAAACATATGTGATCTTTTTTAGTGGATCCTGGCATAGCAGGAATAGCCCCAATGTTTTACAATTCCCTGGTGCTACAACCTCTAACAGTTATTTCATTAAAGTTGTATAGTTTTTAAAGCCATAAGTTCTAATAAATATGTACTGTGTGCTAATAACACCAAGATGGTCTTATGAGAACTTTGTTTATCATTATACGGGTGTAAATATGTTCTTACGTTGACTGGGTGCCACAGTGGCCATCGCAAGATGTCACTTCTATAGGCTCGATGGAGATGCAGTCTTTGACATGGATGTGGGTGGTGTTCTTCACACGAACGCAGTTCTTAGGCTGACCTGAGATGTTAGAGGCATGTAAGTTCATGATTGGCTTATGATAAAATGCAATGTAATTTTCAAATGACATTTTTTTCTTATTAAAATAACTGTTTAAAGACAACAAGGTATTTCTGGCAAAGGAAACATATCTCATCTTACATGTCTTGCAACATCCCTCCGCGTCAAGCGTCTCCGTTCCCTGCAAGGATGTAAATAGAAGCGTGCTCATACATTATTCCGACATTTTTATACTCTAAGGCCAAGACATAGTGACACCAAATGCAACTACAAGAATTTTAAATGGTTTCGAATAGACTACCGCCCACTGTAAATAACATCACAGATAGTCCCACCTCATATATATACAGTACAACAGCAATGTTTTGAAAGCCCTAAAGGCTTAGAAGAAGAGCTCCAGTGTTTACACTATTTGACCTATAAATGGCTTGCTTATATAATTTTGTTTGAACATTAAATACAATTATACACTTTTCTTTTAAGAAATTTATACAAACAGGAGATGAACTGTATGTCTTGTATGTTATATTTACTCACAGGGACACATTCATCCGGATCAAAGGCAGGGCAGCTTGTTATGGTCTTCTCTATCACAAAGCTACCATTCATTTGACGGCAGGAAACGCTCTCACATTTGTCCTTGTACACGTCTCCTTCCTTAATAGTTTAAAACAGATTACATGAGGATTGAATTACATGACAGAACGTGAAGAAATATCTGAAAGTGTACCTTGAGAATTGTTCTGGTGTTGTCTGGTGCATCATAAATGCAGCCTGTTGGCTTACATATTCCACAACACTCTCCTTCCACCGTCATCTTTTCAAAGCCCTTGGAAGGCATAAGCAAGATCATAGTTTTAGAACTAATGGCATGTTTAAAGCTGTACATTTTCAAATAGACGACATGATAAAGTTTCATCCATCCATCTATGTATTTTTTTATCACAACAAACATAAATTGGAATTGTTACCTTATCGCAAGGTGAACAGGACACACTAGCACAAAGTACAGTATGTAGCTTAGTCTTTGGATCTACATCCATTTCACATGAACATTGAGTGCAAGGATCTGTGGGAATTTTGACCCCGGGCTAGAGGAAATAACAGTGAAAGTCAGTAAAATACTTGTCATTTGCTCTATTTAAATACTGGAATGGAAAAAAATCAATTTAGTTCAAAGGCCGCCTTAAATTTGTATTCATGTTGGCTTAACAAGTTGTTGTGAATTTAAAGTCCCAGTGAAATAAAAAAATACAATTCCTGTTTTTTCATGAAATATTACAGCGATTATTCAAACGCTGCAAAAATTATTATACAAACCAATTCTGTTTTACTAGGAAATGCATCTGAATATGAAGTAAAAATGATTTCTACGTATGGTTCACAGGGACTTTAAACTGGAATAAAAAATCAATTTTTCAAGTCGGTTTAAAATAATTTAACAGCATTTAATTGGACTTTTTCATGCTGTATAGGGCTTTTCCTCTTAATTTATTTACGTAAATAAATAAAATAGAGCGTGAGGTTTACTTACCTGGTACTCAGTGTTGTTGTACACACAAACATCTTTGGGCACTGAAAGACAAATAAATGGAGAATATGTGTATTAGTCCATCTAATAATAATAATAATAGTAATAATTTACATTTATTCTAATTTACCAAATTATAGTTCAACACAAAATGCTTCTTTAAAGGATTTTTAGGAGTTCAATTCCAGTTAAACTGATCATAGTACATTTGTGTCATAACTGAAAATTATTTCATGCCATCTCTTGGTGGTTGTGTTTTTGTTTTTCTTTGTTAATGGTGTTGTCCTGATGACGTGATATAAAGTTTTACTTGAACATTTTGATGGTGGTTTTAAGTGGTTGAAAAGTAACAAAACTGTTAAATCTCAGACTTACCACAGGTTGGGCAGCAGGTGTCCTCGGTTTTATTTGCTGCCAGCTCATATCCCACCTCACATTTCTTCATAAGGCACACCTCCATATCGCAAACTGTTTATTGGGAGTGGATGTCGTATTACATCCTCATGGAGTCGTAATACATTATTATTGGATATTTGTTTTCACATACAAATGTGTAGCTCAGATGGAGTTACATTAAGTGTTTATTTATTACAGTATAACATTTATTTTACTCACCGCAGGTTTGGCAGCAGTTTTTAGTAACTATTTTGTACTCATTAGCGCAGGATTCAACAGCAGGACACTCAACAGGTTTTTTCACAAGACCAAACGTCTCATTGGAGCAGGTGTATACGGTACAGTCTGAAATCCACGTAGCCCCGGGCTACGGAAAAATGAATTAATTTTGATGTGTTCTTTACATAATGATGGAAACAAAATGTTAAATTTAGAAGTTATTAAGACATACCTGTTTAGGTAATCCATCTGAGCCAATGCAGTCTATAAGGAGAGAATAAAACCCAACAAAAATATAAACAAAGGACTTCAGGGTGCACTGATCTAACAGATCAGAAGAGAAGTCAAAGTTCTTACCGCAATAAGATGTGCATTTATCTGTCGTTGAACTAACCAGATACGTGTTATCAGGACAGAAACAACCTTCCATTAATGTTGGAAGACAATCTGCATTTTGGCATGGTTGATCCAGAATTTTATTATTGTACCTAGTTGTGAGTTCAAAATGGATGGTAAGATTTTCTAAAAATTGTTATATGGTAGACATGGAGTGTTTTTGATGCACTTACCATGCACTGCAGGTTTTGTCTGTCTTAGTCCCACAAGCCTTGTATACTTTGTGACTGGGGCATTTGTAGCCTGTGGTAAAAAGCAATAACAATGAAAACATTCATGGTTCTCTATACGAAACATATACGAAATACTTTTAATTTTTGATTCATGTGCCATCTAACCACAAAGTCCTGTAAGATTAGCTGAATTTCTCCAGTCGACACAGACTGACACCTGACCACACATCTGAGCGTACGCCTCCAGACTGGAGCAGGCGATTGATTCGTTTCTCATGTGGCACACATCATATTTGCACGCTTCATAATAACTTTCATAAGGAACACTCTTATGACAGCTTTTGAATAAACTGTGAACAGAGAACAAAATAGTGATGCCTTGTTTGGCCTGCATTGATCTTAAAAGTAAAGAAAAAGCATTCAGCTTTTATAGAGGATTTTGTAACATTTTGTCCCGGATTAAGCGCTAAAACAAACTGCAACAAACATAACATTTAGAACTGTATCAAACACATTTTCTTACTCGCTTTTGATGACATCACATATTTTGCCGCAGTTGGGAGCTGGAGTTGGACCTGGTGGTGGAGGTGGTGGGGTAATGCAACCTGGTGGTACCATCCAAAGTCTTGCCATGTCTTCACATGATTTGTGAATCGTTCCATTAGGAAGTCTGCAGTCATTTGCAATATTGTTGTCACAAACGCCTAAAAGTGTCAACAAAAGGGATGTTAAATGAAATGCTGGACATGTCTGGAACATTTTCTTGCTTTTGCTGTACACCCAAACATGTCTGGGTTTATGGAGTAATGAAATATCATGGAAAGGATTAATATTTGCTTTGAATAATTGTGGCATTTTTTGTTTCTTTATGTATGCTTGTAACAACAACATTGACAGAGGCTAACTTTGCTTTCCAAACACGGTCTGTTAGTAGAATAAAAATCTGTTTATCAATTGTATCATGTATCTCTTATCTGTACTCACCACAGTGTCCCTCTGTGTTACCATGGAAGTAGGAAAATGGAAGTTTCACCTCAAAGCCTTGATGATTTACTAAAACTTGTGCTTGGATTTCAGAGATGTTCAAAACCACTGCCATGCCGGATGTGGTGATGGTGAAGGCTTCATTTATGAATGTAAGTATTTTCTTCTCATTATTAACAAAGACCTGTTGAAAAGATGTGTTTGAGAATCATGTTTCTCAACTGATGTTGCTAAAAGATTGGATATCAGTTTGAAGTAACTCTTAGACGCAAAACACCTCACAAAACACTTATAATAGTTCATTTAGCTCACTTGGTAAAGCATTGTGCTAGCAACGCAAAGGTCATGGATTTGATCCCGGCAAACACACAAACTGATAAAATACATGTATACACTGGATGTAATGTAAGTCACTTTGGATGAAAGCATCTGCAAAATGCATAATTGTAAAAGTTGAACAAAGTGTACAAAGATATTACAGACATTTGTCTTTTGAAATTTGAGTGTCTATTTTGAATTTGAGTTTTTAGGTCCTACAGCCACTTGAGACTGAATACTATATTTCTTAAAGTGTTTTTCTAATATTTTAAATGCTTAGCGTGTGAATGTTTGTGAATAATCCCTTGCAGGAGTCTTTATACATACCTGGACTTCTTTAGTGTTGCTTGTCATCTTGACTTCATAAGATTTGTAATATACTGTCACATACTCGGGGCAGGCCAGATTATTTTTTACATCACAGTAGTAGTTTTTAACGTGGACACTGATATTGTATTTTGGGATGATTTCTTTGACCAATACATAGGTACAGTTTCCTTGGAAAGCGTAGTATTTTCCATCAAAGGTTTTATAATGAGGGTCGCCCCAGCCACTGCATTTACCTGTAAAACAAAATTACAATAGATTACACAGGTTAGGAGGGGGGAATAAAGAGGATTAAGATTAATAATAGTATAATGTTGGTATGCTTAAAACTCACATGGACATTCGTATTTGGCACAGCAGCCGTTGTTATAATACACCAGCTCTGGTTTTAGTCCATTGTCACATTTTGAATGATTGGCCTGGTCACACTTTATGGGTTTTGAGATAACGTTACTATTAATGCAGATATTGTTACTACATTTTTCTGTCCAGGATTCTCCATTCTAGATAAAATAAGAGATAAACATATTTATCGCAAATTCTCATGTTAGGTGTACTACAAGCAATATAATGCAGTAATCCAGTAATTCTTTGGTAATTTAGTACTTATTGTATTGCAAAGAATGAATTTAAGATTTTATAGCCAATATATGTTCCCTTAGTTCAGGGGTGTCCAATCCTGCTTCTGAAGTGCCAATATCCTACAGATTTTCCAACTCAAACCAAACTTCATCCAGCTAATCAAGGTTTGGGGGATTTTTGTACAATTTACAAACTATAGAGTTTGACTACGTTTGGAGTTAAACTTCAGGACAGTGGTTCTCCAGGAGCGGGATTGGACCGGCTTTACTGGGGCATGCCCCGAGTTTAAATGCAATGTTAATTACTTTGGATTAAAGATTCAGCGAAACTCATGAATGTACGTGTAAAATACCTTCCGGTTGACTTTTTTACAGTCTGGTGAAGGGGGTGTGATGGGGTGTGGAGGGGTGATGTGTGGAGGGGGTGAGGATGTTTGGCATGGTTGAGTCCATTGCTGAATTTCACATGAGGAGTTGCAGTAAGTAATGAAGCACCAACCCGCTTCGTCTGTTTTATTGTAGATGATAGACTCTGTAATTAGAAACAAATATTGTACAAGATTAATTAAAGATATCAGAAAATGTTAACATCATGTCAGTGAGTGAAGTATAACTGAGTGCCAAGTTAACATGTAAACGTATACAGATTTAACATTCTGTTTCATCACAAAACATCAGTAATGACAAGGCAAACTTAAAGGCATTCTAAAGGAGTATAAAAAAGTGACTCTTACCAGCTGGGTGTGTTTCATTTGAGTACATGCAACAATGAACTTGAGGTGTTGGGGTATTTTTTATGGTCGTTGTTGACTCAGTATATACAATAAACGGGGTCGTGGGTGTCTCTGTTGTTTTGCGTGCGGTTACAGTTATTGTTGTAGCAGTGGTTGTTGTGGGGGGTGTTACAGTAGATGCTGTGATTGTGGGTGTCTCAGTTGTTGTGGGTGGAGATGTGACTATAGTAGTTGTGGTTGTAGGCATCTCTGTTGTTGTGGGTGTTGTAACAGTAGTTACAGTAATAGTTGTTGGTTTCTCTGTTGTTGTTGGTGGTGTCACAGTAGTTGCTGTGATAGTAGGCGTCTCAGTTTTTGTGGGTGGTGGTGTTACAGTAGTTGTTGTAATAGT
Source organism: Triplophysa dalaica (assembly GCF_015846415.1). Taxonomy (NCBI): domain Eukaryota; kingdom Metazoa; phylum Chordata; class Actinopteri; order Cypriniformes; family Nemacheilidae; genus Triplophysa; species Triplophysa dalaica. The sequence continues at coordinate 3,619,614 of NC_079565.1, read as the reverse complement.
TGGTGTCTCTGTTGTTGGTGGTGGAGTTACAGTAGTAGTTGTTGGTTTCTCTGTTGTTGTTGGTGGTGTCACAGTAGTTGCTGTGATAGTTGGGTTCTCTGGTGGTGTTACAGTAGTAGTTGTGGTTGTAGGTGTCTCTATTGTTGTGGGTGGTTGTGTTACAGTAGTGGCTGTGATAGTTGGTGTCTTTGTTGTTGTGGGTTGTGGTGTTACAGTAGTTGCTGTGATTGTTCCTGTTGTTGTGGGTGGTATTACAGTAGTAGTTGTGGTTGTAGGCGTCTCAGTTGTTGTGGGTGGTGTTACAGTAGTTGCTGTGATAGTTGGTGTCTCTGTTTTTGTTGGTGGTGGTAGTGTTGCAGTAGTAGTCGTTGGTTTCTCTGTTGTTGTTGGTGGTGTCACAGTAGTTGCTGTGATTGTCTTTGTTGTTGTGGGTGGTATTACAGTCGTTGTTGTGGTTGTTGGTGTCTCTGTTGTTGTGGGTGGTGGTGTTACAGTAGTTACAGTGATAGTTGTTTTTTCTGTTGTTGTTGGCGGTGGTGTTATAGTAGTTGTGGTAGAAGTGGTTGTTGGTGTCTCTGTTGTTGTGGGTGGTATTACAGTAGTAATTGTGGTTATAGGTGTCTCTGTTGTTGTGGGTGGTGGTGTTACAGTAGTTGCTGTGATAGTTGGTGTCTCTGTTGTTGTGGGTGGTGGTGTTACATTAGTAGTTATTGGTTTCTCTGTTGTTGTTGGTGGTGGTGTCAAGGTAGTTGCTGTGATTGTTTCTGTTGTTGTGGGTGGTATTACAGTAGTAGTTTTGGTTGTAGGCGTCTCTGTTGTTGTGGGTGGTGTTACAGTAGCTGCTGAGATAGTTGGTGTCTCTGTTTTTGTTGGTGGTGGTAGTGTTGCAGTAGTAGTCGTTGGTTTCTCTGTTGTTGTTGGTAGTGTCACAGTAGTTCCTGTGATTGTCTCTGTTGTTGTGGGTGGTATTACAGTCGTTGTTGTGGTTGTTGGTGTCTCTGTTGTTGTAGGTGGTGGTGTTACAGTAGTTACAGTGATAGTTGTTTTTTCTGTTGTTGTTGGCGGTGGTGTTATAGTAGTTGTGGTAGAAGTGGTTGTTGGTGTCTCTGTTGTTGTGGGTGGTATTACAGTAGTAATCGTGGTTATAGGTGTCTCTTTTGTTGTGGGTGTAGGCGTTTGAGTAGTTATTGTGGTTTTAGGTGTCTCAGTTGTTGTGGGTGGCATTACAGTCGTTGTTGTGGTTGTTGGTGTCTCTGTTGTTGTGGGTGGTGGTGTTACAATAGGTGTTGTGGTTGAAGGTGTCTCTGTTGTTGTGGGTGGAATTATAGTCATAGTTGTGATTGTCGGTGTCTCTGTTGTTGTGGGTGGTATTATAGTCGACATTGTGGTTGTCGGTGTCTCTTTTGTTGTGGGTGGTATTATAGTTGACATTGTGGTTGTCGGTGTCTCTGTTGTTGTGGGTGGTGGTGGTACAGTAGTAGTTGTGGTTGTAGGTGTCTCTGTTGTTGTGGGTGGTATTATAGTCGACATTGTGGTTGTCGGTGTCTCTGTTGTTGTGGGTGGTATTATAGTCGACATTGTGGTTGTCGGTGTCTCTGTTGTTGTGGGTGGTGGTGTTACAGTAGTATTTGTGGTTGAAGGTGTCTCTGTTGTTGTGGGTGGTATTATAGTCGAAGTTGTGGTTGCCGGTGTTTCTGTTGTTGTGGGTGGTATTACAGTAGAAGTTGTGGTTGTAGGTGTCTCTGTTGTTTTTGGTGGTGGTGTTACAGTAGTATTTGTGGTTGAAGGTGTCTCTGTTGTTGTGGGTGGTATTATTGTCGAAGTTGTGGTTGTCGGTGTTTCTGTTGTTGTGGGTGGTGTTACAGTAGTTGTTGTGGTTGAATGTGTCTCTGTTGTTGTGGGTGGTATTACAGTAGTAATTGTGGTTGTATGTGTCTCTGTTGTTGTGGGTGGGTGTGTTGCAGTAGTTGCTGTGATAGTTGGTGTTTCTGTTGTTGTGGGTGGTATTACAGTAGTAGTTTTGGTTGTTGGTGTCTCTGTTGTTGTTGGTGTTTGTGTTACAGTAGTTGCTGTGATAGTCGGTATTTCTGTTGTTGTGGGTGGTGGTTTTACAGTAGTTGTTGTAGGTGTTTGCGTTGATGTACTTTGGGTTGTTTTGTTTTTGCAACATTTTACACTAATTTCATAATTGTAACAAAAAGGTGGCAGAAGATCTGCGTTTTCTTCATTTGAACATGACAGTCCAAAAGATGTATTGCAGTTTACTCTTTGTCCTAAATCTGCCAAAGAGTTGTTTGGATATTCTACTGCCCTACATATAATACCTTCAGGACTCTGACAGGTAATGTTTCTTGAATTCCACAATGCACCGATGGATTCAATTTCAAAACCGCTGGTTTCTTTGCTTGGTGTGTTGCTGTCAATCCAGTCTGACCACCTACAGTAACTGGTTTCAGGTGTTGTAGTAGGTGTTACAGTTGTAGTGGTAGACATAGTTATAGGTGTCTCTGTTGTTGTGGGCGGTGATGTTATAGTAGTTGTGGTAGAAGTGGTTGTTGGTGTCTCTGTCGTTGTGGGTGGTGTTACAGTAGTAGTTGTGATTGTTGGTGTCTCTGTTGTTGATTGTGGTGATGTTACAGTTGTTGCGGTAGAAGTGGTTATAGGTGTTTCTGTTGTTGTGGATGGTATAAAAGTAGTAGTTGTGGGTATAGGTGTCTCTGTTGTTGTGGGTGGTGGTGTAACAGTAGTAATTGTGGTCGTAGGATTCTCGGTTGTTGTGAGTGGTATTACAGTAGTTGTGGTAGAAGTGGTTATAGATGTCTCTGTAGTTGTGGGTGGTATTATAGTCGTTGTTGTGGGTGGTGGTGCTACATTAGTAACTGTGGTTGAAGGTGTCTCTGTTGGTGTGGGTGATATTACAGAAGTTGTGGTTGAAGGTGTCTCTGTTGGTGTGGGTGATATTTCAGTAGTTGTGGTGGAAGGTGTCTCTGTTGGTGTGGGTGATATTTCAGTAGTTGTGGTGGAAGGTGTCTCTGTTGGTGTGGGTGATATTACAGTAGTTGTGGTTGTCGTTGTCTCTGTTGTTGTGAGTGGTGTTACAGTAGGTGTTGTAATTGAAGGTGTCTCTGTTGTTGTAGGTGGTATTATAGTAGTAGTTGTGGTTGTCTCTGTTGTTGTGGGTGGTGGTATTACAGTAGTAGTTGTGGTTGAAGGTGTCTCTGTTGGTGTGGGTGATATTGCAGAAGTTGTGGTTGAAGGTGTCTCTGTTGGTGTGGGTGATATTTCAGTAGTTGTGGTGGAAGGTGTCTCTGTTGGTGTGGGTGATATTACAGAAGTTGTGGTTGAAGGTGTCTCTGTTGGTGTGGGTGATATTTCAGTAGTTGTGGTGGAAAGTGTCTCTGTTGGTGTGGGTGATATTACAGTAGTTGTGGTTGTGGTTGTCTCTGTTGTTGTGGGTGGTGTTACAGTAGGTGTTGTATTTGAAGGTGTCTCTGTTGTTGTAGGCGGTATTATAGTAGTAGTTGTGGTTGTCTCTGTTGTTGTGGGTGGTGGTATTACAGTAGTAGTTGTGGTTGTAGGTGTCTCTCTTGTCGTTGGTGGTGGTGTTACAGTAGCTGTTGTGGTTGAAGGTGTCTCTGTTGTTGTGGGTAGTATTATAGGCGTAGTTGTGGTTGTCGGTGTCTCTGTTCTTGTGGGTGGTTGTGTTGCAGTAGTTGCTGTGATAGTTGGTGTTTCTGTTGTTGTGGGTGGTATTACAGTAGTAGTTTTGGTTGTTGGTGTCTCTGTTGTTGTTGGTGTTTGTGTTACAGTAGTTGCTGTGATAGTCGGTATTTCTGTTGTTGTGGGTGGTGGTTTTACAGTAGTTGTTGTAGGTGTTGGCGTTGATGTACTTTGGGTTGTTTTGTTTTTGCAACATTTTACACTAATTTCATAATTGTAACAAAAAGGTGGCAGAAGATCTGCGTTTTCTTCATTTGAACATGACAGTCCAAAAGATGTATTGCAGTTTACTCTTTGTCCTAAATCTGCCAAAGAGTTGTTTGGATATTCTACTGCCCTACATATAATACCTTCAGGACTCTGACAGGTAATGTTTCTTGAATTCCACAATGCACCGATGGATTCAATTTCAAAACCGTTGGTTTCTTTGCTTGGTGTGTTGCTGTCAATCCAGTCTGACCACCTACAGTAACTGGTGTCAGGTGTTGTAGTTGGTGTTACAGTTGTAGTGGTAGACATAGTTATAGGTGTCTCTGTTGTTGTGGGCGGTGGTTTTATAGTAGTTGTGGTAGAAGTGGTTGTTGGTGTCTCTGTCGTTGTGGGTGGTGTTACAGTAGTAGTTGTGATTGTTGGTGTCTCTGTTGTTGTTGGTGGTATCACAGTAGCTGCGGTAGAAGTGGTTATAGATGTTTCTGTTGTTGTGGATGGTATTACAATAGTAGTTGTGGTTGTTGGTGTCTCTGTTGTTGTGGGTGGTGATGTTACATTAGTGGTGGTTGAAGTGGTCGTAGGTGTCTCTGTTGTTGTGGTTGATGTGTTGCACCTTATTATGTCTCTGTTAATTGTTCCATTTTGTCCACACACAGCCCTTAAGCATACACTGTTTCCATCAGGAATTTTGTAAATTTCTAACCCAGGAGGATATAACGTTCCATTGTAATGACAATCATCACATGTTCGAACACACTTCTTCGTCTCCTCCCTCAAGTATGGTGTCTCTGGAGGGCACTGAGGAAAACATCCTAAGATCATAAAAGAAAGGTTTCCTTTTATTAGCTACAGACACCGTACATTGCCATTGAGCTCACACGTTGTGTAATGTGTTTTCACACTGTGTTGACCGCCTAAAACACTGAATCTTTTGCATATTTTCGTTTTTCTTACCTTCAAGGGGAGGTATTTGCTCAGCATTGCTGGAGCATTTTCCTTCTCTATTTGTGCAGGTTTTCATGCAGGTTGAGCTACAGGGTTTATATTGCCACACACATTCTCCGGGAGCGTTGTAGTAGTCACAGAATAAAGCTGCGAGAATAAACATTTCAGTCAACCCCATGACAATATTCATAGAAGATATCAAATAACTTAATCATGTCTTATCTCTCTTTTAGGGGTGTGACAATATGTGTATTCGTACTGAACCGTCACAGGCAACATTAAAAATATAGTCATCATTCCCATGCCCTACTCCCTTTCAAGGGCAGAGCACTCAGAGTTTAGACTTTGGAGTGAACAAAGCATTTGTGTATATTATGTAGACTTTTGGAATGCACTTAGCAAATGAAGCAAAGTGATTTCCTCATCATCTTCAGCTGGCCTGTTCCTGTGACAATGCAGCATTTTGTCCGTCAGCAGATGTCGCTGTTTTAATGGCATAACTTATGCATAAAACCGGTTTGCAAATAAACAATACATTTTATATTTTGTGAAGTTTTACATATATTAGTGTTTATATATTATATAGCATATTAAAAAAAAAATAATAATAATATATATATATATATATATATATATATATAAAATGTATGTTTATTTGCAAACAGTTAGGTTTTATGCTCTAGTTACAGCGACATTTGCAGACGGAAACAATGCTTTGTGATGGTTCGGTACGAATACGCGTACCGTTTCACCCCTATTCTGTATGTTATATAATTTTTTGTTTATGGTCTAAACAAGGGCCTGGACTTACGGCAAACATTTGGGCGACGCCATGCCACACAAGCCCCCCTTTCCCGGCACGCAGCAGCATAAGCTGAAACTGCGGTACAGAAACAATCACAGTCCCCTCCAGTATCACATGCACAGGTGTCCTTCACACATGCATCATAGTATGGGGCAGAGTCCACCTAGACACAATAAATACAGATATTTTCAATGGTACAGAACCATTACCGTAGTTCCCTAGGGTGAAAAACCTTAATCTTGCTAGTTCCTCGTTTAAAAAGGGTTAAATGTTGAAAACGTTACTTACTAGTGAATGGCAATCTTTGAAGTCGTTGCTTGTAATGATACTGCATTGTTTGATGGCCCAGGCACTCCGGTGTGGGTTTTTCTCACAAGGATTCATCAAGCTGTTTTCTGGGCAGTCGGACTTCAGTTTCCAGCTATTTCCAAACACCACTGCATCTGTGACCTCTTGTCCATCGTGCTTCACAAAGTCGTTATTTGCGTTACCGTCAAAGTTTCCACACAGTCCACAAACCTTGTCCTGCCATAAAGGTCATATGGACGTTTAGGTGAGTTGGTGAAGAAAGGGTTAAGGATGGATATGTGTAGTCTATGTAGTGGTTACGCATACCTTTAAGTTTGGATGCAGTTGGAGCATCAGACTTGTTTTGCCGTCCCAGATTAAGTTTAAAAGCATTCTGACCTCTATGACAGTGTATATTCCAGCAGAATAGATTTGATATCTGTATTCGGTTCCATTGCCTTCAACAACTTTGATCTCATCATCCTCAGATAAGATGACCTTGTATCTCTACAGTATAGTAAGTAGTCAGTGGAATTAGTGATTGATCACATTACTTTATTGATTGATTTTGCATGTTAAGATACTTTAACAGTGCTCTGTTAAAGCTGTGAAATAACCTTACCCCAAAAAAGAGATTGATGGATTTGGAGCAAATGGAGTTAGTGGTGCCACATGGGATGTTTTCCGTAACAAGGCGGAATGAGCTACTGCTCTGCGTATCACAGTTATCCTTTAGGCGTCAAAATGAAATGAAGCATATACATTATGCAGCTTCTCCTCTTGTTCACAATTATAAACATGATCTTGGCATCTGAACTTTACCAGGAAGAGACAAGTGACACAACTGTGTGTTGAGCAGTGTTTACATGGAGTTTACTTACAATTGTACAAACAATCTCTAAAGAATTACATATAGTTTTTGGCTATTACAGAAAACCATATTTTTTATTTATTTTGTTTGTTCGTATGTTTCCGAGCTATTTGAAACACATGCTAACTATCACTACTTGTCTTAAAATGTTTTGAACAGCTTTAATGTTGAACATTTTCATGTGTAAATATACAGTAAAAATAAAACAATACCTGGGATAAGATGTATTCACAAGCTCCGTAGAAAGAATATCTTTTGCCATCAAAAGTCCTAAAATGCCCTTCCCCATAGATGGTACAGGTGCCGTAACATTCTTTTTCTGTACACTTCCACATCCCATCTTTGCATGTGCTGAAATAAAAACATATTATCAATAAAGAACATGACATACAGCATGTGATGATACTGAGCACATGTTCTTGTTATTTTACATCTACAATTTGCCAACAATTCTGGACAAGCATTTATTGTTTGTTGTGCTATTTGAGCTTTTTTGGAATAATAGTGTCCTCAATACTATTCAGTTACACAAATCAAAAATTTGGGATCATATAGTAACCAAATGTAGTATGTCAAATTTTTTTTTTTTTCAATTGTCTAGAGCAGTGGTTCCCAAATGGGGGTACGTGTACCAGGGGTACTGCAGGGGAACGTGAGAGGAACTGAAATTTAGAAATAAATAATGAATATCAGGTACTTGGCTTTAAAAAAATCATAAAAAGGGTACTTAAGCAAAACAAGTTTTAGAACAATTGTTCTAGAGAAGTGGATATGGGTAATCAATAATAGGTTTTGGTTTACCAGTTGTTGCAGTCTTGATGAACTTGATCCCCAGGGTAGTAGTTGACTCCATTATGGGCACATGGGCAGTTTTTCTTCTCCACACAGCCACCTTTACCATCAGCCAGAAAACCATCTGGGCATATACACCCTGATACACACCCTGTGCTCACCTGTAGCCAAATCAAGCCAAAAATGTATCATTAATAAACTATCTTGCTCCCAAGAGTTGTAACATCATTTTTTAATGCACTGTCCATGTATTCCCATCCATTCATTCTCCAACTACCAACCAATTTGTCTATTCATTCACTCACTCTCCAATCCGTCCACCAAACTACCAACCTATTTGAAGCGAGGAAGGCGGGACGGGAGCCGTGGGGCGGGGCCGGTGGCGTGAGTGGAAATCAGCTGTGCGCGCACCGGTCCCACATCTCCCACGGAGGAGTTCGGTAGCATAAATGGACGAATTAATAGGACTGCCGACGAGAGAGGACCGGGCCCAGACATGTTTTAGTTTGCATTTATGTTGTTGTGACCGGCAGTTGACCGTGAGGTGAATGCCGGCCTTTTACTTCCGTGTTTTAGTTTTTTTTTTTTCTATTAAAACTTTATTTGAATGTTCGCTGGTTCCCGCCTCCTTCCTTCCCAACTTTGTATTACACTATTCATCCATCCAGTTAACTATAAACTCACACATTTGTCAGGGTCTTGGTTCTGACACGTTCTCTGACACTCTGTTCCTTTTTGTCCAGGTTCATTAGAGCAGTTGAAGAAGACCATTGGAGCCTGACAATCTAACAACAGAACAGGTACACGGATGATTAGTCTAAAACACGATTTTCTATAGTTGTGTATTAGAGGAGGTGGTTGGAGCTCACCTTTGTGACTGGCGCATTGTAATTTGCCAAGAGAGCAGGTGCTGTAAAATGACAAAATAGTTAAAATCCACCATGAAAGGGTTTTTGAAAATATCGCATGCATTAACAGTATGTTGAAAATTGACTTTACCATTTGAAACCATCTCTGTTAATTGTTCCCGATGGGTCTATGACCTGGTTGTCATAGTAACAGGGGCAGTGGTCTGCATGCACGCAGAGACCTGCATCATTGAGATGGGTGCCCTCAGGACAAACACACCCTTCTACAGGTGTGAATGATGCTTTGCAGGAGTCATCCTTTCCACTGAGAGAACGACAGGTGTTGTCACATCTGGTCACGCTGTAGGAATACTTCATGTTGTTTGAACATTCAGATACTTTGTCTGTAGAGAGACAGAAAAGAACTCTTTCAGCAGAGGAATCTTGAGAAATAAGACGTTCAACCCAACATTTTAATTAAATCCGTACCACAGGGGTATGAATCCAGCCAGCCCTGGAGGATGATCCCTCTCGCGGCACAGGCGTGTGCGTAGGAAGAGAGCGCTGCACACATACACTTACTGATATCAGCACACTTACAGGTGTCATGAACACATCTCTGCAGAGAAACCAAAAGTTAAGAAGTTGAAGGTGTGCAGTTCTACAATTTGAACGTTTTTCATCTTGGGCAAAGGGACTCACTTGATAATAAGTCTCAGGACTTATTTCTGAATGACACGAGGAGACGGTTCCATTTGGGTTTGTTAGACGGGAGCACCAGTCCCTTGCAAGTTTCTCTGAAAGAAACAATTGTTTGTTACATTTGGATCAATGGGTCATTTTCTTCTAATGTCAAAAAACAAATACAACATTTGTTGTTTGTTGTTTTGTACCTGTGTCCATGCTCAGACTGCAGGGGTTGTCAAATGTGTTATCAATGTCTGGACAACTGAATGGGTTTTTCTTCCAAACGTTGACAAAAGTTGTTGGGGTTCCCTCTATGATGCCCGATTGTATTTTAAAATCATCTTTTTGGATATCGTTATAGTTCCCACACAGACCTGTAAAAAACGTATTCGGTTTAAAGTAGAGACAATTTTACAATATTCAGTAATCAACCCAAAAATATGTAATTATATAATATATAATATAAATAACCCTCAAAATTATGTCCAGTAAATTTTGTCATATCTGTATTGATTTTACAAGCATGTAATTATTCATTTAGTTATAAATGAATTAACTCACCACTTAATTTGCCTTTCTCTGTAGTGCTGGCTACAATGTACAACTGCATGATTGGAGTCAGTTGCATCTCTAGACGAAGACCCTTCATATCAGCGATAATAAAGGAAGAGGTGGGCTGGAAGATGACTACATTCTCTGAAAACGACAAAGTGAAGGTAAAGTGAAAAGGCAGGTAATGCACAACACTGCTTAAACATGCATGTTATTGCTTATCATAATTACACTGCACAGTTTGACAACCCACCTGTGAAAATTGGAAGACCATATGGAGTGTTTCCATTTAGTGTGACAGTCCCACTGGAGGAAATACTAATCTGTTAAAAAACAGCAATAAAAAGAAAAATTATGGATGGAGGATGTTGCTTTTATGTTATCAGATGTTTAAAGCTGGTGCCAGAATATGCTTTTTATTAGGAACATGTTTTGTATTTGTATTCAATATATTTAAACAAAAATGTGCAAGAGTACACAGAGTAATACATAATTCAGAGTATTACATCATAGTTTTAAATGTATTTTAGTAAAAGAAATCAGAAAGATTCAGAAAAATATTTACAGTATACCCGGAGATGACAAGGGTAACAGAATTTAGGCATGTGCCTGTTCGCATCAAATCACACGACGCCAGATTTCCGATAACTGCTATATCGCTGTCATTAGAGTGCTGAAATGAATGACAAAGGAAAATGTGTGATTTCAGTCAGTATTTATATTAATAGTTGAGGTGCATTTTTTGTATTGACAGTGGCACACCTTAGTAAGGATGTAGTCACAGTTGCCATTAAAGCTGAAGGTTTTTCCATCATATGTGGTGATGTGAGAGCCTCCCACAACAGAGCAGATTCCAGGACATTCTAGATCCGTACAAGTCCAGTATCCAGCAGCACACACGCTGTCACATTACGCCAACAATGTTATCATTGTGTAATCTAGCATTTGACGTAGACATAAACGTGTAACTGACTTACCATGATTTACATGCATGTTCGTATGACTCTCCTGTCTGGTATAATGTGCCCTCGTGCACACATGGACAATCGCTAATATGAACGCAACCACTATTGCCAATGTTGTCTTCCACCATGCCTGTCAAAAGAGAAAGCTTTTTTTAACAACAAGTTTTACTATGTTTTGGGAAGAAAATAAAGTGTAAAGGTTAAAGTGCATAGTTAAATATGCCTAGTTGGGCAATGTAACTTATTGTAAATGTCTATGAAAACATCTTTTGGTAGATTTCCAAAACCAGATTCTTACCGTCAGGGCAGAAACAGCCATCTACACAGTGATCTGTACACAACCGGCTTCCATCTGGATCTGAGCAGGTGTTTTTGCACGGACCTCCACACTCCATGTAGACCATGTTCAGTTGACATTTCTTTGCTGCTCATCACACATAAATATAAACTATGTTAACACTATTTGACGACTCACTGAAACTGTTTTAACTTGTAATCTACTACTTGTATAGACTTTATTTTTAATAATATAAACGAATGTTGTCAAAAACAACTTTTCAGTTGAGATAGTTTAGTTAGCATATTGAACCTGAAAATGTTTCTTAGTATTTTATAACAGTCGTCCAGAAATAATACTCACGGCAGAGTTGGTCTGTTCTCCATGTCCCCGGCTTGCCACCAGCGTGTGCGCACTGTCGTGATATTTCTGTGAGCGTGTTGCAGAAGCACTCCTGGTTGCCGTGACATTGACATAGATCGTCTGCGCAGGCTTTTTCAAATGACATCATATCCAACAAATGGCGGCAGTCGTCGAACGCTGAACCACTGAGATACTGCTGACAGATGTGTCCCTAGAGTATGAAATAAGTTGTTTAACTGACTCAACCAAGGGTTCCAGCGTGCATTGAACATATTTACTGAAAATTGTTTTTGAGAAACATGCAGCCTTGAAATTTGTGTTACTATTAACACTATTAATTTGGTCTGGTTATACCTGGTTTTCACACTCATTTATATGGGGAAGTGTGATGTCATGACAGGATTCAGTAGACACCTTCCATCTGGCCAGATCTGAGAAGAATTAAGAAATGTAATATCTAGACTGATATTTTAGATACTTATTGAGATCGCTTTTGAAATGTATCCTTACTCTGAATTGGAAAGCGAGGTGAATATATCAGAAAGTAGATTTACCGTTACTAATGTCATCAGCCGGGTTGCCATTAAAGTTTCCACAAAGTCCGCAGGTCTGACCTCTGTATTTCTCTTGAAGTTCAATCTGGAGAACATCATAATATCAGCGATGTCATTGCTTTTTATGATAAATTCATTAACTGACAACCTGTCATTAAAGTAAATCCATCACAGTACGTAAAAAGGGAGACAGTAAAAAAACACAGTCATACCAGTAGAGACTGCTCTTCTTCCCAAAAGACAGTGACATGTTTGTAAGAGATCTTGACACTTGATGAGCTTCCCTCAAATTTGATTCCGCTCTTGGAGGTTGGAATAGATAACCTGAAATTTTCATGAAAAACTATAAGCCATTACAAAAAAACACACTGATTGACTATTAATCTCTGTACAGATATTCATATGAGCGTATACGATGGGCTCCAAAAGTTTGAGAGTGTGAAAAAAAATTGCATTAATTCTTTCAAATTATATTATCAGTTTACAAGATGAGTGAAATATGTACATGCATTTCAAAATTTTCCATTTCCCTTCAATGCCAACATTCACTTCTCGGTGATGTAAATGAGATAAAGAAGTTTACTTGGTCATTATACAAAATTGGCCTCATAAAGGAACTTTAAACAGTCCAGGTCCTTTCATGTGTTTTTTGGACCCCATTATACAGAATTGTTAAACTGTTGTGATCAAATGTATAAACTCACACTTTGTTGTCCATGGTAATGTTTCCATCACTTAGTTTGATGACTCCCCCCTCCATCTCTATTGTGACTGATTGAAAAGTGACTGAGCCATTGACGATCTTCCTTTGCATCTGGATGTTAAAATCACTAGCAGCGGTGTCGCACATCAAAGCCAGAACATAGTTACACGTGTCAGCCATTTGAAAGAAATGACCGTCAAATGTCTTGAAGTGGAAATTTCCCCATGTGCTGCAGATGGTGGATGGATGACCATGATTCGGATTTGCTGAATCAATAGAGAGGTTTTTATATTTAACTTTTGAACAAAATGCACAATAAAGCTTGGTGAAGCGTATAATTTATCTCCACTATTAGCATCAAAGTATTGCAAACATCAATGTTTTTAGCACGATGGAGCTTATCTAGTTGAGATTGGGAGAATTTATTTAAACAGAAGAAGTTGTGCACTTCACCTTTCAGATTTCTGTATAAGTAAATAAAACGTTTGTAAGTTTGGTAAAATTGTTATTAAACAGACCATTTTAAAAGATATTCAGTTACGTAAAGGACAATACCTTTGGTTACCATCACAGTCGGTGTAGGAAACACTGAAAAATAAAAGACCAAGACGTTGTAGGTGTTTGTTTTATTTTTGTTGCACATACACAAGTAGAAAGGTATGCACCCCATTTATCTTTTGCTCAAATGAAATAAACCTTGACTTGACCATGTGTAATGAACCTGATACTTTGTGGCCAATATTTTGGCATAGTCTAATCTGAGATTTATCTGCTAAACAACAAAAATCCCTCATTCATCCACCTTTTAAAATGTTTTGTTACGGTGTCCACCATTGTTTGTTTTATAATCAAAGTGTTGCCCAAAAATCGAATGTAAAATATTTATTTTAACATATATGAAGAGCTCTTTTCCAAAACGCTTTAAACGCCAAATTAAAAACAAAATGAGTTTGTCATGCCATTTTGCTGTGTACTAAACCTATTCACTGCTCCATCAATGTTTCATGCCAAATCGCTATATTTCCTTGTTTAAAATGTTCTGCAAGATGCAGTTTCCTTCCAAAACGCTAAAAGTGCCTAACCTGTTTTTAGCCTAAATGCGATATGTCCTCTCGACCATCAGAATTCGCTCGTTAGTGGTATTTGTATGTGTTATTTCTAAATCATTTTCGTGTATGTGGTGAAAATATTGAAACATGAACTTGAAAATATTTATTTTATTTTACTATTTAGTTTGTTACTATTTATTTTATTTGGCTGTTATTTATTTCATGCATTTGCATTTATTTGATTTATATAAATTTATAGTATTAGTCCCTGATGTCATATGTTTCATGTTCTCTTGTTTGTTTGTTTTTAAAAATAAATAAACCAACATTTTTTGGAAAAAAAAGATGGATTTGTAGCGTTTTGAAAAAAATAAAAATTGAATTTATAATCGACAATATTGTTGTTTCATTTAATAATCATTGTTTAACATGTTCAGACTGAGCCAACAGACCATTTTAACAGGTAAAAAAAAGAATTTTCATGAAAACAATTAAAATGGATTTATAGCGTTTTGGACAAGAGCTCTTCATATAGATATCTGGTGTAATAGTATAGTAACTTACATTTAAAATGTTATAATTTAATTAAAACCATGAATACCTGTTGTTTGCCACTCAACATCCATAGGATTTTGCATAGCACCAAAATCAGCCATATAGTCTATAGTCAGAGATACAGAGATATGATATCCAGTTATTTTATACATAAAATGTACTAAATAAGTAAAATCGTTTTCTTTTTAATAGCTAACCTGCATGTGTTGATTGCAGCCCTATGAATATTACAGCCCATCTCAGCATCCACATCTTGGACATTCCGGTGGTCCCCATGAGTCTCCCTGTACTGCTCAAGATGTATTGTGTTCTAATCTGGAAGTCCTTTCCTTTTTATAAAGTCTTTTAGTTTGCTGAACAAGGTGGTCTGTGATCAGAAGGTGGAACCCAGGCCTATGCATTCGTATGGTATGTTATTTTTGATCAGATAAACATTTAATGCTATGTAAACAAGGTTTATTCAAACCCCAGTGATGAAAAATGTCGTCTGTCACTTACGGCTTTGCTTTTATCACCGTTATCATCTCAAACTAAACAAGGATGTCAATCATTGCATGTGCATTCAACCATTTTAAGGAGAAATTTACTGACGCCCTCAATGTCCACTTTGCTGAAGTTAGTTGTGTTTGCATGTTCAGGTTTTATGCTTTGGCATTTAAGTTAATAATCTTCAATTTTTTATTATTATTTTTAAAGTTTTTTGTGACTGCAGAAAATGAAAAACTCATTGTACAAAAATGCTGACCATACATCAACACATATTAATATTTTATATAGGGATGCACCGATATGAAAATTTTGGCCGGTAAGGTAACCGATGATTCTTTAACATTGTAAGCCGATAACCGATATATTGGCCGATATACAGTATCTAAATAATACTATGAAATTTCCTAAATCTGCCACAAAAGGCAAAAAGTGGGCAACTGGTTTTATAGGAAAACATTCACGGCAGAAAACACGGTATAACCGTTAGTTCTCCATTTTCCCCTGAAAACCATGTACCTAGCCTACTTTACACTTGTTGATGATTCTTTAACCTTCAAACTTTTCTGGTATATTTATTTTTCATAAGCAAATTATATATGTTCTTCCAGAGCAACCCAGTAATTTATTTCTTAATAGGTCTCAAGACAGAAAGCATTCAGATGTTTTTTTCTTATAATTTACATATTCATAAATACTATATCTACATACTGTACGAACATCAACGATATTTTGCATATAAGTGAATGGTCTCGACAGAAAGACATTACTTTACAGTATTTTAACTGTGAGCAGCGTGTAGCTGAAGAACCAGGGGAAATTATTTATGATTTGTCAGCTTGAAAATATCGGCCAAAATTGTATTATCGTCTAATACCGATAACATCAAAAATTTAATTTATCATGCCTCCCTAATTTTATGACATATTCCAAGGAATGTTCAGAGTTGAATGTGTACTTGAGGCTTTGTCTCGGCATGTTTAACATGTTTGAGGACTAACTGGAAACAGATTAGGGATTGATGATCCTGCTTGATACCAAAGCAAACAGACTTACAAACATTAAACATTGTATAAGTGTCTTTTGTGGCACATCATTCACTACCATGATAAAAAAAATATTAGATTTCAGAATATCAGTTCTCGCATTCACCATTGATTACAATATTTTTTTTTCTATCATTGTATAGTCCATGGTGTCCCAGAACTCGAAATTGCTAACATTCTTCCAAATATCATTGCTGTACTTCTATTCAGTGTGGTTTCAGTCCCCCCCAAATCGTCATTTAAAAAAAAGATTGTGGTGGCACTTGAAGATATATATACTATGGGCCCTGTAATGACACCAAACACCTTTAACACATAAATGTGTTTGCTAATGTTATTTCTAATTAAATAAATTCCTTCTAAGCACTTACATTTCACATAGGAAATATGTCACTTGGTGTTCAACAGTCATATCTAAATACAAATTTGCTTTTCAATAAGACCTAGGTGGGCAATGTCTTGTGGTTGGGAATTGGGGAAAAATGTTTAAACATCCAAATTTATTACCTTCTTTGTTTAGTTTTCATCCAGAAGGTTCCTTGTTTGTAATAGGTTTCGAAGATGTCAAACCAGTTCACATGAAGCTTTGTATACGCAGTCAACTCCGCTAAAATACACATGAAGAACTTTACCTTTTTTCTTGTTATTTACAAATGTATAGTTTTCACATTAGACCTTATAGACGGTTTCAGTGGCAACAACATAAACAAACCTTATGTTGCCCAAACTTAACCTCCGATAGACCTCCGCAAAGAATCTACAGTATAATGTAATTTGTATTTAATACAATCAATATACAATAAAGGGGCAGTCGTGACCTAATGGCAAGAGGTTCAGGCATGTAACATAAGGGTTGCCAGTTTGAGCCACAGTACCAGCAGGGATTGTAGGTTGGGGTGAATAATCATCACTCTCCTCCAACTTCAATGTCACGGCTGAGGTGAGACCCTTGAGCAAGGCACCGTTCCCCCCCAACTGCTCCCAGGCGCCGCAGCAATGGCTGCTAACTGATCTGGCTGTGTGTTCACAGCGTTGTGTGTTACTCACTAATGTGTGTGTGTGCACTTGGATGGGTTAAATGCAGTGCACAAATTCAGAGTATGGATCACCGTTCTGGGCCTCACATCACATCACTTTCACTTAAAATATTAATAAATGAATATAAAATTAAATAAAATAGTTTTTTTATAACCAAACACAGATTGGAACTTCGGGCCAGGCACATTCATCTGTCGAAACCGTCTATGGCAAAGCTCAAGAACCTATTTCTTATTAAATATTGAGTTATTTCCCTTGTACAACTATGTCCGTTGCCTCCAATTCAAAGTTCTGTTCTTGAATGCAAGAAAATGTATGCGTGACACCAAAGAATAAGGAAACTAGCACTAATGCTTGTTAGTAACCAATAACTGTTTTAGATGTTTTTGTTGATATCACTGATGTCACTCCATATTCTGTCTGATGCTTAATGTTTCTTGTGTATGTGTAGTGTATAGTATAATTAACACACAATAATACAGGTTGCCTTTTAATTGCTTTTATTTTTTTTAAAGGTTTTTTTAATGATTAATTAAATAGAAATGCAGAAGTTCTAAAAATAGTTAAGAAACATTCAGAAATGCATTTTGTTTAATTTCAGATTACAGATTTCACACAGATATATTTGATAGATATTTGCCATGAAGACCTTTGAAGTCATCAGGTACTCCTATGGATGTTTTGTAGGCGCTGCTCCCTGGCTAAATCCAGTGCTGTGGCAGTCTATTTTGCTACAGGCGCACTGCTCAACATGGATGTATGAGTAGGGTATTCTGTTCCCATTTGAACAACCAAGAGACACTGTACGATTACTTGTATGGGTTGCCTGGCAACAGTTACAGGAAGACATCCCAGGTCCAGTGTACCTGTACATGAAAGATACAGTAAAGGGAAATTACTATGATGGAATATTACTTGCATCATAAAAACGCACACAAAAACGATGGAACCGTTATGCCCCTCCCCTTACAACCTGATAACTCAATCCCATCTCATATACATCTCCCGTAGCGCCACACTCCTCTATCCAGTGTACAGAAGCAGAATAACACAAATATACATCACATACGGCTCTTACAGGCTCTTCACTCTCTTTCTCTTGGTGGAAACGTTTTAAAATCAGTGTGCAAAAATGTCTTGTAACCTTTCCCCAATTAACAATTGCAAGCTTATAATAGTGATTTATTATTCAAATTCTCGGGTCGGATTTTGCAGGATGCCAGGTTAAAGAGATGGTTCGCCCAAACATGTATTTCTTTCAACATTTACCCTCTTGTCATTTCAAACCTGTATAACTTTCTTTCTACTGCACAACAAAAAAGGAGATAATTTGAAGAATGTTGGTAATTGAACAACGGCGGCACTCATTCACTTCTATTGTATGGACACAAAACCAATGCTGTTCAGTTACCAACATTCTTAAAAAAAACCTTCTTTTGTGTTTTGTTCTGCGAAAGAAAATATGCACAGGTTTGAAGTAAATGATGAAAGAATTTTATTTTTTATGTGAACTATCCATTCAATTCGTCATTTGCTTATGTCACACCCATAATAGAAAAAGAACATGAGCTTTGCTGTCAGTCTGTTGTCAAATGTGTGTTTCTTTCTGGCTCGTTCTGAATGGCCATTGGGCTGGGTTTGTTATGCAGATCTGGCAACCCTGTGTAAAGCTTTGTAACTTGTTTAGAATATAAAACTTAAGGGAACACACTTTTTAAGGGGGGTTGTCGGAGTTCCAGTGAATTCCATCGTAATTCTCATGTCATGGTTAAAAAATATAGAATATGCTGTACAACTACGGTAGAGTAGCTACCCCTGGTGAAACTCGACCATTTCTTGCACTGCCTCAAATAATTATATTGATCTGCGCAGAGGAGCCGTGCAATAACACAACCCATGTCAAGAAAGTACTGCAAGTCTTTGTACTGTATCTACGAACGTGGGTGAAAACTTACATGCTGTAACTCTCACAATCTCCGCCACAGAAGGTCAGATCCATTTTTCTCTCTGAGTGACATTGGTTGTGATTTATGTAATCATGAACTGTCTGTACTTGACAACCCTTAAACTTGTCCACACCTACAAATACAGATACACAAATCCAGACACATTAATCAGGACTTAATGTAAAAGTAACAATAGAAACTTACACATTATAAACAAACATGGCTGAAAGGTGAAAGTTTTCTTTTTAAAATACTTACAATTGAGGCAGCAGCCATCAGCCATCAGCTGGACTGTACCCTACGGAACGAATCATACACATATAATGTTGTATATATGTGATTGAACCAGCATGTTGATCACAATTTTTATTTATTTAAAAATGGGTTTGTGTGCATGCGTGTGTGTGTTTGAAGGACATACGGGCTGGCAGTTGGAGATGTTGAAGGGAGGACACTGGATCTTGTAGTTTTCGGTGATAAACTGTCCGTTCACTTTAGTGCAGGTGATTCTGTCACATTTCTGGTCTGTAGTGGGCAAAACCTCTCCTTCCTGTGAGAGAACGAAAACAAAGTACAATTCAGTTCAAAATAACAAAACATAGAATTGGTCATGGATGGTTTGATGGTATGATGTCTCGATATGGGTCTGTTTTTTCGATGAATTAGTTAATTAAAAAGATACCTATATGTTATTAGCTCAATTTATTGCAGAAAGTGAAATGGACAGTAAACTATGAATTAAATGAGCATATTCCTCATTTAAAGCTATGTGGCTATAAAACACTGGAATATGGTGCAGATATATGAATATACTGTATATATGGTGTCCCCCCCCCCCCCCCCTACTTTGACTTCATAAAAGAAGCAGCGTGAGGGTGATTAAAGGATGACATTGAACTGCTTTCTAAGAAAGGGTTTAAATCTAGTCATAGACTAAAATAAACTGAATACAGCTTGTATTGACATACAGTATCTTAAAATACAACAGTGCCTTTTGTCCCCAAATGTACACCAGAAATGTTTTTTTTAAGGCATATTTTAAAAAACTACTTAAATCTCCTAATTTAACTATAAGGCCTAGTCCTCGTTTAATGTAATCCCAGTCCGGGAAACCGCCCCTTAATACATATTTTGTTTTCAGGTGGACTGTGCCTTTAAAGGGAAGGTCTGATGGAATTTCACTTCTTTAAATTTAGTCAGCGAGTACTATTGCTATTTCAGCATAAACAACATCAGCAGTCACAACGCTCAAAGTTCACAGAAAAGGAAGATATTTTATTTAACAGAAATCACTCTGCCAAAGACTAACTCAAACCTGGTATTAAGTCAACAGCACATTATATTGTTTTGTTATGTAAATAGCGTATTAGTAGATAATGTACCTCTGGGCGGGTCCACAACACGCTTTCACTTTACTTATCACACAGACGGAAGCGCAGCAGCACACAAAAATCCTAACTATAAAAAATCAATGGATTACAATTTAGATGGTCTGTCGCGCGGTTTAACCTCATGCATGAGCAGATATGTTTCTCTCTGGAGAACCGTCTAGTCTTCCAGCATTTACATAGCAAATCCGCCATGGTGCGAATGCAACTGGCTCTTAAAGGGAATGAGGAATGACTCTCATCAGGTTACGCCCAAAAAACACCCATTACTCATTAATAGAATCGGGATAACCGTTTAGACCATGCACCTGGGCACTTAAACCGTTTTCACATTGTTAAACTAGCAAAAGTGGATTCGGACACATCCTAAGTGCACCTGCACATTGCGCTTTGGACAATGCACATAGACCATTAAAATAGGGCCCCTGTTGTTTAGCACATCAAAAAAACATAATATAGACTATAAAAATAGGACCCCTTTTAAATAATTATTTATAAATAAGTCCATAATGTATTAATGCCAACATTATTGGTCCTGGACTTACAAGAACCAATTAGGTTGGACATTGACAGACATGGAGCCTGCTTTCCATCATTGCACATGTAAGTTGTGTCCCCAATCGTGCGCTTATGCACTATTCTACTCCATTTTGATAGTACAAATAAGAGTATTCATCTATGCCTTTCCTATGCTTTTCAGGCCCCGTATCAAGGTGACTGGAGATGAAGTGACCGTTGACCTCACCGTCAATATATGTTGTGTGTCATTGACATTGATGATACAGTGAGTTTGCACACATTTCCCACAGCAGTCTTTGTTGTTTTCAGGCCCTTGATATTCATAACCCTGAAGAAAAACACCAGAGTTACACTCAACCCTGTGACAAGCCAATTAGAAACCCATCAAATGAAACTCAACAAATGACTCACAGGATCACAGTCTTTGTTGCACATCACATTTCTCGTACTGATCTTGTAAAACTGTGTATTGGGATCCACTTCCCTCGTACAATTTTGTTCCTGACAGTCAACAACAGGGATGGCACTGCCAGGCTGGAAGGGGAGAGAAATGTGTCATAATACTTTTTTGGGTCTACAAATGAAATAACATTTAAAGTGAATTATTTGAATTACTTAATAAAAAATCTCTAATTAGGTTATTAAAGCCAGATTACCTCATACTCTTTGTTGTCGAAGACACATACATTTTTGGGCACTGTGGATGCAGTAAAAATAAAAAAGAGTATGGAATGTTATTCAGAAGAATACACACCATCTGTGATGAAATACAGTTCAGTTTGCAACAATATAGGCAAGTGTTTAGGACAAAAAGTGATACCGCATTTGATTTCCTGACAGCATTTTCCCACAGGCACCTCCAGTTCTGAAGAATATCCAACACTACACTTTGTATCCAAAGGTGGGCACATAGATACATTACAACCTACGTCATGAAAGAGGAAAGATTAAACATATAAAAAAGAAAGCTGCTAATGCGAGTGCTGTTTTAAAAATGTAAATTATTTAATCTTACTGCAGATTTGTTTGGTGCAGCATGGGTCTGAGGAATTGTTGAGGTTGACCAACATGGAGCCAGGCTGTGTGCAGCTCTCAGTGACAACATCAGGACACTGTCTGCGCTTACAGGTAACAGATTTGCTGCCTATATCACAGACGCACTCCTCACAGTTGTACTGGAAAACCTCACCAAACTGACACACAAAAAAAGATTTGATCGGATGGCATTCTTGCCTGGTCATTATTCAATTATTCCTTATATGTACTATTACTGGTAATATTAGGGCTCTGTCCCAAAACTTGGGTTGTGATTTTCTCTGTTCTCACTGTGGGGTACGATTTGATGTGCAATATCAATATAATGCTAAAAAGAGTGTTGTTATGATATGCAGAACAAAAGAAGATGGAGAACTTCAATTTCCAGGTTTTGATTTGGCTGGGCAAGCATTAAGTGTATGCACTAAAACAAAATATCTGGGTCACATCATTACTGATGATATGTGTGATGATGCTGACATGTGTATAGGCAGCGTTGTATGCTATACGTTCAAGCTAATATTTTGGTAAGGAAATGTAATTGTTTATAGTGTCCGGATGAGGTAAAGATAAACTTGTTTAGAGCTTATTCCACATCCCTTTATACTGCCCCTTTGTGGGTTAAATTAAAAAAGTAAAAGGCTTTGTAAGCTGCAGCTTGCTTTTAATGACTGTTTTAGGCTTTTGGTGAAAAAGCCAAGGTGGAGTAGTGAAAGTGAGTTGTTTTGTGACGCAAGAGTGCTTTAATGAGAAATCTGATGCACAAATTTAAATGTTGGTTAGATTATTCAAAGAATGTCACGTTGATGTCAAACCGTGGGTCTGTGGTGCGATACCAGTCACCTTTGAGAAAACGCTGGTGTAATTGGCTCTTTTAAGTGTTTGTATTTGTGTGTGATGTCTTGCTAATGGACCTTGTGTCTGGAAATAAAAGTTGAATTTGTGCATGCAAAGGAATGAGCTTTTTAAGGCAACAAAAAGCTATACCTTACGGGGTGTCCCGGAAGCATCCAGGCATCCTATAGGAGAAGATGATTGAATGATTAAGGTAAGTATGTTGTGATGCAGACAAATGCTGTTTTTAAGCTGATACTGTATTTATTTCACTGGTCTCTCACCGCATTTGTCCACACAGATGTCTGATTGCTTGTTGAAGAGCTTCATGCCATCTGGGCAAAAGCAGCCTTCTGTAACCACTTTAAGACTATTCTCTTCAGGTCTGCAATTGTTTTAAAACAGCTTTTTACAAACAGTACATTCACACCAAAGTGAAGTTAACATTATAAACATCTATACACTGGGCAGCATAGCAGGCATATTAGCCTCCTGTCCATATGTACATACAGTTTGTAGTATCTGCCAAATTATCAAGCCCAGGCCTACTTATCAGTACAAGAACAACTGTGTCTTTTAAACAGTTGTCTAAACGACTTGAAAATAACATACTGGTCTTCACAGGTTGGGGGTTCAGCTAGACCACATGGCTTGTAGACTTTATCTGCTGGGCATGTAATGTCTGAGGAAGAAAAGGTAGATGCAACACTTAATTTATAGCTTATATACAGCGCTATCTGAAAGTCTGAGACCACACTGGAACCTCAAATTCACAATTTACTGTAACTCGAACCTGAAAATTAAGTTCACACTTCAGCTTAAAGTATCTGGCAAAACTGCAAAACAACCCAAACCCCCAAAAACTGAAGCAGTTAACTAGAGGAGAAATGTGCTCACAGAAGGACAGATGTACAGTCATTGTTATTACTCACTGCAGAGGCTGGTGTAGTTTCTCCAGTCTGTGCAGAAGCCGAGGAGAGAGCAAGCCCTCGCGTAGGTCTCCAGACTTGCACACACCACGACAGGGTTAGTCACATGACAGCTGTCATATTCACAGGCTGAAAAGAAGTTATCTGGAGACAAACGGGAATGGCACGTCTTGAACACCCTGAGGAACGTGAAAATGAGAACACATTATAGGAGTAAAACAGATTACTTTTAAAGCGAATAACTACAAAGGCACGTTATAAAATCTTTAAAAAGACATCAGCATACTCGCTCTTCAGGATTTTGCAGTCTTGGTTAGCTATGCACGGCTTAGGAGATGAGGTGGGGGTGGGATTTGGTGGAGGGCATATTTTGCCCGTTGCATTACTAGCTGGCCAGTAATCCGCCATTACAGCGCAGTCGCCCTCCAAGACCCCATCGGGACGCATACAGTCATCTGCTGTGTTGTTGTTACATATTCCTAAAAGAGAATTATGTGAAATAATTGAAAACAAAAATATTTTACAAAAAAAATCTATCAACATGGTTGAGATTCTCACACGTTTGTGTTATTTTAACTTTTAAGAAATTGGTTTGCTAACTCACCGCAGTGGCCTTGTGTGTTGTTTCCAAAATGCTTGAAAGGCAGGTTGATGCTGAAGCCGGTGGCCCCCATTGTTACGACGACACCCAGCTGTGGAATCTCCAGGAGCAAATCCAGTCTTGAGCTTACCACTTTCACACCATTTTGGGTAAAAGGCAGTGCAAGCTTTTCGTGGCCCTTTGAAACCTTGTAGAAAAACAAAGTCATTTTTAGCTATAAAGATATTTACAAAATCTTCATTAATTCTACACAAGACAAAGAGAACGTCTCACCTCTAGATTTGCACCACCTATTAAATTTTTATTTGTAAGTGTAATGTCTAGCCCGTTGTAAGATACAATAATTGATCTAGGACAGGAAACACGATCAATAAGGTCACAATAGACGTTATCGATGTAGATCTTTAAGTGATGCTGAGGCCGTATTTCTTCCATTAATATATAAGTGCAGTTTCCTTGATAGCTGTAGAACTTTCCATCAAATGTGATGTAGTGAGGGTCACCCCAACCTTCACAAAAGCCTGAGAAGAGTGTCATAAAAACCAAAATGAATAGAGATCAACCAGTTCCAAATATCAATGTTAGATTTTTCAGTGCTTTAATATGGTTTGAAAGTGAAAATATAAACATTCTTAGACTACAGCCATTAACTCAACCTGCTTAGAACAACATGTGATAAAAAGCCTTACACTATTGAGAGAAAAAATGCTTCTAAATTCTGTCCATGCATTTCAAATTTGAATTTGTTTCCCATGTGTCCAAGCTCTTCAAAACTTGTTTATTAGAGTACTTTTCACAAATACAGTCTGATTGAGGTGCCATTCACAAACCCCAAATGAATCATTGAGAAGAGCCAGCTCACTGTAGTGGAACTCTACCATATGTTTTCAAGGGCCAAGATGTTTTGTTCCATAAAATAATCTGTCATACTGATTTAACGCAACATGAAAAATGACAGAGATGTTTGTTTATTGTTCCTCTCAGTTCTAACATGACTGCACTGTAAAAAATAGACACTGACATAGACAAGGTTACTCACAGTCACAGACGTAATAGTCGCAGCAGGTTTTTTCATCATGTACCAGCACTGGGGTCTTTTTGTTGGCACATGTGATTTCCTGGAGAGGAGGGCATTTATTTTCTACAATCGTAATGGTGTTGTTCTTTTCACATCTTGCCATGGTGCAGTTCGCCAGGATGAACGTCTCGTTGGTCTGGTAATAATGCAGAAAAAAAATATGCGACATTAGTGATGCTTAGTGTGCAATTATTTAGTAATAAAGTAAAGTAAATAATGTTAAATGTTACATTTGTTTCCCATGCTGGGCAGTCATAGTCTGGACATGAGTTTGTTGTATTCTGAATTGCACAGATGTTAGAGCAGATCCTGGTCAGACAGATCCCTGAGCCACTGCGCAGATTACTGAATATTATATCTCCTACAAATTGAAACCAATAAAAAAAATATTAATTGTTTTTGTAGAAATGCCTCCTACCCTTGCAAACTGAAAGAGATATCAGAGCAATTTATTAAATTCACTAACCAGGGTTGTACTTCTTTCCATCAAATTTACAAAAGCAGAGTGTAGTATTAGTATTCTGTGTTGTGGATGTGTTTTTAATCATTGCCCCTGTTGGAGATGGGGAGAGTGTTGTTTTTTCAGGCCCAGTAACGGGTGTCCAAAAGGTTGAGTTGCTTATAGTTGACACTGATGGTGTAATTTCGGTTTTGGTTGTTGATTCAGTCACTGTCGCTGTTGAAGTACTTCCAAGGGATGTTCCTGTTATGGTTATTATTTTTGTTGGTGTTGGTGAAGTTGTGGTAACAGTGGGTGTTTTGGGCGTTTTTGATGATGTAGTAGATTCTTCTGTTGTTGATTCTGCAATTGTAGATGTTGTAGTACTTCCAGGTGTTGTTGTAGTGGTTGTTGTTGGTGTAGGTGAAGATGTGGAAACAGTATGTGTTTTGGGCGTTTGTGATGATGTAGTAGATTTTTCTGTTGTTGATTCTGTAATTGTAGTTGTTGTAGTACTTCCAGGTGTTGTTGTAGTGGTTGTTGTTGGTGTAGGTGAAGATGTGGAAACAGTCAGTGTTTTGGGCGTTTGTGATGATGTAGTAGATTCTTCTGTTGTTGATTCTGTAATTGTAGTTGTTGTAGTACTTCCAGGTGTTGTTCCAGTTGTTGTTGTAGTGGTTGTTGTTGATGTAGGTGAAGATGTGGAAACAGTAAGTGTTTTGGGCGTTTGTGATGATGTAGAAGATTCTTCAGTTGTTGATTCTGTAATTGTAGTTGTTGTAGTACTTCCAGGTGTTGATCCAGTCGTTGTTGTAGTGGTTGTTGTTGGTGTAGGTGAAGATGTGGAAACAATATGTGTTTTGGGCGTTTGTGAGGATGTAGAAGATTCTTCAGTTGTTGATTCTGTAATTGTAGTTGTTGTAGTACTTCCAGGTGTTGATCCAGTTGTTGTTGTAGTGGTTGTTGTTGGTGTAGGTGAAGATGTGGAAACAGTATGTGTTTTGGGCGTTTGTGATGATGTAGTAGATTCTTCTGTTGTTGATTCTGTAATTGTAGTTGTTGTAGTACTTCCAGGTGTTGATCCAGTTGTTGTTGTAGTGGTTGTTGTTGGTGTAGGTGAAGATGTGGAAACAGTATGTGTTTTGGGCGTTTGTGATGATGTAGTAGATTCTTCTGTTGTTGATTCTGTAATTGTAGTTGTTGTAGTACTTCCAGGTGTTGATCCAGTTGTTGTTGTAGTGGTTGTTGTAGGTGAAGATGTGGAAACAGTATGTGTTTTGGGCGTTTGCGATGATGTAGTAGATTCTTCTGTTGTTGATTCTGTAATTGTAGTTGTTATAGTACTTCCAGGTGTTGATCCAGTTGTTGTTGTAGTGGTTGTTGTTGGTGTAGGTGAAGATGTGGAAACAGTATTTGTTTTGGGCGTTTGTGATGATGTAGTAGATTCTTCTGTTGTTGATTCTGTAATTGTAGTTGTTGTAGTACTTCCAGGTGTTGATCCAGTCGTTGTTGTAGT
Organism: Triplophysa dalaica; assembly: GCF_015846415.1. Lineage (NCBI taxonomy): Eukaryota > Metazoa > Chordata > Actinopteri > Cypriniformes > Nemacheilidae > Triplophysa > Triplophysa dalaica. The sequence continues at coordinate 3,592,575 of NC_079565.1, read as the reverse complement.
GGTTGTTGTTGGTGTAGGTGAAGATGTGGAAACAGTATGTGTTTTGGGCGTTTGTGATGATGTAGTAGATTCTTCTGTTGTTGATTCTGTAATTGTAGTTATTGTAGTACTTCCAGGTGTTGATCCAGTTGTTGTTGTAGTGGTTGTTGTAGGTGAAGATGTGGAAACAGTATGTGTTTTGGGCGTTTGTGATGATGTAGTAGATTCTTCTGTTGTTGATTCTGTAATTGTAGTTGTTGTAGTACGTCCAGGTGTTGATCCAGTTGTTGTTGTAGTGGTTGTTGTTGGTGTAGGTGAAGATGTGGAAACAGTCAGTGTTTTGGGCGTTTGTGATGATGAAGTAGATGCTTCTATTGTTGATTCTGTAATTTTAGTTGTTGTAGTACTTCCAGGTGTTGATCCAGTCGTTGTTGTAGTGGTTGTTGGTGGTGTAGGTGAAGATGTGGAAACAATATGTGTTTTGGGCGTTTGTGATGATGTAGTAGATTCTTCTGTTGTTGATTCTGTAAGTGTTGTAGTACTTTCAGGTGTTGTTCCAGTTGTTGTTGTAGTGGTTGTTGGTGGTGTAGGTGAAGATGTGGAAACAATATGTGTTTTGGGCGTTTGTGATGATGTAGTAGATTCTTCTGTTGTTGATTCTGTAATTGTAGTTGTTGTAGTACTTCCAGGTGTTGATCCAGTTGTTGTTGTAGTGGTTGTTGTTGGTGTAGGTGAAGATATGGAAACAGTCAGTGTTTTGGGCGTTTGTGATGATGAAGTAGATGCTTCTATTGTTGATTCTGTAATTGTAGTTGTTGTAGTACTTTCAGGTGTTGATCCAGTCGTTGTTGTAGTGGTTGTTGTTGGTGTAGGTGAAGATGTGGAAACAGACAGTGTTTTGGGCGTTTGTGATGATGAAGTAGATTCTTCTGTTGTTGATTCTGTAATTGTTGTAGTACTTCCAGGTGTTGATCCAGTTGTTGTTGTAGTGGTTGTTGTTGGTGTAGGTGAAGATGTGGAAACAGTATGTGTTTTGGGCGTTTGTGATGATGTAGTAGATTCTTCTGTGGTTGATTCTGTAATTGTAGTTGTTGTAGTACTTCCAGGTGTTGATCCAGTTGTTGTGGTTGTTGTTGGTGTAGGTGAAGATGTGGGAACAGTATGTGTTTTGAACGTTTGTGATGATGTAGTAGATTCTTCTGTTGTTGATTCTGTAATTGTAGTTGTTATAGTACTTCCAGGTGTTGTTCCAGTTGTTGTTGTTGTTGTTGGTGAAGGTGTAGAACAGGGAACACAACAATGAACCCGTATTTCATAGTTTGAACATTTGTAGGGACGATCCTTTTGTTTTATTTTCTCACATTTTAGTCCATATGAAACATTGCACTGGGCAACTTGCTTTGTATCACTTATATATTCTTCAAAGCTCATGTCAGGTTTCTCCACAGCCCTACATTCAATATCCACTGGCTGTTCACAGATCAGTTGTTTGTTTTTATTAATATTTTCATATGTCTCAAAGTCATTCCCATCTGGTCCAGGATTATATACATCAAACCAGTCAGACCACTTACAGGCCACGATACATGGTGTTGCTGATGAGGTGCTTGTTGATAAATAAGGAGTTGTTGATTCAGAAATTGTTGTAGTACGTCCAGGTGTTGTTCCAGTTGTTGTTGTAGTGGTTGTTGGTGGTGTAGGTGAAGATGTGGAAACAATATGTGTTTTGGGCGTTTGTGATGATGTAGAAGATTCTTCAGTTGTTGATTCTGTAATTGTAGTTGTTGTAGTACTTCCAGGTGTTGTTCCAGTTGTTGTTGTTGTAGTGGTTGTTGTTGATGTAGGTGACGATGTGGAAACAGTCAGTGTTTTAGGCGTTTGTGATGATGTAGTAGATTCTTCTGTTGTTGATTCTGTAATTGTAGTTGTTGTAGTACTTTCAGGTGTTGTTCCAGTTGTTGTTGTAGTGGTTGTTGGTGGTGTAGGTGAAGATGTGGAAACAATATGTGTTTTAGGCGTTTGTGATGATGTAGTAGATTCTTCTGTTGTTGATTCTGTAATTGTAGTTGTTGTAGTACTTCCAGGTGTTGATCCAGTCATTGTTGTAGTGGTTGTTGGTGGTGTAGGTGAAGATGTGGAAACAATATGTGTTTTGGGCGTTTGTGATGATGTAGTAGATTCTTCTGTTGTTGATTCTGTAATTGTAGTTGTTGTAGTACTTCCAGGTGTTGTTCCAGTTGTTGTTGTTGTTGTTGGTGAAGGTGTAGAACAGGGAACACAACAATGAACCCGTATTTCATAGTTTGAACATTTGTAGGGACGATCCTTTTGTTTTATTTTCTCACATTTTAGTCCATATGAAACATTGCACTGGGCAACTTGCTTTGTATCACTTATATATTCTTCAAAGCTCATGTCAGGTTTCTCCACAGCCCTACATTCAATATCCACTGGCTGTTCACAGATCAGTTGTTTGTTTTTATTAATATTTTCATATGTCTCAAAGTCATTCCCATCTGGTCCAGGATTATATACATCAAACCAGTCAGACCACTTACAGGCCACGATACATGGTGTTGCTGATGAGGTGCTTGTTGATAAATAAGGAGTTGTTGATTCAGAAATTGTTGTAGTACGTCCAGGTGTTGTTCCAGTTGTTGTTGTAGTGGTTGTTGGTGGTGTAGGTGAAGATGTGGAAACAATATGTGTTTTGGGCGTTTGTGATGATGTAGAAGATTCTTCAGTTGTTGATTCTGTAATTGTAGTTGTTGTAGTACTTCCAGGTGTTGTTCCAGTTGTTGTTGTTGTAGTGGTTGTTGTTGATGTAGGTGACGATGTGGAAACAGTCAGTGTTTTAGGCGTTTGTGATGATGTAGTAGATTCTTCTGTTGTTGATTCTGTAATTGTAGTTGTTGTAGTACTTTCAGGTGTTGTTCCAGTTGTTGTTGTAGTGGTTGTTGGTGGTGTAGGTGAAGATGTGGAAACAATATGTGTTTTAGGCGTTTGTGATGATGTAGTAGATTCTTCTGTTGTTGATTCTGTAATTGTAGTTGTTGTAGTACTTCCAGGTGTTGATCCAGTCATTGTTGTAGTGGTTGTTGGTGGTGTAGGTGAAGATGTGGAAACAATATGTGTTTTGGGCGTTTGTGAGGATGTAGAAGATTCTTCAGTTGTTGATTCTGTAATTGTTGTAGTACTTTCAGGTGTTGTTCCAGTTGTTGTTGTAGTGGTTGTTGGTGGTGTAGGTGAAGATGTGGGAACAATATGTGTTTTGGGCGTTTGTGATGATGTAGTAGATTCTTCTGTTGTTGATTCTGTAATTGTAATTGTTGTAGTACTTCCGGATGTTGATCCAGTTGTTGTTGTAGTGGTTGTTGTTGGTGTAGGTGAAGATATGGAAACAGTCAGTGTTTTGGGCGTTTGTGATGATGAAGTAGATGCTTCTATTGTTGATTCTGTAATTGTAGTTGTTGTAGTACTTCCAGGTGTTGATCCAGTCGTTGTAGTGGTTGTTGTTGGTGTAGGTGAAGATGTGGAAACAATATGTGTTTTGGGCGTTTGTGATGATGTAGTAGATTCTTCTGTTGTTGATTCTGTAATTGTAGTTGTTGTAGTACTTTCAGGTGTTGATCCAGTCGTTGTTGTAGTGGTTGTTGTTGGTGTAGGTGAAGATGTGGAAACAGACAGTGTTTTGGGCGTTTGTGATGATGTAGTAGATTCTTCTGTTGTTGATTCTGTAATTGTTGTAGTACTTCCAGGTGTTGATCCAGTTGTTGTTGTAGTGGTTGTTGTTGGTGTAGGTGAAGATGTGGAAACAGTATGTGTTTTGGGCGTTTGTGATGATGTAGTAGATTCTTCTGTTGTTGATTCTGTAATTGTAGTTGTTGTAGTACTTCCAGGTGTTGATCCAGTTGTTGTGGTTGTTGTTGGTGTAGGTGAAGATGTGGGAACAGTATGTGTTTTGAACGTTTGTGATGATGTAGTAGATTCTTCTGTTGTTGATTCTGTAATTGTAGTTGTTATAGTACTTCCAGGTGTTGTTCCAGTTGTTGTTGTTGTTGTTGGTGAAGGTGTAGAACAGGGAACACAACAATGAACCCGTATTTCATAGTTTGAACATTTGTAGGGACGATCCTTTTGTTTTATTTTCTCACATTTTAGTCCATATGAAACATTGCACTGGGCAACTTGCTTTGTATCACTTATATATTCTTCAAAGCTCATGTCAGGTTTCTCCACAGCCCTACATTCAATATCCACTGGCTGTTCACAGATCAGTTGTTTGTTTTTATTAATATTTTCATATGTCTCAAAGTCATTCCCATCTGGTCCAGGATTATATACATCAAACCAGTCAGACCACTTACAGGCCACGATACATGGTGTTGCTGATGAGGTGCTTGTTGATAAATAAGGAGTTGTTGATTCAGAAATTGTTGTAGTACGTCCAGGTGTTGTTCCAGTTGTTGTTGTAGTGGTTGTTGGTGGTGTAGGTGAAGATGTGGAAACAATATGTGTTTTGGGCGTTTGTAATGATGTAGAAGATTCTTCAGTTGTTGATTCTGTAATTGTAGTTGTTGTAGTACTTCCAGGTGTTGTTCCAGTTGTTGTTGTTGTAGTGGTTGTTGTTGATGTAGGTGACGATGTGGAAACAGTCAGTGTTTTGGGCGTTTGTGATGATGTAGTAGATTCTTCTGTTGTTGATTCTGTAATTGTAGTTGTTGTAGTACTTTCAGGTGTTGATCCAGTCGTTGTTGTAGTGGTTGTTGTTGGTGTAGGTGAAGATGTGGAAACAGACAGTGTTTTGGGCGTTTGTGATGATGTAGTAGATTCTTCTGTTGTTGATTCTGTAATTGTTGTAGTACTTCCAGGTGTTGATCCAGTTGTTGTTGTAGTGGTTGTTGTTGGTGTAGGTGAAGATGTGGAAACAGTATGTGTTTTGGGCGTTTGTGATGATGTAGTAGATTCTTCTGTTGTTGATTCTGTAATTGTAGTTGTTGTAGTACTTCCAGGTGTTGATCCAGTTGTAGTGGTTGTTGTTGGTGTAGGTGAAGATGTGGGAACAGTATGTGTTTTGAACGTTTGTGATGATGTAGTAGATTCTTCTGTTGTTGATTCTGTAATTGTAGTTGTTGTAGTACTTCCAGGTGTTGTTCCAGTTGTTGTTGTTGTTGTTGGTGAAGGTGTAGAACAGGGAACACAACAATGAACCCGTATTTCATAGTTTGAACATTTGTAGGGACGATCCTTTTGTTTTATTTTCTCACATTTTAGTCCATATGAAACATCGCACTGGGCAACTTGCTGTGTTTCACTTGTATATTCTTCAAAGCTCATGTCAGGTTCTGCCACAGCCCTACATTCAATATCCACTGGCTGTTCACAGATCAGTTGTTTGTTTTTATTAATATTTTCATATGTCTCAAAGTCATTCCCATCTGGTCCAGGATTATATACATCAAACCAGTCAGACCACTTACAGGCCACGATACATGGTGTTGCTGATGAGGTGCTTGTTGATAAATAAGGAGTTGTTGATTCAGAAATTGTTGTAGTACGTCCAGGTGTTGTTCCAGTTGTTGTTGTAGTGGTTGTTGGTGGTGTAGGTGAAGATGTGGAAACAATATGTGTTTTGGGCGTTTGTGATGATGTAGAAGATTCTTCAGTTGTTGATTCTGTAATTGTAGTTGTTGTAGTACTTTCAGGTGTTGATCCAGTCGTTGTTGTAGTGGTTGTTGTTGGTGTAGGTGAAGATGTGGAAACAGACAGTGTTTTGGGCGTTTGTGATGATGTAGTAGATTCTTCTGTTGTTGATTCTGTAATTGTTGTAGTACTTCCAGGTGTTGATCCAGTTGTTGTTGTAGTGGTTGTTGTTGGTGTAGGTGAAGATGTGGAAACAGACAGTGTTTTGGGCGTTTGTGATGATGTAGTAGATTCTTCTGTTGTTGATTCTGTAATTGTAGTTGTTGTAGTACTTCCAGGTGTTGATCCAGTTGTTGTGGTTGTTGTTGGTGTAGGTGAAGATGTGGGAACAGTATGTGTTTTGAACGTTTGTGATGATGTAGTAGATTCTTCTGTTGTTGATTCTGTAATTGTAGTTGTTATAGTACTTCCAGGTGTTGTTCCAGTTGTTGTTGTTGTTGTTGTTGTTGGTGAAGGTGTAGAACAGGGAACACAACAATGAACCCGTATTTCATAGTTTGAACATTTGTAGGGACGATCCTTTTGTTTTATTTTCTCACATTTTAGTCCATATGAAACATTGCACTGGGCAACTTGCTTTGTATCACTTATATATTCTTCAAAGCTCATGTCAGGTTTCTCCACAGCCCTACATTCAATATCCACTGGCTGTTCACAGATCAGTTGTTTGTTTTTATTAATATTTTCATATGTCTCAAAGTCATTCCCATCTGGTCCAGGATTATATACATCAAACCAGTCAGACCACTTACAGGCCACGATACATGGTGTTGCTGATGAGGTGCTTGTTGATAAATAAGGAGTTGTTGATTCAGAAATTGTTGTAGTACGTCCAGGTGTTGTTCCAGTTGTTGTTGTAGTGGTTGTTGGTGGTGTAGGTGAAGATGTGGAAACAATATGTGTTTTGGGCGTTTGTGATGATGTAGAAGATTCTTCAGTTGTTGATTCTGTAATTGTAGTTGTTGTAGTACTTCCAGGTGTTGTTCCAGTTGTTGTTGTTGTAGTGGTTGTTGTTGATGTAGGTGACGATGTGGAAACAGTCAGTGTTTTGGGCGTTTGTGATGATGTAGTAGATTCTTCTGTTGTTGATTCTGTAATTGTAGTTGTTGTAGTACTTTCAGGTGTTGTTCCAGTTGTTGTTGTTGTAGTGGTTGTTGTTGGTGTCGGTGAAGATGTGGAAACGGTCAGTGTTTTGGGCGTTTGTGATGATGAAGTAGATTTTTCCGTTGATGATTCTGTAATCGTAGTCATTGTAGTAGTTGTTGCAGTTGTTGTAGTTGTTGTTGAAATAAGACAATCCTTCACACACATCCGACTTTCTTCATCAAAAATAGGCTTGTCCTCTGGACATTTTGGATAACACCCTGCACAATATATACGTTATCTCAAAATGTTGTACTTTTGTCAGATATTTGTAGCTTCATGAACATTTGTAAGTTTTACATCGTAAACTTAAGATTTGTGAGAGAATTATTATAAGATGCAGGCTTTATCTTCATGTACACTTTAAACTTCAAAAAGTCAACTAGTCTTATCTTGGAGATAACTTACCTTCCAGGTTGGGTAAAGTGTTATTGCAGATACCCTCAGGATTAAGACAGGTTTTGTAGCAGGGTTTATGGCAGGGACTGTAATGCCATATACAGTCATCTGGACGCTTGTTGTAGTATTCACAGTACACAGCTGACAGTGAAAATGTTACAACATCTGATCACTACAAGTATATTAAATGCATAAACATGTTTTTGTTCCTTAACTGTCTGGTTTAATATGAGTTGTGTGCTAGACAGATGCTTACGGCAGATCTCAGGTGTTCTCCAGTCCACACAAACACGTGCTTCATTGCAGGCTTGAGCATAAGCCGCCACAGCTGTGCAAAAGCACTCACAGTCTCCACCTGTGTCGCACGCACAGGTGTCCTTCACACAATTATCATAATATGGAGTTGGATCCACCTGTGTGAACAGATGTTTTCATTATTTAAGGAATCTTTTGGGGGATTTTTGTATGTTACATTTTTTCGAGGAATCGGTTTCAGCGATAGTCATTATTTACTCATCCAAACCAATGAAAAACAAAATGAAACATTATTCTGGGTAAATAATCCCTCCAGACATGGGGCTGAAATGCTTTGTAGAGATATACCTTACGATGACAGTCCGTGAAATTATCTTTCATTATGATGATACATTCTCGTTCGGCCCAGTTGCGTCGGTGTGGGGTCAACTGGCACGGGTCAAAGTCTTGTTTTGAATCTGGGCATTTGCTTGATGCTTTCCAGCTGTCCACAAATTCTATTATATTGGTAGTTGCCAATTTGCCTTGAGTGGTGAAGTCATCTTTGCCATTTTCATTAAAATTTCCACAAAGGCCACAAAGATTTCCCTGTGAAAACACATTAACTCAAAATACTTAATCATTCAGAATCCCCAGCATGTCTTCTCTATATTTCTTTGCAAAGTTTTTAACCTCAAATATACATTGAAACTAGGGTGACCAAAATGCCCTACAGAAGAAATAACACAACAGCACATGCCATACAATAATAAAAAACATAAAAGCATACCATACACAAAAAGCAACTGGATTAATAGTCAAAAGCATTAGAAAACTAAAACATTTTTCAAACTGATTTAAAAACAGACAGAGAAGCGGCCAATCTGATCACTAGAGGCAGGGCGTTCCAAAGTCTAGGTCATACACTTCTAAGGTGGGGGACTGCCAACAAAGCCCGTTCAAAAGAATGAAGGCTTTTAAGGCTTTTAAAAGGAGCTTAATTGTAAAGATTTGTAAAATAAAAAGGAGAATTTTGAATCTATTCTCTGCTGAATTGGCAATCAATGAAGGCAACAATAAACATGTTAATTGTTTATATTCTGCTTTAATTTAACTCACCATATGCCGGGGTTGCAGAATGATGTGGATGGTGGTTATGCGGTCCCACAAAACGGTCAGTCCATTTTCAGCATCAATAACAATGTACATACCAAACTTTCTTTCTTTGTACTCGATCAGTGGACCAGTTCCAGTATCAGTGGCTTTTACTTTGCCATCAGAAAGATCCAGTCTAGTCCTCTGTGTATGTAATTTTGTATACAATTATTTTCATGTCTCCAGACATTACTTTGTGATGACAGTCACACAATCAGTGAAATAAAAAGTTTTCTAGAAATATCAAAACAATATTCATGTGCATTGGTAAATTTTACCCACTGGTGGTTTTCGGTATACAGCGAACTCTCGCAGTTAGTGTAAAAACTGTTGTAATATTAGTAGTGAATTGCATTTCACGTTCTGCAGAATCTAAAACCATATTGCATATACATTTTGAGACCTACCCCCAAAATGACATCAACAGCTTTTGAACATGTGGTGCCTGTTGTCCCACAAGGAATATTCTCAGTCACAATGCTAAAATGACCGGTGTTATTGCCACACTTGTCCTTTAGAACATAAAAAATACAGATTAAACAAACATGCAATATGTCATCCACTGTCTGCTGAATCAAGTGGTTTATTTATGATTTTATTCATACGGTATTGTGTCTTGCTAAGTACATACCTGTACAGCTATATAACTGCAGTCTCCCATAAAGCCGAATCGTTGTTGATCAAAAGTTTGATAATGTCCGCTTCCATATATACTGCAGACACCTGGACATTTATGTTGTGTACATATCCATGTTCCCCCTTGACAAGTGCTGTAAATAGATTATAGTGTTTATAGTTATGTATCATATAGAAGGTAATTACTGGAAGCTGTTGTTTTCTCACCAGTTGTTGCAATACCGGGATATTTCATCTCCTGATTCGGAAAATGTTTCATCGTGTAGACACGGGCAGTCATGAGGCTTAACACAGTTTCCTCTTCCATCTTCCAGGAGACCTGTAGGACACTGGCACCCAGATTCACACTCCAGCGAGAACTGGCCAGAGGGAGAGAAAGAACATTGACAATACATTCAAGCAAAATGCTGTTACACACGTGTGACCCCAAGGTTTGGAGAGAAGAAAAAAGAGGCATATGGACTCACGCAATCAACTCCCTGTTGCGAACAAGTCTGCGCACACTCCAGTCCATGTTCATTTTGGCCTGCTGTACTGCAGTTGAAGAAAACTTTTGGAAGAACGCAATCTGAAAAAACATCACATACTTATGCTAATATTGAAATATGTGATTTATCAGTTTTGCATCTGTTGTTGATAACTGTTATGGAGCATTGCAAGCCATTTCATTTCAATGTGTACACACTAAATATTGGTAATGGTTTGTGAAATCTTCGTTATAGATGTCAGCATTGGTCATGTTCACCAATGGCAGTAGCCAAAACGTATATATTTATATTATATTCATGGATTTGGCAGACACTTTTATCCAAAATTATTTAGATTACATACACAAAATTGTTTCTGAGTATGTTCAATCCCTGGCATTGAACCAATGACCTTGCTATTGCTAACACCATACTCTAACCACTGAGCTAAAGGAAAACAACAGAAAAACAAAAGTAATTTTTCTTACCCACAACAACAGGTTTCTGGGACCAACAATGAAACGTTCCAGTAATGCAAACACTACACAGAAAATCGAGGTCAGATAATTTTATACAGTTGCAGTGTAGATAACAAGTAGATAAATACCAATATAATTTTCCACGTACCAGTGTTCATTCTTAATGCTGATAGACTTGCCAGGTTGGATGTATACTCCATTATAATAACAAGAACATTTTTCCATAGGAACACAAAGTCCCGTCTCATCCTGGTAGTGTCCATCTGGACAGGCACATCCGTCTACGGGCACAAAGTCAACGCTGCATCCCTGACGCTCTGAGCTGAGAGACAGACAGGTGTGCTGACAGCTTTGTATGTGGTAGGAGTAGTTTTGCGAGGCTGGACAATTCTCTGTGTATTTATCTGTGGGATTAGATTGAAAAGGATGTGTTGGTATAGCACACTCAGTAGGACATGTTTTGAGACTGAGAACGTGCTTAACAGCTTCAGTCAATATTCTCTTTTATTGTTTAGAAAGTACGTGCAGTGAAAGCGTATAGTCACTGAGGCTGTAAGATGATATGAATTCATTTGTCTTCTGAAACAACTGGTTGCAACAGTCTTACCGCACACTATTTGTCTCCAGCCTTGGAGAATTATTCCTTTAGCCGCGCAGGCCCGGGCGTACGATGAGAACACCGCACACAGACAGTCTTCACTCTTCTCACAAGAACAACTGGAGTATTTGCATCTCTAAAAGTACAAACATATATAGGTGCACTGCTTACTGTGGGATTTGGAGAACATTACATTAAGGGGGGGTGCCACAGTGATTTATGCATTCTCAATTCTTAACAATGTTTAATGTGCTGGCTTCTCATGCTTGACATGGTCAACTTGTCAAAAAACGAGTTAGACGTGTGACGTCTCGTTCGCGAACTACACATCATTAACTTCAACTGTCTGAGAAGTCTCGAAACTCCACCTCTTCTTCACTCCGCAGCAGCCTCTCGGCATTACTCCTGATTGAAAGTCGGATAACTCTCTCTGTTTTTTAGACAATAACGAGTGATAATAGTTAGTGATAGGCCTGTTTTGTTAAAAATCGATAGCTGTAATGCTTCCGTGCAGAAGGAAGCCCGTGAGCCACGAATGTAAATTTGCGAGCAGATTAGGCTAATTTCCCCCTATATTAGACAGCCTATTTATTTTGATATTGCATCACTCATAGCTCTAACATTTAAAATAGAGTTTAGGAAGATGTATGTTACCACGATCATTAGCTTTCATTAGCTCTTAAAGCCTCGTCGTCTCTTGTCAAAAGGCTCAACGCGACCGCATACTTTGATGAACACTTCTGGCAGCAGCGACGTTTGTGTCCGTAACATATTTGTTATTGACAGCGTAAACTCTTATCTCCCTGCTCCAAAGTCATAAACCTTGTATCTCCGATTAAATATGGTTTTGGGGAAATGTTTTGTTAATGGTGCTACACAACAGTATATGATACCAATATGAGGTATATTACCAACTTTAACGATACAATGTTTAATATTTATGTTTAATACTTAATTTTTTTCCTGAAAAATAATGATTTTGAAGATGCGATGATTCTGCCCGACAGCGACCATATGAGATTTTCTCAGAAACTGTGTGTTACATCCAGTTAATGTATAAAAACTGAAGGTTTTATTTAAGTTTTTGAAATCAAGCATGGCCAAGCTTTTTTGCTCAGCTGTCAAAAGCTAAAAGTGCTGTTTATATGTCATTTTGTTTCAGATCATACTTTGTAGTAGCTGTCTGGATTGACAGAGGCATGACAACTGGCAAACAGGCTCTCTTTGTCCTTCATCATTGAACACCAGTGCTCAGCAAAATGTTCTAAAAACATGGTAAAAGAAAAACAAAAGCCTATTTTAGAAACTAAAGTCTGAAAACTGAACTTAGACCACAAAGACTTCAAGAGTTCTCACCGCTGTCAGTGCTGTAGGAACAGGGGTCGTCCATTCTCTTGGTACGGTCGGGACAGTTGGACTGGGCCGTCCAGGCATTTGCAAATGAAGTAGCTGTACCCTCAACCATACCCTGAGGGGTCTTCAGGTCATCAGACAGCACTTTGTTAAAATTTCCACACAGGCCTTCACAAACACAGAAATGGTGGATGTTAAGGAGGAATAAACCTCGAAAATTTTACTCGTTTTTTTAAGAGCAGAGTTCTCACCACAAGTCTTCCCCTGAAAGCGTTGGTCCACAGTGATGTACACCTGCATGAGAGGAACCAGCTGAACCTGCACCTGCAGACCGACCGTGCTCTGAATTATGATGTGAAATGACGACGGCCTGAAGACGGTGAAGTCGACTGTGAAAAAAGAGTCACAAGACTTTATCAAAAAATCTATTGCAAAGCCTTCACTGACGAGTCAAAACACAAAGACTTCAGTGCGTTTCTGAGGGAAAACTGCGATTTATGACTATAATAAGCCTCATTTAAACAGAAATGTAGGTTTTTCATGTAGGTTTTTTACTCACCTGTGTTGTATGGAAGAGATACTTCAGCATTGTGTACTACCACGCCGTCAGCTTTAATAATCAGTAGCTGAGAATGAAAGTTTTCCATGAATTTTTAATACATATCTAAAAACGTCCTGTTTGCTACTAAAGCTATTTAGAAAATATTTGCTGATTATCATTGTTATGTTTGTATAGCTGTACACACATTTTTCGTGTCGTTGTTAAGCTGCACCACTATAGATTTCAAGCAGGTGTCGGTTTCACGACACGGAACAATCTGCCCCCATATGATGAACTTTGACCCCTCACAGTCCTAAATAAAAACAGATTACATTCATTAATCATTTCTTTCAAATTTAAAAAATATGTTAGTAGATTCAACAATGCATTAATGATTAATTGATGTTACTTTAGAAAGCACGTAGTTGCAGTCTCCGTGGAAAGTGAATTCTGTCCCGTCGTAGGTCATGAAGTGAGATCCTTCCTCTACTGCGCACAGACCAGAGCTCGGCAGACTCTTACAAATCCAGTTTCCACCCAAACACTCACTGATTCACGCAATTTAATTACAAAAAGACACAGCAAACAACCAGCTGTATTACAAACGCATCATAAAATGAGTGTGGTGTTCAGTGTTTGTGGATGGCATGGTTTATTTTAGTCCTTGTGAAAACATTTTATGAAGTCTCACTTGAAGGCAGATATTGACAAATCTATGTACAGTTTGAGACACCCCTTTTAAAAACTTAGGGATCAACTCAAATTTGGCCTGTAGTTTGAGACTCCTGCTCGAGAGTTTCTGGTGTTTTTTGCTTAGTATATGAATATTCATAAATATTATGGCATATTTTTGACAAAATATTTTTTTCCACAAAATTTGTTGTATTACCATTCTTCCCCATCTTCACGAAGGATCTCATTTACATTGTAGATGCGGTCATGTTTACACTGGCATTGTTCCACTGGGATACAGCCCGTGTACGAGATATCATCAAACACAGTTCCTATAATAGATAATAATCATTGGTCATCATGACTTCTTGGTTGTTTATTCAAAAATCAATCACATGAATTAAAAGCTACTGCACATCTTTCAATTTTAACAGATTTATGATTTGATACTGACCCGGAGGGCAGAAGCATCCGTCGATCTTGTGTTCCACACACAGTGTGTTTGTGTCTTTGTGTGCGCATGTGTCCATACAGGGAGAGCCACTTTCAGAATGAACCATATTGTACGGACATTTCACAGCTACAGAGAAATACAATTCACCTCTTAAAAAACTGACTATAATAATATATGCTGACTAGGTAAAACAAAATGTTTTTGATTCTTATGGGAAGAGCCCACATATGATTTGAACCACGGCTGTGGATGTGATGTCTTACGGCAGAAGTTGTCTGTTCTCCAGGTGGGCGGAGTTCCCCCGGCGTGCGAGCACTGACGTGAGTATTCAGATAGAGTCGAGCAGAGAGATGTAGTGTCTGTTTCTCCAGGCTGACGCTGACATATGTCACTCACGCAGGCCCTGATATATGGCTCAGGGCTCAGAACCCAACTACAAGAAGACCAGTCTCCATCTTCAAAAATGTCGGCACAAATTGCCCGCTGTAAAGAAACAGACACCACAACCTTTAGCCTTTTAAGGTCCAAATGAACAACAATATTGGAACTTTGTGATATTACTCTAGAACTGAAGCTGTAACAACTTGCATGTTTCCATGTGTGTTGTTGTGACCTACATGTTTTTCACATGAGTCCACCACATTTTGCTGTATATCCGTTTCATCATCTTCAAAAGGGTCTTCGCAGCGATGGTTCGGGTTGGGAACTCTGTGCAGATTCCCAAACTCGGCGTAGCCGACCCTTCGCCCTGTATTCAATAAGACAAGACACAGATGAGTACTCTGATCAAATATTTGATATTTTAGAAAATCCATTCTCAAAAAAGGAAAAATACATTGTGATGGGAAAAATGAAAGTAGCAGATAGACTCGCCTGATTGGATGAATTCATTATAGATTGGAATGCCATTAAAGTCACCACATAGTCCACAACTGCGTTTGGAAAATTTTGAGTCCAGCTCCACCTAAAACAACATCACGCATTAAAGAAACTGCAATTTTAGGTAATAATAGATGTAGATCTTGGTTAGCAAAAGAGACATTACATTTGGTTTGAAATAGCTTTTGGAAACAGGTCATACCATACTACAGTGATGGTAATTCTTAAGTACAATGACATCATATCAAGAACTATGGTATTAACATGATACTCCAGAGTACATCAAAGAATACATGGAATTATTTTAGGAGATCATCAAACGTGCAAAATACAACCATAGATTTTTGGGTTCCATTTTGTTTTTTCTTATTGAAGCAAGATTAGTTTTTCGAGGTCAAGTTTCTTGCACAATATGCTAAATCATTGTCAATTCATTCATGCTCATGCAGTGACACGTTGACATTGAATGAAAACAACTTTGAAAGGTTTGCCACCAGTTTCCTCTGGCTCAAGCTACAGTGATACAGCACATTGATAAGAAAACCATGTCAGAATTTTTTGGGTGAACTGTCCCTTTAAAGTTTAGTTATTATCATATGAGGCACAGATAAGCTGCATTTTAACGTTACCATGACAGCATCCTCTCTGTTCCACATGACACTGATGCCCAGTTTGGAATAGAGTTTGGTGTAAATCGAATTCTCTTCGACAAGGATTCCTGCGATGTGGATGGGTAGTGTGACACTGAATGAGAGAAAAAAATTATGAGACAATTTGACTTTTTCTTTTGACACGTATAAACAAGCCACACTTCAAGTAACCACTCTCTTACTTTTCTTCATTGACCGTCACCAGGTCCTCAGTCATCACAACAGCAATGTCATTGATGGTAACCGACACTCTGCTGATCTTTGACTCATCGGGGTCTTGTGTTCTCTTCACGTGAACTGAGAACTGATGAACGAGGCTCTGACAGTCAGACACCAGGTTATATTCACACGTGCCTTTAAACTGGTAAGTGTCTCCATCAAATGTCTTGAAGTGGAAGTTACCCCACATGCTACAGATTGTGCCCACATGGTTATCATCATAGACTGGAGAAAAAAAAAAATGTTACTATTTTTTATATAAAATTATTTTTGTTTTAAATTTAAAATATAAATTTCACAGTATATCTACGCACAACATAGATGGTGAATTGGTGAACATTTGTTGCAAACAGCAATAATTTTTTATACCACAATATCGTATTTAGTTACATTTAGTTAAATACATTTTTGTAGATTGGGTAAAACTGACATATAAAAGGCAATTTTAATGATGTATAAAATGGGTTTAATACTTGAGGTTGAAGTCACAGTTGTGAAGGGAAAATCTGAAAAATAGAATACCAGAAAAAGTGTCAGAAAAACAAAAAACAAAAATAATTATCCTGATTAACATGCTATTTGAGGTTTACTGGGGACTACAAAAATCTCTCAAACACCAATCTTCTCAATCTTTGTCACTGTACACATCATTATTTGAACATGTTGCCCATAAATTAAATGCTAAATTTTCATTCAACAATGTATCTGTGGTAATAGTAAATAGTTTACTATTAATTTGTTTTTGTAAAATACATAAACCATGAAATAAATACCTGTTGCTTGGAACCCAACATCGATAGGATCTCCCGAATTTCCATACTGAGCCATATAGTCTATATCCAGAACAGAAAGGGAGAGATACAGATATATATTTGAATAAAATACTGTTTTTTACAAAGTTGAACAGTGAAATAAATGAACATTTATTGAAATGGAAAAATGCTTTGCTTACCTGCTTGCGTTGACTGTAGCCCGATTAATAATACAGCCCATCTCAGCATCCACACCTGGGACATCCTGGCAGTCCACATGATGACAAAGTCTCCGTGTTCTGCTCAAGATAAATTGTGTCCTAATCTGTAAATTCTTGCCTTTTTATAAAGTCTTTTTGTTTGCTTCTGTTATCTGTGATTGGAAGGTGGAACTAAGCCAAATGCCTTAAGGTTCTTTCAGATAGTTGTAAACAACACTGTTTGTGTTTTACCTTTATCTTTGCTATTATCTAAAACTGATCAAGGATCTGGATGCTTATGGAAACTGTAATTTCTGGAGAAGTTGCACCGACGCCCTCAATGTCCACTTTTTTTATTCTATTCGTGCAATGTTTATTAGAGATAATGGGATACTCCTTCCAAGCAAATAATGTATGTAAATAAATCTTGTAGGATCTAAGCTTAACATGTAAGACTGCATAAACCACGCGCACACCTGTGTTCCAAACCCTCAAGGCTGGTGTTCCAAATCCTTATGCCTGAACTGAAAGCAAAAGGCGATTTTATTTCCTTAATATTTTGCCAGTTTATCTCTAAATTATGAATAGGTACTTGGGGCTGGTATTATGTAATATTTCAACAAAAAATATGAAAATGTCCAAATGGCTTCCACAATCTGGTTGCAGTGGTTAACAGAAGGGGAAGATCACATTTCAGTCTGTTCCTACTGAAAGATGTAGCATCCGTGCTACAGTCATAATTATGACATGCAATTATGACATGAAATTATGACTTTCTTGATACTTCCCCCCCCCCCAAAAAACAGCAATGACAATGTTTTTGATATCTTACTATAATTTATTTTGATAATGCATTTATTCCATTACAAAAAAAAACAATATTCTAATCGACTTGTTGTGCAGCAGAGCTTCGGGGAACTCTAGTTTGAGGCTCGAATTCTCACCCCCTATTTTTTCATTATTAGAATTTTGTGATCTAGAGAATATGATTTTGCTGATTAAAGATTATACTGTCTAGATGGATCCTGGAAGGAAAAGGTTTGGGATCTCCTGCTATACACAACACCACAAACATATAAACGTTTTATTGTCACATCGTGACAATATTCTCGGGATTTACGTTTATAGGCTATATTCAGACTCACTATACAGGATATAAACTATGTTCTATATAATGTATAGTCTTTAACACTATATCTTAAGTTAAATCTAATCTTTTATTGTATAGTGCTGTTTTAATAAAAGATAATTTTCTACTTTGACATAAAAACATATTTTGTGTGCTTGTGTATGCGTGTGTTTAGACACTTTCAGATAGTTTTATGGTTGACTGAAACTAAATAGATTAGAGCATCCTAATGCCATTTTCAGACTTGACTTCTTTATTGAAGCAGCTAGCTTCTGTTTAACATTATAATCCTATGGAATTGACCGTGTTTTCAAAAAACATCCTGTACGCTTTTTAAACGCCATCGGCGGCGTCTTCTTCTGCAGTTCAGAGCGTCTTTTGAAATTGAAAAAGGTTAATTGTTTCTGCAAAAAACGCTCCATGTTCACAGCTAACCATTGACAGAGACCTGTCGTTTAGATGACAACATCCAAGGAACATTATTGGTCGAGAAAGTTCAAGCTCGAAAAAATCAAATGGCAGCCGAAACGCCCATTGGAGAATAGTTTTGTAGGAAAAGTAAGTTCAAATTTCCCTTTCAACAACTTCAAGCAAAAAAGTGTACATTATATAATTGTACATTACAGTTTTTAAATATGTGATATGTTATTGCAAGATGCTCTCTGTTCATAATTCAAATAGACTTCCTTCACACGGCCGTTCTGTTTCTTGTGGCTGCCTTCGTGCACAGCTGCTGCCTCCGAAGTCATGGTCGTTCGGCTGCTATTTGTCACCAAATGCTGACATTGTTGTGTCTTACTTAAAAGCAACTTTGGCCATGAACACACTTGACGTCTTGTTGGACAAGAAAAAGTTAACACTGCTCGCTTGTCATTGGATAGCTGTGAAAAGCTTGACGTAGTGAATTAATTTCAGAAAAGTTTATAACTTTTTTCAACTAAAAAACGTTTTTGGAAACAAAGTTTACTTCATAGGATAATAATGTAAAGCAGACGCTAGCAGATTTGTAAAAGAAGTCAAGTCTGAAGACGGCCTTGGGTGTTTGTTTGTGTGTGTTGACACTTAAATGATTTCAGGTAACTTCAGTGGTCTACCTTAACATAGAAAAGGAAATCTCCCAAGCAGTAATGAGTAAACAGTGGCTTTAAAGGATAATTTTTTACTGTCATTTACAATAGGTTCTGCATTTGGGGTTTAAATAAGAGACAATAAAAGACTTACTATAAACTTTCCAATATTAGAACCAAAACCATCAACATGACAAGCATGGTTATTGTGAATTTTTATTTTTATGCTTTTTGCAAAACAGGTGTTAGATTGTTAGCGCCTAGCACAGATAGAACAGCAATCAAATGTTTTCAAAGATATTGGTCTCATCTCTCAGAAAAGTTTCCATAACATCATTAACCACAGTGAATCCTTTTTGGCTAAGAATGAAATTATTATTCTATAAAATTAATGATTTGTAAATCCACGTAATTTAAATTTCATGACATCGATGTCTGTCAAAAAAATAGCAAAATAATTTTAGCAGAGGCACAGGGAGTTCACACGTTTTCTTGATCACTATCTTCTTTTTGTCGTTCAAAAGATTAACACAGTTATCAAGTTTGGTGAAACATTGTTTGATTTTCCTAGTAAATTCTTCATCACCCGTTAGAAAACATTGACTTTTTTTATTCCTTTCTGTTTACATTTTTGATAAAAATCTATCAACTCTCTTTACCTTTAAGGTAAGGTCTATAAAGATTGGGAGTGACTACTTTGGTAGTCAATGGTGTATTGTGGTAGTCTGTTGTGTTGTTTGAATATCATAACACGATAATTCTGGTTCCCTTTTTTATTGCTTTTTATTTCATCCACAAGCAAAAGTGTATGAAATGATAAATTCAGAGAGCTTAAGGAGGGTTAAACACGCAGCAATGCTGTCAAAATTCAGTTCCATGGCTGTCCACCATTATGTCACCTGGCAGTTGGAGATGTTAAAAGGAGGACACTGGATTCTGTAGTTATCAGAGATTAACTGTCCAATCACTTAAGTTCAGGTGATTCTGTCACATCTCTGGTCTGTTGTGGGCAAACCATCTCCCTCCCATAAGCAGAATGACCTACTGTGTATTTTGGCAAAAAGTGCAGTTCGGATAAACGCCTATTGCCGATATTGTTTGAAATAAATAATTATCATTATAATTATTATATATAATTTTGTTTTAGGTAACATGTGCCTTTGGTTTGCATTCAGCCCAGATATTCATCTACACCTTCTTTACTTCATGGTCAAGGTGACCAGAGATGAAGTGACTTTTGAACTTTAGTAAATGTTCGGTGCCGTTGACATTGACTATACAGTGAGTTTGTACACATTTCCCACAGCAGTCTTTGTAGATTTTAGGCTCTTTATCGGTAACCCTAAATGATATGAATGAAGAAAAACATCTCTGTGATGAGCCAATCAGAAAGCTGAATGAGAACAGCCAATAAGAAGCTTCGACTCACAAGAGCACAGTCTTCATTGCACATCTCCGTTCTGCATCTGATCCGGTGCTAGTTTTTTTTAGGATCCATCTCTCACTAACAAGTGCATCCCTAACAGTCAACAACATGAATGGTGCTACCAGTCTGGGAGAGATATGTATAATATGAATCTTTCAATTTATAAAAGTGAATTATTTTTAATGCTTTAATGAGGAATTGTTTATATAATAAAATTAGAGCCATTTCACCTCAAACTCTTTGTGGTTGAAGACGCATACTTTTTTAGGAACCGCGATTGAACCATTAAAACACAAGTATGGCGTAATATTTAATATGGAACAAAGTTCCTTCTCCAATGGTGCTTAACTGTCTTTTCAAATCTACTTTTATACTTTAGTGATACCATTAATGTGTGAGTTTGTGTGGGTGCAAGAAATGTGGTCTCTCTAAACAATGGTTGGAAACAGAAACAACATTCATTTACATTCAATATATTAAAGCTGCATTGATGGCAGGGTGTCGATCATTTTCAAGTATTGTGTATTTGTGTATTAGGAGGGTAAGCTATTATTACATTTTAAAATGGCAAACGAAATATATGTGATTAATGAAATTTTAGTATACTGGGTTCATATTAAAAGATTTTTTAGGTTTGATGTGGTCATTAATATTCCTAGTTACCTTTATTTGTATTTGATAACTGTTAAAATCCCACGTGTGATTAGGATCATTGATGCTATGCAGATACACAGGTGTGTATCACAGGTTGGCACTTTTAGGCACAATTTCACTTTTATTTGAAATTGTTTGAAAGAAATGGACGTGTTTGTTTTATTAGTGCTAATTTCATAACATTTTTCATAACTTATTTGAATTTCACACTTTTTACCTGTAGGGCTAAGTTTGTCTGTTTAGCGCTACTGTTGCAACAACATTCATGAATAATTAAATTTTAGGGGCACCCGCAGTATATGTAGATAGAACTAGCTCATTCTAGGGTAATAAAAGCATAATGCTTCATTGTGTAAGGTCTTTATACACCTCTGAAGCTATTTGTTCTGTATTGCCCTTCTGTCATTTAAGCCTCCACAATTTAACACATTGCACATTTAAATAATGTTTGTTTATAGTTCGGTGTACTTTGTTTTAACATTTGTGTAGGCTTAAACAGAAAGTGCTTCTGGACTCTGTTATTTAAAATGAGCTTTTAAAAGATGCTCGTCCTTTGTCTTCCAGCAAATATAAAGTGATATAGTGGGACAAACCAGGCATGGGGCTTTTGTTTGGTAAAAATATTCCTGAATAGCCTTTACTGAATAAACTATATTCTAATCACACATTGAAAAAAAAAAAATTCCAAGTTGCCTTTTCATTGCTTTGAATTTCACAGATAAGCAGAAAAGTACATATTTCTCAAAAGATAAATTAAGCAAGTATTAAAAAAATGTCAAAACATTACAAAAAACAAATACACCACAAACTGTGTACACAAGCGCGCGTGTGTAAACTCACTTGCTGTAACTCTCACAATCTCCGCCACAGAAGGTCAAGTCCATTATTCTCTCGGATTGACAGTTGTTGTGATTTATGTGATATTGAACAGCCTGTACATGACTTTTTGTTTTATCCACAGTGGAACTTACAATGTGAAACTCTATAAGACAAAAAATACAATTTGGGCACATTTGCATTTTTTATTAGAATTAATTATCTTTTATTTATTTTTCATGCACATTGATTAAATGAATATAATATTTACTACGAGAGTATATTAAGGACAATATTAATATCAAGTAAATTGCTGACATATTTATTTTAGGCACTGACGCACCTCACACGGTGTTCCAGAAGCATCATATAGGAGAATGAAAAAGTATGTTGACATGATGCTGACAGATAGAGGTTTTCATCTCTGACTCTCTCTCTCTCTCTCTCTCTCTCTCTCTCTCACACACAGTCACACACACTTGCTTCATTGGCTTCTCACTGCATTTATCAAAAACATCTTTAAGGTGTGTGTACGAGGACGGTAAATGTATAATCCAGCAGTGCCCACAATTTAATTTGACCATAATTTAATAAGATAATGAAACATATTTAAATATGCTTTTTATGGTAAGGTTTAGGGCTTGGATAAGGGTCACATCCAAGCTAACTTTTATTAACATTATATTCAACTCACAATGACTTCATACACAGAGCTGCGTTGCAACTCGAAATCTGTGACCTTCCAAAAAT
Organism: Triplophysa dalaica; assembly: GCF_015846415.1. Classification (NCBI taxonomy): domain Eukaryota; kingdom Metazoa; phylum Chordata; class Actinopteri; order Cypriniformes; family Nemacheilidae; genus Triplophysa; species Triplophysa dalaica. The sequence continues at coordinate 3,570,220 of NC_079565.1, read as the reverse complement.
GTGGACTTCGAAGTACAGAACTGTCAGAACTGTGAGACAAAAAGTCGCAGTTACCTAAAAATTAGTCTAACAAGAAGCTCACAAACAACTATCACACTTATTCACACTTATTCTATGAACCCAGATCGCTCTAAATTTGTTAATGTTCTTCAAATTTTGCATATTCGCCAAGTGTTATGAAACTTGTGAGGATAGCTGCTTTTTATAATGCTTTTGTAGATTGTCACAGTTAGAGAATCACCAATTACTGTTTACATGAATTCCCTTTTATAGTTTATATTAATGTTTTAATAAAATAAATAACATATCACCAAACATAAGACTTCCTTATATATCTTTGTACACCTCTGAAGCTATGGTTATGTATATTGTATTGCATTTCTGTCAATAAAGCTTCTCAATCAAACAAATTGCACCTTTAAATAATATTTGTTTAAAGTTCAGTGTATTTCCTCGTAACATTGGTGGCTTAAACAGAAAGCACTTATGGACTTGGTTATTTAAAATGAGCTTTTAAAAGATGCTCATGCTTTGTCTACCAGCAAACATAAAGTGATGTAGTGGGACAAACCAGGCATAGGGCTTTTGTTTGGTAAAAATCTTACTGAATAGCTTATACTGAATGAATATTTTTTTTAAACACACATTGAAAAAAACTAATTCAAATTCCAAGTTGCCTTTTCATTGCTTTTAATTTTCACACATACGCAGAAGAGTACAGATTTCTCAAATGATCAATTTAGCAAGTATTAAAAGCTCTTGAAATTAAAAAATAATGAACATACAGCAATGCAATTTAAATTAATTTTAGATTACGAGTTACACACAGATTTTTAGAGACATTGGCTTGGTGACGTCTGGAGTCATCAGGTACTCAAGGAAGTTTGATGCTTCGTTTCTGGATGCCTTCAAGGGTTTGCGGACTGAGTCCAATGCCATGACAGTTCGTTTTCCTACAGCTGCACTGCTCGACGTGAACATACGTGTAGGTTATTTTGTCTCCATTCAAACAAGTAAGAGGCTCTGTACGATTACTTGTGCGGGTTGCCTGGCAACAGTTACAGTCGGACAACCCGGGCTCACTGTACCTGTGTATGTGAGAGAGAAAGAGATGAATATCATACATTGCATCATGGCTTTTGTATTGATTTATGAGGACGCCGGTAATAATAATGACATTATGATGTAAATATAGTTTTTGAGAAAATACCAAATGCCCTATTATTTGTCCAGTTTAAACAAAGTTTAATTAAAAATGTAAAAATAAAATTTTATGAGGCATTGGTTTATATAATGAAATGTCATAACATTATCAAAAACAAATACGCCACAAACTGTGTACACAAGCAACTCACTTGCTGTAACTGGCACATTCTCCGCCACAGAAGGTCAGGTCCATTATTCTCTCGGACTGACAGTTGTTGTGATTTATGTGATCTTGAACAGTCTGTACATGACAGCCCTTAATCTTGTCCACACCTACAAACACAGACACAAGAATCCAGACTCATCAATCAGGACTTAAGGTCAAATCAACAGAAAGGACATCATAAACACACAAAGCCAAAGGTGAAAGTTCATCTGTGCAAGTGTGTTTAAATTCAAGTTATTAAACGTGTTCTGAATTAGCGTTTTGTTCTTAAAATACTCACAAACGTTGCAGCAGCCATCAGCCATAACCTGCACTGTACCCTGCAGACCAAATCATACAAACAGAATGTTGTACGTATGTGATCGAATCATATGATCATATTTAACGTTTGACTTCATTTAAATGAGCATGTGTGTGTTTGAAGGACATACGGGCTGGCAGTTGGAGATGTTGAAGGGAGGACACTGGATCTTGTTGTTTTCGGTGATAAACTGTCCATTCACTTTAGTGCAGGTGATTCTGTCACATTTCTGGTCTGTAGTGGGCAAAACCTCTCCTTCCTGTGAGCAGAAGGAGCAGTGTTTCAATTGGGCTAAATGTAAAGGGTATTGAAGATTTTGTGCCCCTCATCTTGATATGGGTGGGTTTGAAATAAATGTTTATCATTATAATATCATGATATATATTATACACTGTCTTGTTTTCAGGTAAACCGGGCCTTAGGGTTGCATTCAGCCCAGATATTCACTTGCCAGCCGTCAAGGTGACCAGAAATGAAGTGACCTTTACCTCACCTTTAGTATATGTAGGGTGCCGTTGACATTGACGATGCAGTGAGTTTGTACACATTTCCCACAACAGTCTTTGGAACTTTCGGACTCTTGATATTTGTAACCCTGAATGATATGCATAAAGAAAAACACCAGATTTACACTCAGCCCTATGATGAGCCAATCGGAAACTCAGCTGAATGAGAACAGCCAATAAGAAGCTGCAACTCGACTCACAGGAGCGCAGTCTTCTTTGCACACCACGAAATTGCAGCTGATCTTGTACAATTCTGATTTAGGATCCACCTCCCACGTACAAGTGCATTCCTGACAGTCAGTAACAGGGATGCTGCTACCAGGCTGGGAGGGGAGAGATATGTATTATGTTCATCTTTAACAAACATTATTAGATTGAAAGTCAATTATTTGTAATGCTTCTGATTCAAACATCTTTAACATAATATAATATATATGTAATATAAGAGTCATTTTACCTCATACTCTTTGTTGTCGTGGACGCATACTTTTTTGGCCACTGTAGATGCAACAAACACATTACCGAAACATGTAAAACTATGTTCATCATCTGTGACCAATTAAATTATACTAAGAACACAAGTGGGTAGGACAAACAGCGGTACCGCATTTGATTTCCGGACAGCATTTTCCCTCAGGCACCTCCAGCTCTGGAGAATATCCAACGCTACACTTTTTATCCAAAGACGGGCAGACGGATACATCACAATCTACATCACGAAACAGGGCGGGATCAGACATGAGAAGGAGGCTGCAATACTAATGTGAATTACATTTTAAAAAGAAATGTATCTTACAGCAAACTTGTTTGGTACAGCATGGGTCTGAGGGATTGGTGACATTGACCAACACATAGCCGGGCTGTGTGCATTTCTCAGGGATCAAATCAGGACACAGTCTGGGCTTACAGATGACCGATTTGCTGGATTTATCACAGACGCACTCCTCACAGTTGTACTTGAAAACCTCACCAAACTGACACAAAAAAACAATAGTCGGTTGAAAGTCTTGTCTGGTAAACGAATTGTTCTTTAAATGTACAATTGTATTAGCAGCAGTGATACTAAAGCTCTGTCCTTGAACCTAGTGAGTCGCCTTTCTTTAAAGGCAACACCCTTGTTTATATAAGTAAATTCATTGATGATGCATTGTAATGTTAGTTTAGCAGTGTTTGTATTACCCAGGGTGGAACTTACATTGTGAAAATAAAATTTGTGTAAATATGCATTATTAATATTTCAGTTATATTTCATGCACATTGAATAAATAAACACAAAATTGACGAGGACAGTATGGTAAGTACAATCTTAATATCAAGTGAATTGCTGAAATATTTATTTTAAGCACTGACGCACCTCACGCGGTGTTCCAGAAGCATCCAGGCATCCTACAGGGAATGAAAAAGTATGTTGACATGATGCTGACAGATTTTCATCTCTCTCTATCTCTCTCTCTCACATGCACACACACACAAACACTTGATTCCTTGGCTTCTCACCGCATTTGTCCACACAGACTTCAGACTCTTTGTTAAAGAGCATCATGCCATCTGGGCAAAAGCAGCCCTCGGTGGGTATTGGAAGACTCCTCTGTTCAGGTCTGAAATTGTAACAGTTTTTACAAACAGACCATCCACACCAAAGTGATGATATTATAATAAAAAGTTACGTAAAAGGCTTTGAGCACACTGTTCAGAAATGCTGCCCCCTATCTGCATGTACAGATTGTGTCTCTGGCATATTATCTTTTACATAGTTGTCCAAATGACTTGAAAATAACTTTGCTGATAAAAAGACATACTGATCTTCACAGGTTTGGGGTTCAGCTGGACCACACGGCTTGAAGATTTTATCTGCTGGACATTCAATGTCTGAGGAAGAGAAGGAAAATGCAACACTTTATTTATAGCTTACATTGCTGTCTGACAGTTCGAGACCATGAAGAATGAGGTTGAAAGAAATATCACGACGTGAAACAAATAACTACACAAAATAAACATATTTGAAGAGATTTGTGATAATGAAGCTGAACGCAAACTTCTAAGAAACTATCAAAAATAAAAATTCAAAAACTTTATCATAGTTTTCAAATACATCACTTTATTTTTTAATAGTTTTATACCCTTTAAATCGCCTCAGAAAGAAGCAGGTTTTTTAAGCGGGGGCAAATGATCTAATTCATTAGGAAATACAAGGTTTGTATCATTACTTAATCTTTATCCATTACTGTACATTTGAAAATGTAAAAGTATTCAAAGTTGGACATTTACATGACATTACCCTGTTAGCAAAATTCATCAGCTTTTGATTTGCTGGTCTGTAATGCCAACGTTTGTTAGAGTTCATTATACTCTTTTAATTATTTCTGCTCCAAACATCCCCTGTTTAAAAATCAACATTTAAGACCAATTTGATGTTAATTCAAATAGTATTTAAACCAAATTTTACATTTTTTCTGTCTTAACACAGGAGGAGGAATGTGCTCACAGAAGATGAGTCAAATTGAAGTAAAGATGGTCATTACTCACTGCAGTGGTCAGTGTGGTTTCTCCAGTTTATGCAGATGCCAAGCAGAGAGCAAGACCTTGCATAGGACTGCAGACTCGTACACACCACGGCCGGGTTACTCGTGTGACAGCTGTCATATTCACAGCCTAAAAAGAAGTTATCTGGAGACAAATGGGGGTGGCAGTCTTCGAACAACCTGAGGAAAATGAAGAACGGACAACAGCATAAATTACTTTTGAAACATGTCACACAAAGTATGCCGAGTTTACTGTAAAAAACCATCAGCTCACTCGCTCTTCAGGAGGTAACAGTCTGGGATAGCCTGGCATGGCTTAGGAGTGGAGGTGGGGCTGGTTCCAACTGTAGGCAACAAATTTGGTGGAGGGCATATTTCGCCATTTATACCATTAGCCGGCCAGTAATCTGCCATGACTGCACAGTCGTCCACCAAGATTCCTCCAGGTATCATACAGTCATCAGCCACATTGTTGTTGCATGTTCCTAAGAGAGTTATGTGGAATAATTTAGTTGATTAAACCTAATAAAAATAAGTCAGCACTATTTGCACTAAGTGAAAATAGCGACAGATGCTTCAAGATCAGCAGATTCTGTAGCCATTTAAGAATCAGATGAAAATACATCTCTTCCGTTAGCTCCTGACCGATGAGTTCTGACTTCTGTCTCTATGAAAAACAAACTTAGCTCTGTGTACTGTGGAAGGCTAAATGAGACCAGTTTTATTGCACTTATTCTTTTTGTTGTCCTTATGATGTTTCAATTGCTACCATTGTTTACCTCAAATAGCTGGATTTTCTTTGGATGAAGTGGAAATAGTAGTTAGATGGTATTTACTTACAAATAGTGGCAGATAAATTGACTATTTGCACCTCTGTAATGTTGTGCATTAAACATTATGCAATAATAACAATGTAAATCATTATATTTATACAAATTATTAAAATTATGGCAACGTATTGAGATATTAAAGCCCTACACCTACCCCAAACCTTAGCCTTATTGTAAACAGAACCTACTACTATTTAAACTTAGTTTATTTATTATCTGTCGCTTTTTTCATTTAGTTTTTATTACAGAATCTATTGCTATTTTCACTTAGTGTATATAACATCTATTGCTATTTACGCTTAGTGCAAATGGCAGCTGCCTAAAACTAAACCCTTTAGCATATGTGTGGAAGAGTTGAAACATAAAAGTGTTAAACATTTCTATAAGAATTTTCTAAAATAGGCAATTCTGCTTACAAATAGCACACAACAGGATGTAGATCATTACGAAGTCATTTAAAAATAGCCCATTATGTTCACAGCAAGCCGTTTTTCAATTCCTGTCAAATGGCTACACCTCTTGAATTTAACGCAGTCGGGAAAATGTTGATTTAGTGATGCTGAAATATGAATCTTAGTGAACTAACTCTTGTCTTTTATATTCATTTAAGCTTCCTTGTCTTAGCCAATATAATGACAAAGCAAAAATAAGTGATTGTATTTAATTGAGAAGAGTTTACAGTGGTTGGAACAACAGGTTGCATTTCCAACACAATTTAGGCATGTCAAGCAATTTACTTAAACTTACATATTTTTACATAAATCTTTTTTTGCTATCTTACCACAGTGGCCTTGTGTGTTGTTTCCAAAATGCTGGAATGGCAGGTTGATGCTGAAGCCAGTGGCGCCAAATGTTACGATGACGCCCAGCTGTGGAATCTCCAGGAACAAATCCAGTTTTGAGCTTACCACTCTCACTCCATTTCGGGTATATGGCAGTGCAAGCTTTTCATGGCCCTTTGAAACCTTGTAGTGAAACCAAGTCATTTTTAGCTTTAAAGATATTTACAAAATCTACATTAATTCTACACAAAACAATATAGAAAGTCTTACCTCTAGATCTGCACCTCCTATTAAATTGTGATTTGTAAGTGTAATGTCTAGCCCGTTGTAAGATACAATAATTGATCTGGGACAGGAAACACGCTCAATAGGGTCACAATAGACGTTATCGATGTAGATCTTTAGGTGAAAATGAGGCCGTATTTCCTCCATTAATATATAAGTGCAGTTTCCTTGATAGCTGTAGAACTTTCCATCAAATGTGATGTAGTGAGGATCACCCCAACCTTCACAAAAGCCTAAGATGAGAAGGGATATAAAAAATAAGAGATTTGAATTGGGCATGTTATATTACTAGAAATCAGCAGATGCTAAAGGCCAAGTTTATTTCCTTTAGTAAATGTTATCAAACAGGCTTATGCGGGACTAAAAGAGTTGCTTACAGTCACAGGCGTATTGCTGGCAGCAGAAGTGTTCATCATATACCAGGACTGGTTCCTTTCTGTTAGCACATGTTATGTTTTGGAGTGGAGGACATTCAAATGGGATAATCTCAATGATGTTGTCCTCGATGCACCTCGCCATGGTGCAGTTACACAGGATGAAAGTCTCGTTGGTCTGGTAATAAAGAAGATTCTAGAATTAGTAAAACGAATTGATTGCATTCTGTTCAATGTTTTTACTTTAAAATGGCATGAATGACATCTAGAGTTGTCACATGCTTAAATGATTTAGTCATGAAGAATGTTAAATGGTACATTTTTGTCCCATTCTGGACAGTCATAGCATGAGTCTGTTGTATTCTGAATTTCACAGATGTCAGAGCAGTTCATGTTTAGACAGATCCCCGAGCCAATATCCAAATCTATCGAATATTACTTCTCCTACAAAAAATACAAGTATTAAACCAAAAACACAATAGCTATGAATTTTTTTAAAAAAACATTTAACTTTCCTATAGCAAACTGACAGGAATTCAGATTTTTTAATGTACTAACCAGGCTCATACTGCTTTCCATTAACTACACAAAAACAGGGAGTAGTGTTAGGACTGGTGGCTGTGTATGAAGTGGTCAAATCTGTTGTTTTTGGTGTAGCTGAAGTATTCATTATTTGTCCTGTTGCAGGTGGAGAGAGTGTTGGCCCGGTAGCGGGTGTCCAAAAGGTTGAGCTGCTCATAGTTGACGCTGATGGTGTAATTTCTGTTTTGGTTGTTGATTCAGTAACTGTCGCTGTTGAAGAACTTCCAAGGGATGTTCCTGTTGTGGTCGTTATTTTTGTTGGTGTTGGTGAAGATGTGCTAACAGTGGGTGTTTTGGGTGTTTGTGAGGATGTTGAAAATTCTGTTGTGGTTGATTCTGTACTTGTTGTTGTAGTACTTTCAAGTGTTGTTCCTGTTGTTGTACTTGTTCTTGTTGGTGTTGGTGAAGATGTGCTAACAGTGGGTGTTTTGGGTGTTTGTGAGGATGTTGAAAATTCTGTTGTGGTTGATTTTGTACTTGTTGTTGTAGTACTTTCAAGTGTTGTTCCTGTTGTTGTAGTTGTTGTTGTTGGTGTAGGTGAAGATGTGGAAACAGTGGGTGTTTTGGGCGTTTGTGAGGATGTTGAAAATTTTGTTGTGGTTGATTCTGTACTTGTTGTTGTAGTACTTTCAGGTGTTGTTCCTGTTGTTGTTGTAGTTGCTGTTGTTGGTGTAGGTGAAGATGTGGAAACAGTGGGTGTTTTGGGTGTTTGTGAGGATGTGGAAAATTCTGTTGTGGTTGATTTTATACTTGTTGTTGTAGTACTTTCAGGTGTTGTTCCTGTTGTTGTAGTTGTTGTTGTTGGTGGTGGTGGTGTAGGTGAAGATGTGGAAACAGTGGGTGTTTTGGGCGTTTGTGAGGATGTAGTATATTCTACTGGTGTTGTTCCTGTGGTTGTTGTTGTAGTTGTTGTTGTTGGTGTAGGTGAAGATGTGGAAACATTGGGTGTTTTGGGTGTTTGTGAGGATGTTGAAAATTCTGTTGTGGTTGATTCTGTACTTGTTGTTGTAGTACTTTCAAGTGTTGTTCCTGTTGTTGTACTTGTTCTTGTTGGTGTTGGTGAAGATGTGCTAACAGTGGGTGTTTTGGGTGTTTGTGAGGATGTTGAAAATTCTGTTGTGGTTGATTTTGTACTTGTTGTTGTAGTACTTTCAAGTGTTGTTCCTGTTGTTGTAGTTGTTGTTGTTGGTGTAGGTGAAGAGGTGGAAACAGTGGGTGTTTTGGGCGTTTGTGAGGATGTTGAAAATTCTGTTGTGGTTGATTCTGTGCTTGTTGTTGTAGTACTTTCAGGTGTTGTTCCTGTTGTTGTTGTAGTTGCTGTTGTTGGTGTAGGTGAAGATGTGGAAACAGTGGGTGTTTTGGGCGTTTGTGAGGATGTTGAAAATTCTGTTGTGGTTGATTCTGTACTTGTTGTTGTAGTACTTTCAGGTGTTGTTCCTGTTGTTGTAGTTGTTGTTGTTGGTGTAGGTGAAGATGTGGAAACAGTGGGTGTTTTGGGTGTTTGTGAGGATGTTGAAAATTCTGTTGTGGTTGATTTTATACTTGTTGTTGTAGTACTTTCAGGTGTTGTTCCTGTTGTTGTAGTTGTTGTTGTTGGTGTTGGTGAAGATGTGCTAACAGTGGGTGTTTTGGGCGTTTGTGAGGATGTTGTAAATTCTGTTGTGGTTGATTCTGTACTTGTTGTTGTAGTACTTTCAGGTGTTGTTCCTGTTGTTGTTGTTGTAGTTGCTGTTGTTGGTGTAGGTGAAGATGTGGAAACAGTGGGTGTTTTGGGCGTTTGTGAGGATGTTGAAAATTCTGTTGTGGTTGATTCTGTACTTGTTGTTGTAGTACTTTCAGGTGTTGTTCCTTTTGTTGTTGTAGTTGCTGTTGTTGGTGTAGGTGAAGATGTGGAAACAGTGGGTGTTTTGGGCGTTTGTGAGGATGTTGAAAATTCTGTTGTGGTTGATTCTGTACTTGTTGTTGTAGTACTTTCAGGTGTTGTTCCTGTTGTTGTTGTAGTTGCTGTTGTTGGTGTAGGTGAAGATGTGGAAACAGTGGGTGTTTTGGGCGTTTGTGAGGATGTAGTATATTCTACTGGTGTTGTTCCTGTGGTTGTTGTTGTTGTTGTTGTTGTTGGTGGTGGTGGTGTAGGTGAAGATGTGGAAACAGTGGGTGTTTTGGGTGTTTGTGAGGATGTTGAAAATTCTGTTGTGGTTGATTTTGTACTTGTTGTTGTAGTACTTTCAAGTGTTGTTCCTGTTGTTGTAGTTGTTGTTGTTGGTGTAGGTGAAGATGTGGAAACAGTGGGTGTTTTGGGCGTTTGTGAGGATGTTGTAAATTCTGTTGTGGTTGATTCTGTACTTGTTGTTGTAGTACTTTCAGGTGTTGTTCCTGTTGTTGTTGTTGTAGTTGCTGTTGTTGGTGTAGGTGAAGATGTGGAAACAGTGGGTGTTTTGGGCGTTTGTGAGGATGTTGAAAATTCTGTTGTGGTTGATTCTGTACTTGTTGTTGTAGTACTTTCAGGTGTTGTTCCTGTTGTTGTTGTAGTTGCTGTTGTTGGTGTAGGTGAAGATGTGGAAACAGTGGGTGTTTTGGATGTTTGTGAGGATGTTGAAAATTCTGTTGTGGTTGATTTTATACTTGTTGTTGTAGTACTTTCAGGTGTTGTTCCTGTTGTTGTAGTTGGTGGTGGTGGTGGTGTAGGTGAAGATGTGGAAACAGTGGGTGTTTTGGGTGTTTGTGAGGATGTTGAAAATTCTGTTGTGGTTGATTTTGTACTTGTTGTTGTAGTACTTTCAAGTGTTGTTCCTGTTGTTGTAGTTGTTGTTGTTGGTGTAGGTGAAGATGTGGAAACAGTGGGTGTTTTGGGCGTTTGTGAGGATGTTGAAAATTCTGTTGTTGTTGATTCTGTACTTGTAGTTGTAGTACTTTCAGGTGTTGTTCCTGTTGTTGTTGTTGTTGTTGTTGTTGGTGTAGGTGAAGATGTGGAAACAGTGGGTGTTTTGGGTGTTTGTGAGGATGTTGAAAATTCAGTTGTGGTTGATTCTGTACTTGTTGTTGTAGTACTTTCAAGTGTTGTTCCTGTTGTTGTAGTTGTTGTTGTTGGTGTAGGTGAAGATGTGGAAACAGTGGGTGTTTTGGGTGTTTGTGAGGATGTTGAAAATTCAGTTGTGGTTGATTCTGTACTTGTTGTTGTAGTACTTTCAGGTGTTGTTCCTGTTGTTCCTGTTGTTGTTGTTGTTGTTGTTGTTGTTGTTGTTGGTGTAGGTGAAGATGTGGAAACAGTGGGTGTTTTGGGTGTTTGTGAGGATGTTGAAAATTTTGTTGTGGTTGATTCTGTACTTGTTGTTGTAGTACTTTCAGGTGTTGTTCCTTTTGTTGTAGTTGTAGAAGTTGGTGTATGCGACGGTGTTGTCGCTGTGCTAAATGTAGAAGTTTGTGTTGTTGTGGGTGACGGTGTAGAACAGGGAAAACAACAAAGAACCCGTATTTCATAGTTAAAACATTTGTAGGGACGATCCTTTTGTTTTATTTTCTCACATTTTAGTCCATATGAAACATCGCACTGGGCAACTTGCTTTGTATCACTTATATATTCTTCAAAGCTCATGTCAGGTTTCTCCACAGCCCTACATTCAATATCCACTGGCTGTTCACAGATCAGTTGTTGGTTTTTATTTATATTTTCATATGTCTCAAAGTCATTCCCATCTGGTACAGGATTATCTACATCAAACCAGTCAGACCACTCACAGGCATCGATACATGGTGTTGCTGATGAGGTGCTTGTTGATAAATAAGGTGTTGTTGATGTAATTGTTGTAGTACTTCCAGGTGTTGTTCCTGTTGTTGTAGTTGTTGTTGTTGGTGGTGTAGGTGAAGATGTGGAAACAGTGGGTGTTTTGGGCGTTTGTGAGGATGTAGTATATTCTACTGGTGTTGTTCCTGTGGTTGTTGTTGTTGTTGTTGGTGGTGGTGTTGGTGTAGGTGAAGATGTGGAAACAGTGGGTGTTTTGGGTGTTTGTGAGGATGTTGAAAATTCTGTTGTGGTCGATTTTGTACTTGTTGTTGTAGTACTTTCAGGTGTTGTTCCTGTTGTTGTAGTTGTTGTTGTTGGTGTAGGTGAAGATGTGGAAACAGTGGGTGTTTTGGGTGTTTGTGAGGATGTTGAAAATTCTGTTGTGGTTGATGCGGTACTTGTTGTTGTAGTACTTTCAGGTGTTGTTCCTGTTGTTGTAGTTGTTGTTGTTGGTGTAGGTGAAGATGTGGAAACCGTCGACGTTTGTGAGGATGTTGAAGATTCTTCTGTTGTTGATTCTGTAATTGTTGTCATTTTAGTACTTCCAGGTGTTGTTCCTGTTGTTGTGGTAGTTGTTGTTGGTGGTGTAGGTGAAGATGTGGAAACAGTGGGTGTTTTGGGCGTTTGTGAGGATGTTGAAGATTCTTCTGTTGTTGATTCTGTAATTGTTGTCATTTTAGTACTTCCAGGTGTTGTTCCTGTTGTTGTGGTAGTTGTTGTTGGTGGTGTAGGTGAAGATGTGGAAACAGTGGGTGTTTTGGGCGTTTGTGAGGATGTTGTAGGTTCTACTGTTGTTGATTCTGATAATTTAGTTGTTGTAGTACTTCCAATTGGTGTTCCTGTTGTTGTTGTTGTAGAAGTTGGTGTATGCGACAGTGTTGTCGCTGTGCTTAATGTAGAAGTTTGTGTTGTTGTGGGTGACGGTGTAGAACAGGGAAAACAACAAAGAACCCGTATTTCATAGTTAAAACATTTGTAGGGACGATCCTTTTGTTTTATTTTCTCACATTTTAGTCCATATGAAACATCGCACTGGGCAACTTGCTTTGTATCACTTATATATTCTTCAAAGCTCATGTCAGGTTTCTCCACAGCCCTACATTCAATATCCACTGGCTGTTCACAGATCAGTTGTTGGTTTTTATTTATATTTTCATATGTCTCAAAGTCATTCCCATCTGGTACAGGATTATCTACATCAAACCAGTCAGACCACTCACAGGCATCGATACATGGTGTTGCTGATGAGGTGCTTGTTGATAAATAAGGTGTTGTTGATGTAATTGTTGTAGTACTTCCAGGTGTTGTTCCTGTTGTTGTAGTTGTTGTTGTTGGTGGTGTAGGTGAAGATGTGGAAACAGTGGGTGTTTTGGGCGTTTGTGAGGATGTAGTATATTCTACTGGTGTTGTTCCTGTGGTTGTTGTTGTTGATGTTGGTGGTGGTGTTGGTGTAGGTGAAGATGTGGAAACAGTGGGTGTTTCGGGTGTTTGTGAGGATGTTGGAAATTCTGTTGTGGTTGATTCTGTCCTTGTTGTTGCAGTACTTTCAGGTGTTGTTCCTGTTGTTGTAGTTGTTGTTGTTGGTGTAGGTGAAGATGTGGAAACAGTGGGTGTTTTGGGCGTTTGTGAGGATGTAGTATATTCTACTGGTGTTGTTCCTGTTGTTGTTGTTGTTGGTGGTGTTGTTGTTGTTGAAATAGGACAAAACTCCACACACATCTGACTTTCTTCATCAAAAATAGGCTTGTCCTCTGGACATTCTGGATAACACCCTGCACAATATATATGGTATCTTAAAATGTTGTACTTTTGTCAGATATTTGTAGCGTCATGAACATTTGTAAGTTTTACATCGTAAACTTAAGATTTGTGAGATAATTATTTTAAGATGCAGGCTATATCTTCTTGTACACTTAAAACTTCAAGAAGTCAACTGGTCTTTACTTGGAGATAACTTACCTTCCAGGTTGGGTAAAGTGTTATTGCAGATACCCTCAGGATTAAGACAGGTTTTGTAGCAGGGCGTATGGCAGGGACTGTAATGCCATGTGCAGTTATCGTGATCATTGTAGTAATCACAGTAAACAGCTGACAAAGAAAAATGTTACAACATATGATCACTACAAGTAAATTAAATGCATAAACATGTTTTTCTTGCTTAACTGTCTGGCTTAATATGAGTAGTGTGCTAGACAGATGCTTACGGCAGATCTCAGGTGTTCTCCAGTCCACACAAACACGTGCTTCATTGCAGGCTTGAGCATAAGCCGCCACAGCTGTGCATAAGCACTCACAGTCTCCACCTGTGTCGCACGCACAGGTGTCCTTCACACAATTATCATAATATGGGGTTGGATCCACCTGTGAGAACAAATGTTTTCATTCATTAAGGAATCTTTTGGGGGATTTTTGTATGTTACATTTTTCGAGGAATAGGTTTCGGCTATTGTAATTATTTAATCATCCAAACCAATGAAACACAAAATGAAACATTATTCTGGGTAAATAATCCCTCCAGATCTGGGATTTAAATGCTTTGTAGAGACGTACCTGACTATGGCAGTCTTTAAAAGTATCTTCCTTTATGATGCTACATTGTATTTTGGCCCAGGTGTGTCGGTTGGGGGTGAACTGGCATGGGTCAAAGTCTGCTTCTGAATCTGGGCAGTTGCTTGATGCTTTCCAAGTGTCCACAAACTCTATTATACTGGTAGTTGGCAAATTGCCTTGAGTGGTGAAGTCATCTTGGCCATTTCCATTAAAGTTTCCACAAAGGCCACAAACATTCCCCTGTGAAAACACATTAACTCAAGTTTTTAGTTATATTTTATATTTAAGTTGTTTTCCAACCGCAAGCTAAGATTAATTGATTAATTAATTATATTTTGGTTTAATTTAACTCACCATATGCCGGGGTTGTAGAATGATGCGGATGGTGGTTATGCGGTCCCACAAAACTGTCAGTCCATTTTCAGCATCAATAACAAGGTACATACCAACCTTTCTCTTTTTGTATTTGATCAGTGGACCAGTTCCAGTGTCAGTGGCTTTTACTTTGCCATCAGAAAGATCAAGTCTAGTCCTCTGTGTATGTAAACATATTTGTTAGTTTGAGATGCTTAACAAAAAACTTACTTTACACTAATGTTACAAGATTGCCTAATGACCCTTTGAAAACTTTAAAGATTAGTAGTAAGAATGGTATTGTATTGCATTTCAAATTCTTCCAAATGTAAAACCAAATTGCATATATATATTTCCAGTCTTACCCCCAAAATGACATCAACAGCTTTTGAACATGTGGTTCCTGTCGTACCACAAGGAATATTCTCAGTCACAATGCTAAAATGTCCGGTCTTATTGCCACACTTGTCCTTTAAAGAATAAAAGTGTAACTTAATACATATCAACAAGCATGCATTGTCACTTACTGTCTGCTGTGGTTTATTTAAACATTGTTGTGTCATCCCAGAGTATCTACCTGCAAAGCTATATAACTGCAGTCTCCCCTAAAGCCGAATCTTTGTTGATCAAAAGTTTGATAATGTCCGCTTCCATATATACTGCAGACACCTGGACATTTATGTTGTGTACATGTCCATGTTCCCCCTTGACAATTGCTGTAAATAGATGACAGTGGTCATACAGTATAATGTATAAGAGATCATTGGTCATGAATAAGGCCGTTGTTTACTCACCATTTATTGCAGTCCCTCCATATCTCAGCTCCTGCTGCGTAAGAATGTCCATTGTGTGGACACGGGCAGTCATGAGGCTTAACACAGTTTCCTCTGCCATCATCCAGGAGACCTGTAGGACACTGGCACCCAGATTTACACTCCAGCGAGAACTGGGCAGAGGGAGAGAAAGAACATTGACAATACATTCAAGCAAAATCTGTGGAAAGAAGAAGAAAGATATGGACTCACACAATCGACTTCCTGTTGCGAACAAGTCTGCGAACACTCCAGTCCATGTTCATTTTGGCCTGCTGTACTGCAGTTGAAGAAAACCTTTGTAGGTGGGCAACCTGCAAGATAAATCAAAAACTATCAGTTAAGCTTCTGTGGTTGATTATTGTTGGTGAGATCATCAAAACTTTAGTTAGCCAATTGTTAGTAATTGTGTCCAACTCAAATTTGCTTATTATTTGTTGGTAACACATATTCAGCCCATTTAGCCTTTGCAGCTGCCAAAAAGGATTTCTTCATACCCAAAACACGAGCTTTCCAGGACCGACATTGAAACTTTCCATTCATGCAAACACTGAACAGAAAAACAACGACAGATTGGTTTAGATCTCCATTGCTTTGTGTATAAAGTAGAAAATCTTAGTATAATTTACCACATACCAGTGTTCATCCTGAATGCTGATAGACCTGCCAGGTTTAACTTTCAATCCATTGTGGTAGCATGGACATTTTTCCATAGAAACACAGTGTCCCATCTCATCCTGGTAGAGTCCATCTGGACAGGCACATCCGTCTACGGGCACAAAGTCAACGCTGCATCCCTGACGCTCTGAGCTGAGAGACAGACAGGTGTGCTGACAGCTCTGCACCTGATAGGAGTAGTTTTGCGAGACGGGACAATTCTCTGTGTATTTATCTGTGGGATCAGATTGAAAGAGATGTGTTAGCACATAAATATATATCGTAAACCTCACCACAATAACCATATGGACCAAATCACATACTATCAATAATATAATGTGAATCATATAAACGGCACACAAATATTCCAGACCAACAGTCTTACCGCACACTATTTGTCTCCAGCCTTGGAAAAATATTCCCTTAGCCGCACAGGCCCGGGCGTACGAGGAGAACACCGCACAAAGACAGTCTTCACTCTTCTCACAAGTACAACTGGAGTATTTGCATCTCTAAAAGTTTGGGATTAGAAGATTTTTTGTTGGAACCAAGCTGAACCTACATTTTGCATAAACAAATGTCAAAGGTTGAGATAAAGGTGCATGTCATTTTGTTTCAGATCATACTTTGTAGTAGCTGTCTGGATTGACAGAGGCGTGACATTTCGCAAACAGGCTCTCTTTGTCCCTCATCTTTGAACACCAGTGCTCAGCAAAGTGTTCTATCATGGTGTTAGAAATAAAGCATTAGATGACAAATGAATGAATACAGAGATAAAATACTATCACATAGACCGAGTTTAAATATTCTAAACATTTGGATCAGGTGTATTCAAACTTCTCGCTGGTCGATATTGTAATAATGCAAAGACATTCTCACCGCTGTCAGTGCTGTAGGAACAGGGGTCGTCCATTCTCTTGGTACGGTCGGGACAGTTGGACTGGGCCTTCCAGGTGTTCGCGAAAGAAATGGCTGTTCCCTCCACCATACCCTGAGGAGTCTTCAGGTCATCAGACAGCACTTTGTTAAAATTTCCACAGAGGCCTTCACAAACACAGAAATGGTGGATGTTAAAGAGGAATAAATATTCTATCACTGAAAAGTATTACTTGTTTTTTTAAGAGCAGAGTTCTCACCACAAGTCTTCCCCTGAAAGCGTTGGTCCACAGTGATGTACACCTGCATGAGAGGAACCAGCTGAACCTGCACCTGCAGACCGACCGTGCTCTGAATTATGATGTGAAATGACGACGGCCTGAAGACGGTGAAGTCGACTGTGAAAAAAGAGTCACAGGAAAAGTCTGCTTTCGGTAGGTGATGCCAGTTTAACAGAATTCTGGGTAGTTAGCGAACCAGGTTTTTGCGTTATTTTATTTTTTCAATATTGTTTGGAAATGTATACAGTTGTTTAGTGAATTCATAGCTAAGATTTTCTAACTCACCGGTCTGGTATGGAAGGGAAACTTCAGCATTGTGTTGTACCTTGCCGTCAGCTTTAATAATCAGAGGCTGAGAAGAAAACATCAAGTGTTAATGTAAGTTTCTATTTATGTAGATCGAACTACTGTACTGTTTTAATTAAATAAGATTTGCTGATCGTTGTTGTGGTGTACACACATTTCTCTTGTCGTTGTTAAGCATCACCACTATCGATTTCAAGCAGGTGTCGGTTTCATGATTATAACAAGGAACGATCTGCCCCAAAATGATGAACTTTGACCCCTCACAGTCCTACAGAAACAGAGATGGAGTTGGTGTTGCTTATTAATAAGAACATAACATATTGGCATAAACTTAGATGAGTGAAATTCATTAATGATTTAATGATGTTACTTTAGAAAGCACGTAGTTGCAGTCTCCGTGGAAAGTGAATTCTTTCCCGTCGTAGGTCATGAAGTGAGATCCTTCCTCTACTGCGCACAGACCAGGGCTCGGCACACTCTTACAAATCCAGTTTCCACCCCAACACTCACTGATTCACGCAATGTAATTACAAACAGATACAGCAAACAACCAGCTTTAACATAGATAATAAAACATAAACAGAGTTTTGGAATGCAGATGGTCTAGCTAGAGTGCCAGTGGTCTTTTTAGTTACATTTTTATAATGAATAAATATAATCGGTCATGACTGAATGGTGTTGAATTGACATAAACAGATATTTGACGTAGTAAAATAGCAAAATCTGTCGTATTACCATTCTTCCCCAACTTCACGAAGGATCTCTCCTGCATTGTAGATGCGGTCATGTTTGCACTGGCATTGTTCCAGTGGGATACAGCCCGTGTACGAGATATCATCAAACACAGTTCCTATAATAGATAATATTCATTGGACATCATGACTTCTTGGTTGTTTATTCAAAAATCAATCACATGAATTAAAAGCTACTCCACATCTTTCAATTTTAACAGATTAATGATTTGATACTGACCCGGAGGGCAGAAGCATCCGTCGATCTTGTGTTCCACACACAGTGTGTTTGTGTCTTTGTGTGCGCATGTGTCCATACAGGGCGAGCCACTTTCAGAATGAACCATATTGTACGGACATTTCACAGCTACAGAGAAATACAATTCACCTCTTAAAAAACTGACTATAATAATATATGCTGACTAGGTAAAACAAAATGTTTTTGATTCTTATGGGAAGAGCCCACATATGATTTGAACCACGGCTGTGGATGTGATATCTTACGGCAGAAGTTGTCTGTTCTCCAGGTGGGCGGAGTTCCCCCGGCGTGCGAGCACTGACGTGAGTATTCAGATAGAGTCGAGCAGAGAGATGCAGTGTCTGTTTTTCCAGGCTGAGGCTGACATGTGTCACTCACGCAGGCCCTGATATATGGCTCAGGGCTCAGAACCCAACTACAAGAAGACCAGTCTCCATCTTCAAAAATGTCGGCACAAATTGCCCGCTGTAAAGACACAGACACTACAACCTTTAGCCTTTTGAAGTGCAAATGAGTAACAATATTAGAACTTTGTGATATTACTCTGGAACAGGAGCAGTAATAACTTGCATGTTTCCATGCGTGTTGTTGTGACCTACATGTTTTTCACATGAGTCCACCACATTTTGCTGTATATCCGTTTCATCATCTTCAAAAGGGTCTTCGCAACGATGGTTCGGGTTGGGAACTCTGTGCAGATTCCCAAACTCGGCGTAGCCGACTCTTCGCCCTGTATTAAATAAGACAAGACACAGATGAGTACTCTGATCAAAATGTTTGATATTTTAGAAAATCCATTCTTAAATAATAAGGAATGATACTTTGTGATGGAAAAAATGAAAGTAGCAGATAGACTCGCCTGATTGGATGAATTCATTATAGACTGGAATGCCATTAAAATCACCACATAGTCCACAACTGCGATTGAAATATTTCGAGTCCAGCTCCACCTAAAACAACATCACGCATTAAAGAAACTACAGTTTTAGGTCATAATAGATGTAGATCTTGGTTAGCGAAAGAGATGTTACATTTGGTTTGAAATAGCCCAAACAAGCTTTTGGGAACAGGTCATACCATGGTACAGTGATGGTAATTCTTGAGTACTATGACATTATCATACCAAGTACTATGGTATTTACATGATACTCCAGAGCACATCAAATAATACACAGAATTATTTTATCATCAAACGGGTGCAAAAAAAAACCAGCGCTCTTTTGGGTTACGTTTGTTTTGTTTTTCTTATGAAGCAAGATTTGTTTTTCGAGGTCAAGTGTATTGCACAATATGCTAAATCATTGTCAATTCATCCACGCCCTTGCAGTGACACATTGACATTAGGTGAAAAAGGTTTGCCACCAGTTTCCTCTGGCGCAAGCTACAGTGATACAGCAACATTGATCAGAAAATCATGTCAGAAGTTTCATTTTCAGGAGAAATGTCCCTTTAAAGTTTTGCAATTATCATATTAGCCAAAGATAAGATGGATTATAACGTTACCATGACAGCATCCTCTCTGTTCCACATGACACTGATGCCCAGTTTGGAATAGAGTTTGGTGTAAATCGAATTCTCTTCGACAAGGATTCCTGCGATGTGGATGGGTAGTGTGACACTGAATGATAGAAAAAATAATTATGAGACATTTGCTTTTGACACGTATAAACAAGCCACACTTCAAGTGACCACTCTCTTACTTTTCTTCATTGACCGTCACCAGGTCCTCAGTCATCACAACAGCAATGTCATTGATGGTAACCGACACTCTGCTGATCTTTGACTTATCGGGGTCTTGTGTTCTCTTCACGTGAACTGAGAACTGATGAACGAGGCTCTGACAGTCAGACACCAGGTTATATTCACACGTGCCTTTAAACTGGTAAGTGTCTCCATCAAATGTCTTGAAGTGGAAGTTACCCCACATGCTACAGATGTTGTTTACATGGTTACTAGTATAGACTGGTGAAAAACAACAAGTAGAATAAGTATTAATTCTTTAATATAACTTAATTCTATTATTTTTAATACATACACATATATAATTTATACTATACAGATTTGTTTTTCCATTTGTTAAAGTCAAATTCATAATTCATTTTGAAATTCATAAATTGGAATTTTAGATGAATTGGCCACTCCACGCTGAGACAGGATTTGAGGTTTTAATTGAAATATTATTGAATATAAATTGCTCTCCACTGTAATGGAAACACATTAATACAACATAAATCGCATAGACACTATAAAGACCTTCTTCAGTTCAAGATATTTGGGAATATGTGCTTCTTCAAAATCGTGTTTTAAATCAAATAAAGTAAAAAAAAAGGTTTAGGGGCATCATTACACCTGATGTCACATTTCAAAGCCATGATAAAGGGAAGTACATTAACATGTTTCCAATATTTGGTAACATTTAAAGCAAGTCATCAATGGAGCTGATATTATCAGATTCAGTTTTTATCTGTGTCGTAACTGCAACCATTACAACCGTCATTTACTGTAAGCTACTTCCAATTTCTTCTGTAAGCCAATGCTTAAAGGGATTATGGCACTTGACACGGTAACATTTTATTTGTAGTTTCTGCTACTGATGCTAAAGCTTATAAAAAATATTAAAAATGATAAAAATTCTGTCATTATTGACTTGCCCTCTTGTCATTTCAAACCTGAATATGTTGTTTCTTCCACAGAACACAAAAGAAGATATTTGGAAGAATGTTGTTAACTGGCCCCCATACACTTGCAATGGTTTTGTGTCCAAGTGAATGGGGGCCAGTGCTGTTCGGTGACCAATTTTCTTCAGAATATCTTGTTTTGTGAAATGACAGGTGAGTAAATGTGAGTAAGCGGTGAGAGAATTTTCATGAAGTGAACTATCACTTCAACCGGTAAATTTTATTATTAATAGAAATTTCCATCTTAAATGCATGTTAGTCATTTGGGTTAAAAGTGTCTGTGCTACGCATAATGTTTGTTTTCATATTCTCATTTTATTTTTACATTACCCTCTTGAGCATGAAACTTTGAAATGGTTCGTTTTTTCTGAATGTGAGTATAATGAAGAAAGTTAAACAAACAAGCTTAAAAAACGACTTTCCCTTTGATTGGAATCATCTCATTTAATTCTTAACACGTGCAATTTATAGCATTATAATACTTTTAAGATGTTTGCATCCCTTGACCATTTCAAGATAAACAATACTTGCACAGATTTAATCAAACACTAATTATAATAATAAAAACATTTTAAAGAAATCATTTCAAACAGGAGGTTATTGACTCTTACCCCTCTTTGCATTAACCTGGATGCTACAGGTGAGCACCAGCAGCAGTGCGCAGACTGCAGATGTTCTCCACTCCATGGTTGGATGTAAGAGAGGTCTGCTGGAGCACAAGTGGTGCTTGATTTTCTGTTCGGACCTCCTTTTATACTATTTCTCAGATATGTCTTTTGCCTCCCACCCTGCAGGGAGGGTCTGATAGCCCTCTGTACCACATATGACGAAAATGAAAGTCCAGCGTGTGTGTTTGTCTGGGGCGGTGATTATGGGACCTCTTTAAACAAAGAGACAGATGAGATGCTGTACATTCTTTAACATTCATAGCATTAAAACTGAATTAATGGGAGGATGCAAATAATTCATTGACTTCTTGTGTAATTGTAGTATTGATAATAAAATATATTTTAATGCTGAAATCTGCTAAATAAACACGGGTAATGAAATGTTTACCAGCGTATTGGAGGAAACTGTTGGTCTTTACGGTGCTTAAACGTCAAAATGCAATCTTAAGGAAGGATGTGATTAAAATGTTTTGTTGATAAAAAGTGATGAAACATATATTTACAGAATCACATTTATCAGGACTCTTATTTTCAATGTGATTTCCTTTTCACCTTTAAATTTCAGGACAATGTCATTTAGGGCTGTAATGACGTTTGTGTGCATTTGATTGCGTGTTAAGTTTAAACGTCCTTCCTATGATTGAGGTAATCTGACATTAAGCATCATCACAGGTACACAGGTGTGTCTTCAAGTTCTGAATGCCACCTGTTTCAAGAATGAGGACAAACTGATCATTAACCATCTGCCAGCACTCATATCCTGAAGAAAAATGTTTATGGGTGTTTCTTTAGCTAGATACTTTTGTCTAGCTGAAATGAGACTTTTCAAATTCTTTAATTTTTTCTTTCTTATTTTGTTCCACTAAACCTGAGTGTAAAAATGTTAGGTTCTGGAAATGCACGTGATGTAATAATTGTCACGCTTTTCACTAATAATCTGATAAAAATTTAATATTAAAAGATACCTGATGTAAGTTATGTGATAAAGTAACCTAAGACACACACTTGTCTTCTAACAGTCATTTTATGAATCAAGAGTTCCAGTATGGTCAATTTGTTTTCCTAAACATCATGTCTTTTAAATAGAAATTTCATAACAGGCATACTTTATTTAACACAACTTACTATATACAGTTCCAGCTGCAGGGGCTAAAAATACTGGAGTATTAGTTTGCTTCTTTGTTGCTTCTGCATTTTTTAATAGTAAATGTTTAGTGTAAATGACTGTATAAGGCATTTAATATCTTATATCCTTTCCCCCTACAGTACTAACAGTATAAACTGTAATGTGGTGCTACCATTGCTCTTTATAGACTGTTTCACACTGTATTTGATATATATTAATAGTCATTTATATGAATATGTTATTGTATGTGTAACGGACGTTACATATGTATTAAATCACATTAAAACTACTCAACTCTTTGCGAATGTCTACTGGAAGTTAAGTTTTGGAAATGTTTATGTTGTTGCCGCTGAAACCATCTATACCATACAAAGGTAGCCTATTATAACACATATGGATCTCTTATGGATATCACATTGTTTTTGTGCTATTTCTCTTTCTCTGTACCGTGTGCTTAGTAACGCTGTAGGTTTATGTGCCGTTTCCTTCAGAAAGTTCAGTAAAGAATCATCTTCCTGTTTTCTGTATGTGTTTTCTGACATTGCACCCTAAATGTTGTCCTTTACATTACACAGCAGTATGCTGAATTTATTGATTTATTACCCGTCAGAATGAAAGACAAGCATAAGGGTGACATGCCATCAGACATTAAATCAATTCAGGAGCTCCATTGTAAACTCTTCCTCTAGCAACAGCAAATATCATTATATGGTGATATAAAGTGAGCTGCCCAAGACATCAAACAATCTCCAAGCCATCCAGTTGTTCAGGAGCCCATCCAAAGGCAAACATCAGAGACGTGCATGACGGGTAACACAATTTCTGCACGATTATAGTGGCACTGCTGACTCAAATGTTGTTGACAGTCTTGAAGAAACAGCTGTTGTTCAGAAAATGCCTGGCGCATCCTTATGAAACAGGGCACACTGTTGGCAAAGGGAGGGAAGAGAACAGAGATGAGATACCTGAACTGTGTTAGTGCGTCAAGTTTCTGTTGACATTGCTTCAATGCTTCCTATCAGCAAAGCTGTGTACACAGATTAGACATTTTGAATTGGACGTATTTATATAGTATAACATTTTAACAGTTATTAATTAATATTTCTATTGTATTTTAGATGTGAAATCTTTACATTTAGAAATATATCATCTATTCAAGTGAAGAGTTTTCTGAAAGAAATTTCAGTTATCACAAACGCTTGCCTGTGATTGGTCCATTTTGACTGTTGGTGAGAAACGTAACAACGACCACGCGGCGTATATTTCGACATAACTGTTATTTTAACAATAATCTGGAAAATAAATCGCGACTGAGAAGTGAAATTTATCAAAGAATTCAAATAAGTAGCCAAAAAACTATTATTAGAGTATTATTTTCCCGAACCCTGACAGCACCGCTCGATTGCGCCCATTGGTCTGGAGTGATGCTCGTCATTCCTTCCCATCATCCTTTGCACGCAGAGGCGGAAGTTTTGCACTTTTTGTGCGCTTAACTAACCATGGAACTGCAAATGCGTGTTTCTCGTGTTTGATATTACGAAGCGATCAAGTGTTGTTTAAGGTGTCAATGATAATGGGTAAGTCACGGAATGTACGTTGTAAATCCACTTGTCTGATTCAGTGGATGTTTGCTTTCATGTTAAATCAATATTTGCCAAGTTGTATAACCAGCCTAATTGTGTAACGTTGAAAATATAAAGTGGAAAAAACTTGTCGAACTTTAAACCAGGTGAGATGCTATTGGATCGAATGCATGGTGTATACTTCGTGCACTCATGCGTATGACGCGTGCTCGTGTCCTGCTGCAAAACATTGCATTCGTTATTTACAGTAATGCATGTTTCAGGTCTACAAGGTATTAAAGAAATTTGAGCTGGTAAATAATGCGACAGGAAATAAAGCTGAAACTTAATAAAATAAATTTGAATACCTGTATAAATAGCCCTACAATATATCAATAATCGAATGTATAAAGTGCATTTTATAATATATACCCAAAGCAATCATTTCACCTATATAATAATCATAATCTCCTTTATTAGAGCGGAATGAATGCTCCACCGAGGATGTGGATGGAGAGAGGAGCGGATCATCCTCCTCAGGTTCTCCGGAGATGGACCGCAACCCTTCACCTCCTCCAGAGGATGATGAACCCAAGGCCAGTGAGGAGGCAGATGCTATTGGGGAGACAGTGTACAGCAAACACTGGATCTTCAGCACCCTGACCCGCCTTATTCAGGTATAAACAGAACAGATTCAACTTTGAGAACTTTTGGCCATATTTAGGCTATATCAGATTATAAAGATGATTTATTTATAATTTCGTTTTTAGAAAAGCTTAAGATCAGTTTAATAATATTATTAGGTTGGGATTTTAGTTATCAACTGTTTCAGAAGCCCAATCCTGCCACTATTAAAAATAAATGCGCACATTAAGCCATGAATAAATGTAAAAAAGAACTTAATTAATGAAGAAATGAATTCATGTAAAAATAAATAAAAATTGGTATTTTTACTTTTATTTTTTTATTTATTGTTAAATGTCTGTTTGTGTATATATGGAGGGGGCGTGTCTTGCTTCAGACATACCAGTGGAGAAAAGAGTGCTGTTGTTGACAACTCTAAGGCCACAGTAATGACTTGTCCTTTGACAAAATGAAATGCAAGAAATGAGTGTGACTACATGAAGCAATAATAGGGCTGTCACGATTATGATATTTGGTCGACGATTAATTGTCTATTAAACAATTGCGGTTATGGCGGTTAATTGTCTGTTTAAAGTCTTTGACAATTATGAGGATTAATTAAAATTCAATAAATAATGAAATGTAAAAATGATGTTAATAAGTAGTAAAATTCCCTATAGCATGGCCTTTGCAGAAAAGACACATCTACACTGTGTAGATGTAGCAAATCTGGAATCACTTTAATAAAATTCATAAACACAAATCTAATACAACTCAAATGATGAAGAAATCTAACAGTGAGTGCAGATCAAGGAAAGTGGATGTAAAATGCTGCAGATCACCCTTGTTTTCTAAGGATTTACATAGTTGTTACATAATTATTTAATAATTGTGACAGCCCTAAGCAATAATATAGTATATTACAATATTTACTATAGTAAACTCCAGTATACTATTTATTATAGTAATGCATACTTAAACTCTCTACATATAAGTATACTACAGTATTTACTTAAGTTTATCAATTAAGTATAATTAATTAGTGTAACCTACAGCATACTGTTATAAAATAAGTTTAGTAAGTGTAGTAACTAGTTAATACTAAAGTATACTACAGTGTTTTTTCATATGGGTGTGTTTGAAACCTTTTAGCTGTTATTTATAATGTATCAAAAACGCACATCATTATCAGAGATGCATCACAGTGCAAATTCTTGTGGCCCTGCTTTTAAATCGTGTGTTTTGTCATTGCTTTAGATGGTGTCAGATGAAGAAGGTGAGCAGGGTGATGCTTCAGTGGTGTTGACAGAAGAGCTGGAAGAAGACTTGTGTAAAGTGTGGGACATGGCAATGGATGTGGTATGTTAAAACCATCAATGAATGGGCAAGAATATTTAAGGATGTTTGTTTTAACATTATGAAATGATATTTGCCGTTTCCTTACCTTCTTCTTTCCAGGATGTGTCTGTTTTTCTACAAGAGTACAAGGCTCCAGATATTTTATTGGGTGTGATCGCAAAATCGCGTAATCCACGTCTTACTGTAAGTCATTTTACCACCGGAACTGTATTACCTGCTTCTAGTGGTCTGAAATGTATATCACATTACTATTTGCTTAACCAATGGTGTCATTTGATTACTCAAATTTTCTGTTACAGGAAATATGTGTTGGAATTCTGGGTAATATGGCTTGTTTCCATGAAACATGTATATCTCTCAGCCAGAACTCTGACCTTGGGTATGAAACACTCAAACACAACTCTTTCTGTCCGTCAGCGTATTTCAAGCAGTGTCATTCAATGCCACATCCTGTAGTTCCTCTTAAAGTGTTTTATTTAGAAATACGCTCTTAAAGGCAGTTCACCAAGAATAATGTCTTTTGTGTATGTTCTCTGTATGTTTTAGTGCTGTATTACTGCTGCTGCTCGGTGACAATGATCCTCCGACCATATTAGAAACCTGCAGGTCAGACAAAAATTCAATGCACATTTTACTTTCTCTGAAAGCCAAAGAGTGTAGAATACCAAGAGGTGGAACTCTGCTTTTTGTTTGGAAATCAGCCACTCAGTTTCACTTCGGTAGCGAGGCCGTCATTTTGGGGTGAAAATGCCAGCTGGACAATAGCACAGACATACAGAATAGCGCAATAGAAATTATTCTCGAATTAAGTCATCAGTAAATTGTATGACACCTTCAGTAAATATTGAATTGTCTCATATATGTTTTATATTATCCATTCTGGAATCCAATCATTTAGCCTACTTTATTGAGCTATCTTTTTATCCAACTTTACACATGTACTATTATTATTGTTAGTTTATATTACTCCACTAGGTCTGAAATTAATATTGTACATTTTATTTCCTTGGAACACACTACAAACATGATCTTTTAGAACCATGCTTAAAAATAATAATTTAATGGATTTAATGGTATTTATGTTAAATCCAATAACACGCCTACATAAAGGAATTTTATAATGGTTTCAATGGAAAGGGCTAATCGTTCATAATGGTAGCTTGTTTTTTTAGCAAGGATGCATTGCTGAAAAAACAATAGAAACACAATTCTAATGGTTTTGCAATATAATTATGAAGCATTGTCTTTTTTCCAATGAAATTTTGGAATTTGACTGATTAAAATGCAAATTTGTCCTATGGTGTGACAGCAAAAATCTAGGAAAAAAACATAAATATTAATAATATATAATATAATATTAATATAAAGTTTGTTTACTAAATTTTAATGTGTCACCGCAGGACACGATTTATTCATCAACAACCCATTTATTGTTCAACAATGCCGATTTTTCAGAAGCATGTCCTTCATTTGATGGTAAAAAAAAGCGTTTAAAACGCTAATACTTGATAACTTGCATGGTTTCTAGAGGGTCAAGGTTTTGTCATCTTGTATTTTCATCATTCAGGTTGGAGAACAGCTTTGTTTTATTTATCTTTAAACAAGTCAGCTGATATTGCCATCAGGGCAGCATAAAGCTATTGGACTGCGAGTCTGACCAATAGCTGCTACTGGGCTATTGAGTTTCGCCTCTTGGTATTCTGTACTCTTTGGCCATAGTGTGACATCCAGCCGTTGTTTCCTCAGGCTGCTGCTAACCTGTGTCTCTCAGCCCGCTGTTGCCCCTCTGTGGCTAAACCGGATACAGCAGCAACCAGCAGTGTGTAGCAGTTTCTGTTTCATAATGAGCAGTTCAACGAACGGTCAGTGGTGTTCATGACCCTATGCTGCAATTTGAAAGTCATGTGACTTCTTTGTCATGGTCCGCTACCCTCTTGGTGCCAATGTTTCTCTGCGTCTAGTGGATTTACTGGTTAAGATCGGGGAGCTGGTGGATAAGCTCTTTGATGAGGATGAGGAGCTGATGAAGAGTTGGGTGTCTTTGCCAAGCGAGAATGACCCGAATGAGGACGTACAGCAGGACATCGCCTCTTCTCTGCTTGAGGCGGCAACCCAGCTTAGGTCAGTTATTAAATCATGTGACCGTCTGTCTGTCACCCATACCTCTGTCTGCAGGTAGATTAAAAGACAAGCATTCCTATTGGATCTGTGTGTGTGTGTGTTAGGTCAGAGAGTCCAGAGGGACTTGAAGTATATCTCCATTCACTCCAGCTTCTTACAACGGTAGAAGAGGGCATGCAGGCCCTGGGTGAGAAATTAATCCTCATTCAGACTATTTCTGTAATCCCATAAATGTATCTTTTTTTTATTATCAATAAACGCATTAATAATTACATACTTTTCTTCTCAGTTGTAAATATACAGCACATTTGTGACCCTGGACAACAAAACCAGTCTTATGGGTAAATTTTTCGAAATCGGAAAGCTGAATAAATAAGTTTAATATTGATGTATGAGTTGTTAGAATAGGACAATATCTGGCTGAGATACAACCCTTTAAAACTCAAGAATCTGAGTACAAAAAAATCTAAATGTTGATAAAATTGCCTTTGAAGTTGTTTATCAGCGGCACTGTGGCAGGCCATCCACTCACAAAAATAAAGTCTTTATGTATTTAAGGTTGGAAATGTACAAAATATCTTCATGGAACACGATCTTTAATAAATAAGTAATTTTGCCCCATACAATGTATTTTTGTCTTTTCCTAAAAATGTTCCCGTGCTACTTAAGACTGGTTTTGTGATCCAGGTTCACATTTATACTTCTTATGGACACTTTTATTGTGTAATCCTAGAAGGAGGCATGACCTGTAGCAACAGGTGTCTTTCTTAATCTTTGTTTCTATGTAATGTTTGTTTTTGCAGTTGGAGGGTGTGGTCACGCCGTCTGGGGGTTTTTGTGCAAGGTCGTGTGTGAGGACTTGTGTCAACCGGACGACCCTCCGCTCATTCTACAGGAGCAGAAACCTCTCCTGGTCCCAGCCCTCGCAGTGCTGTCTGCTTTACACTCCAGCCTGCGTTCAGATATCAGTACGTAACACAAACTTAACGCATTTTGCTTGAGTCTGTACATTTGACTGCATATGGTTTGTCTGCTCTAACAGGTCCAGAATTAATAGGAAGTGTTCTTCGTGTTTTGCACTTCTATGCCGAGTACCGTCAAAGTCGGACGGGTGGAAATTCAGAATCGGAAGAAAAGGATGCACAGCTCAAGGTTTTAGTTGAAACCACAGCCGAGTTCCTCTCTATGGTGCTTATGGAAATACCCGAGGTATTTGCATTTCGGATGTTTCAAAAATGTTAATTAACAAATGTGATAAACGAGATAGTGCTTGTATAATCTATTTGTATAGAGATCACAAAAGATGTAAATGACCAATCAGAATCAGTTTTGCCTTTTTACAAGTGAAAACATTAACAATCCTTTTTTCCTCAGGATCTATTATCTTCTTTTGTCAAGGAAGGACATCTGACAGAGAAGAACTGTGTTTCTGCTGTCAGCGCTCTTTTACCTCAGCACAGTTCAGTGGTATGTTCTACTCTCTCTCTTTTCTTTCTGACTGTGTCCTCGTGAGTGATCTCAGACAGTTCTTTGTCTTTCGACTCTACAGGTGCAGCACCTGGTCACTCTGTTGTCAGAGGTGGAACCTAAACTGGCAGATATGATTAAGAAGGACTTTTTGGTTTCATCCAATGCGTCAAGTTGAAATGGCCCAGAACCACTTTTTACAAAAATGTAACATTGTATTTATGGTAAAACCTGTACCTTACAGGAATGTCCTTATTGTACTGTTTTTATCTCTGTGTTTGTGACCTCGTTTTTTAGTAAACTCTAATTTTTTTAGTAAACCTATTTTGCATTTTGGTTGTATTTCCAAAAATTCGTTTTCTTTTGATTTTATTATTCTGCATTATTTTCTTCCACTATGCTCCACACAAAGTATTATTACAAAAATGAGCTTTTCTTTAAAAATTAACTTTGCACCAGTGTTGGGTAAGTTACTCTGAAAAAGTAATTAATTACTAGTTACTAATTACATATGCAATAGTGCAATTGGATTTCTGTACAAATTACTCTCTCCATAAGGTATTTAATTACTTTCTAAATCCTACATCAACCTTGATTAGAATTGACTCAAACGAAGACATGGAACTGCTTTCATTCAATTCAAATTCATTCAAATAAATAATAAACAACTACATCAATTATTCCTATTAACTTAAAAGAGATGAATCCCTTACTTAACATTTTCAAAGGAAAAGTGATTAAATTACAGTAACTAGTTACACCCAACACTGCTTAGCACTAAAGCTCTCTATGATTGTAAACGTGTGTTGAGGTTTCTTTACGCACGCTCGGCTGTCTCCTTGAGAACTTACTGACGTCGCTGCTGGAAAGAGCATCAGGTGGCCCTCAAACACGCACCACGTCCAGCCTGTGATCACCCCCCACCCCTTCATTTGCTTTCCAAATGGCTTGTTTCTTCAGCACGGGGGAGATAGAGAACCGCACGAGTCCTGTCGCGGCTGACGCCAGCAGGAATATAGCAGCTCTTTAATTAAGAGTTGGGATTGATATGCAGAGCGTGTTGCATTCTTATGGTAATGAGAAAGTGTAGGAGGACCTGAGAGAGACACGGGCAGAAGCTCGGCTAGGCAGGGAGGGGGATCTCATTGAGGGTTGAATGGAAACAAGCAGACTAATTTTAGCCTTGTTTACGTGATTTGTCTTTTTTGTGGAAATATTGCACTTTTTAAGAATATCTAAGGTAGCATTAAGGATCCTTCTGAAGAATATCTGGAGTTGAGATAATGTCCTTTTTATGCAGTTTCTGATAAACATCAAGTTTCGTAATTGTTGTCTTTATGAAGTTTATGAAGGAACCACGGACAGTTCTCACAAGGAGATGAGTCCTTTTGAGAATAAAAGAAAGAGTGGCCAAAGGTTCTTTAGATAGTTCTCCAAATAGTATTTCAAAGATCTTTTAATTTTTATAGTGTAAAAGCTACATCGATTGTCCTTTTTAAAGTCTCCTGCTTTTTGGGTTATCTATGATAGACTACTTGATGTTCTCAACTAAAGCTTACTTTAAATTCAAGACTTTTGTTTGACGTTTGTGGACGTCCATACCCCAGGGTGACTCATCCAGTCCACTGCTTACAATATATGAGTGAACGCTCACTCAATAGGAGTTGATGGAGGATGGCTTGAGCCGGAGGTAAACTGTTCATGTAGAAATTCAACTGCAAACAATGAAGAGCATCAGCTTTCCATCATCATCTCATTGGTGTCCGGAAATTTTGACTCCGTAGTGCGCGTAACCTTCATATAAATTCATTGGCATCTTTCCAATTAACTATCACAGAGGCGACTGGATCAGGTAGAAACTCGACAATACACTTCATTAAACATGAATGAGGCTCTGCAGAGGTCTTTGGAGTAGCGGTAATCACATGACACACGTAACCACATGTCTGCATTGTGCTCTCTGGCACGTAGATCTCGTTCCCTCAGCTGTATGTATGGTCAAAGCTCATTAAGGCCTGTGTAGCCGCCTCTCATCAGAACATGCTGTTTATCTTTCCTGTCAACACTGGCACAATGAAACTTTCCTCTTTCACTTCCGACGCTCTTTCATCCTGCTCCCAGAATAAAGACGGTCTGTTCTGACCTTTGAGTTGACTGACATTTAGAGAAAAAAAAGTGTACATTTAAATATTATATAGATAAGAAACAACATTTTGTTGTAGAACGGGTTATCTCAAGTTGATTATGATTGGTTGAGCCACGTTGTTGTTGCTGTTTACGTTGCCTGGCAATCATTTCATTGCTTGGCGGATGATGTTTATATATTAAAATATTACGTTATTGTTCATTGATCAACCTCTGCTTCAGATTACATAATTTACTGAGTACCAAGAAAACAGCGTACAAGTATGACCTAATCATTTAATTAATGTTTTTCCCGTGTTTCGGTTTGCCTATAAACTCTTATTTTTCCAAGTGCGATAAGGAAAGAAGGCGGATTCTCTTTGCCCAATAAATATTCAGCCTCGTTTTGATGTCTATCCGTAATGACAGCCCACCGGTGTGAACGGAAACAAGCTCCACGAGCCCCTTCAGCGTTTAAAATGTCAAATTTCTCAGCCGGAAGCTGACTGCTGTTTAAATGGAGACGTAATATAAAGTCAATTTGCGGCTCTCATATAGCTACGGTTTGTTTGCGGGTGTGTCTCTGTGTGTGTGTACACGGCTTTTACATGTATGTGAATACGCTTGCTTGCCGGTGGCACATTGTGTTTGTTCTGAGCTGTCAGAGAGCCCTTAAAATGCCTATTGTGTGTACATAACTCGAATGAGGCCTAGAATGACTCAAAAGATGTCAAGAACGTGCGCGTACGTGTATTTGTGACTGAAAAAAAAGTATACTGTCAGTCAAACTTTTTTTAAAGAACATTCAATATTGTTTATTTAAGGATAACCAACATAGGAAAAAAATCAACTAATAAAACAACATTGTGTGCTCACAGCTGACTCATAGTCATAAAGGTGTGTGCGTGTAATGTGCACACACATGTATTATGTCACAAATATGTCATCACGGAGGCCTCTTGCTGCTATTGTTGTCACCATACAGGCCTGTGCACCTCATTCATAATGCAGAGCTGTTGTTGGCATATAGAACAGATGCTGTACTTAAAGTTCTCGTTCATTGCACATTTTGCATGAAGAATAATGTTGTTCTGTCATAAATCAATATAGCGGATCTTCTGACAAGTTTCTTTATACTACAGGCTGCATTTTCTTAAAAACATGCACTTTAAAGGAAATGTGTGTATGCATAAAGGATTTATTAGATGTCCTCATTTGCACTGTGAGATTGGTATCACAACAGAGATTAGTGTGTGTGTAAATCCTCTGATTAAAATTAGCAGAACTGGGCCGGGTTATCAGTGAGGGGTCTGTCCAGGATGGGCATATTCTCTGTGCCACCTGCACACGCACTTTACCTTGTCTTTAGTTTCTCTCTTACGCACCGTTCTTGTTCAGATAAGTGGATTGTGATGATCTCTTCAAGGATTTACAGACCATTTCCACAAACATGTGCACATGTAAGGAACTCCACCTTTTGGTTTGCTGTAATATACTGCCTATTTTAAATTTTTATAATAAAATGCCATGAGGATTACCATTATTAAGAGTTACACTTCTTTATCATAATAGTCTTAAAACAGCTTTCATTTCCTTAGTTTGTTTCTTTTGATTTTGGGGTGATGTGTGTTCTCGCGAGTGATTTTACTCTGTTGTTCTAGATCTCCCGTGGTTGTGGTCGTCCATAATGAGATGAGTGTGTACCGTTCCCCATTAACTGTCCATACCTGATGAGAGCCTCTTCAGAATACACGGCACAGATCCTGCATAATGTAAGCCAAGCCTGCCTTTAATTAACACTGAGCTTTCTTTGTGTGGGGAAAGAGAGAGAGAGAGAGAGAGAGAGAGAGAGAGAAAGAGAGAGAGACTGACTCATCCTAATGCTTAAATATTGATTCCAGCGTAAATTCACTTTATCTGAGCAATATAGATTCACAGATTTGGTTATCTTTAACACAGATCTCCATTCTCTTGACTGTATGTGCATAACTTTTATTTACAATTAAAAATGTGAGATAATTTTACCCCACTCGATTTCCATGTGTTTAGTGATGCAGCTTCTATAAAGAAACAAACACACACACATTCCATTCACCTTAATGATGTATCAATGGACACTCCAACAGATGCTTGTTATCTGAAAAGCATTCGTGAATATGGAAGACCGGTGGAGACAATGAGAAGCTTTACGTCAGTGCAACATTTTGGTCAAAAGCTCCAGTTTCTGCATCTTCATTTTTCTTTGAAATAAAAGTTAAGTGCGTTACTTGGGTTTTGTGAGATCATTGTCAAAGCCAACAGATGAAAAGTTCAAAGGCACATTAATCTGTCACATTACAACT
This sequence comes from Triplophysa dalaica, assembly GCF_015846415.1. Classification (NCBI taxonomy): domain Eukaryota; kingdom Metazoa; phylum Chordata; class Actinopteri; order Cypriniformes; family Nemacheilidae; genus Triplophysa; species Triplophysa dalaica. The sequence goes on along the minus strand of NC_079565.1, from coordinate 3,535,988 downwards.
ATTATGACTGGATCTTTTCCAGATCCCTGGATCATGTGGCTTTGATCTCATAACCCTTTGCCCCGCCCCTTCCATAGGTTTGTCCTGTTGATGGCTGTTTGTTTACCTTCCGCAAGGTGGATTTTCTGAATAGTTTACACACTGCCCACACGCCTCAAACATTGACTGGTTTATGACATCACAACATCTGGATATAAAGTAGTAAAGAGTTCATATAAAAAAAATGTTTACCTGCTCATAGACGTAATTTCCATTATTCACCATTCCAAAAATGTCAAACTGAGTAAATCAGTGCCGGCTGAGATATGATGAAATCTGCGGTCTTAAGAGTTCAAAATATACTCCTACAAGAGAGCCAACGGTGCCTCTTGAGCACATGTATTGTAATTTATCTCTGACCCCTGGATGCGCCACAAAGCTCTCGTGGCATTGAGGTGTGTCAGAGAGACAGCAAACATCCTGCAGATTGACCTTCTACTCAAATCCGACAAATATTATCCAGGGGCCGACTGTGGATGAAGTCCATTTAGAGAAAATGGGGGGCCGAGTTGAATCCTCTTAAAATCACAGCTGTCAACACTCTGGGACAGGTGTTTACAGACGTCACACCCCTTTTCAATGTCACTTCTAATTGTCAGAATATTAAATGTACCAAATGTTGCAAATGTCACCTGAAGATACATTCCATTAAGAAGTTATCAATCCATCGTCTTCATCTTTACCCTTGATATACTATGTAAAATAGTAGGTTTAAATAAGATTGCTTTTTTATTGGCTTCTACAACAATTGACATGCATTTGTGAGTAATAAACTGTATGTGAATGTAATCACATTTAATTGATCATAATGGGGTAAATGTCAAATGTGTAATTTAATTTCCCTGTTTGAGTTAACAATAGCATATATTTGCACTTATAATGTGCACGACTGATAAGAAATTATTTATTTGATCAATATTAGACAATGACTCGGTTTTCAATTCAGCGAATTATACGTGAGTCCCACCTAAGCAATGACGTATATGAGATGGAGCTATCTGTATATTGATATTTACAGTATTTACAGTATAAATATTTATATTGTTTTGTGACGTGTTGCCTTTTTTCTTATAGAAATTGCATGTTGTAAAAAAACAGGACAGCTAACGTCGTGTTAATTATTTCAGATGAACAAATACCTAAATATATCGTGTAGTTTACTTTATGTAGCCTGTACATTACATACGCAGTGCTCTAGTAACTGTTTATTTAATACGTTCACTTTCATTTCTGGATAATGCTCTTTCCGAAAAAGTGAGAAAGGAAGAAATGGTCATCTCTCTGCGTATGCGATAATATTCGTTCCTAAGTTTGGTAACCCATCGTTTCTGATATCAAACAAAAATGGTTTACTCTATTGTTTATCTATTATGCAAAATCATAAAAGTGCATCTGTAATATCTATTTTTTTAGTCAAGAGCACATTCAGTAGGCTATAGTTCGCCAGGAAAGAACTTCTGGACTCCCATGGGCGTTTTGTTTGAACTCTTAACCCTTCCCACGAAGCTCTCTTTTTGCATGCGCATCGTCAAGGAGAATACGAAAAGGTATGTATCTCATAAGAATATCCCCATGACGTGGGCCGAGCTTCTCATTTTCCATTTGCTGTCAGTCGAAAGATTAGCACCCGTCAGTCCACCCTTACCCCCCTCCTCATCGGGTCTTCATAAAAAGCAAAGCGCGCCATGTAGTTGTATTACAACGACTGTATCACATACAGTTAAACTTTTAAAGATAACAGATTTATACGTCGGTTTAGGGGCTATTTAAACAGAAGGAAACCTCAGCATGTACTCGACTAAAAGCGAGGGGCCACGCAGAGGAAGGTCTTTTGATTCCATGAACATTGGTTTGACATTGGAAGAGAAACAACTTAACAATGAAGTAAGCAATTTTGCTCAGCTTTTCTGCTACAGCTTTAGCCCTTTACAGCAGATTTGTCGAACTCATTTATATCGAATGATCGACTTTGCATGATAGAAAACTAAATATTCAATCAAACCAAACAATCAGACGCAATTTTGTCAAATATTAAGTGTTTATGTAATTAGTTTTGCGCAGAAGCATGCGCATTTATTATAGTTTCTATGAAATCCGATGCATTGTGTTAGTCTTTTGTTGACACTGACACATATAGATGTCAGAGAGGCATAAGTGTCTGAGACATGACGAGTGGAAATGAAATTAGATGTGACAGGTCGCTCGGCGCGCCGCGCGCCTTCTATCCAAGCGCTCTAATACGGCTCTCCATTTCGAAACGTGCAATTTATCCGCGATTGACACCGTTCCCAATCTAATCCTGCGTCCTGACAAAAGCCAAAGATGCATTAAATCAAGTATACTTAACAGAGATGTGCGTAAAAGAGTGATTAATTGAAGCCTACAAGATTAAAACAAGAGGGAGGTAATAATAGGCTTCCTCTCTATTCAAATGGGATTGTTTGGAGACGAGGGACACTGAATGAATCCTGCACCGCGCAATACATTCGCTATGTTTTCGGGAATCCTGCTGGCGGCAAGACGGGGACGATTACTTTCCAATATGCTTGATAAAAGAAACATGGTCAGTAGGTGGAAAGCTTTTGATAAAAGGATATGTAAAACTTTTATACTAAAACAAATACAATGTATTACTGTTGTATGTTTTAAACTTATATTCTTATATACCAGATCTTTTTAAATATGAACGTTTACTCTTTCTATTTAATCTAAAGTCTATTACCTTGGGCTCAGTGTTAAGTGGGTCAGAATGGCGCTGTCCGTGGTACTGAACGGACGCGGAGAATGAACTCTGTTGACCCTGTTTGCAGAAGTGTTCGTTTGCCAGAAATGTACTCATCTTACTTTCATTGTTTTATTTCTGATAGTTTATTACCTCAATTATCCGTTTATTTTTGCTTAGGTTTATTTACATTGGCTCAGGTTTATTTAATCCTTCATGGGTGATTAATTTACAAAAGGGATGTATCCCAAACTCGTATAATACGTAAATAATATTACAATACGTTTGTAAATAATGTTTAAAACCTACAAACGAATGCAAATAAAGTTGCACGCGTGTGTCCTTGCATGAAGTGATTAAGTGTTGTGTACGACACTGTTTGTTTAATCCACTTGATCTGATTGTCGCGCCCTGAGCGCAGTAGGGTTAAGGTTTAAAATGAGTTGAAATTTGTTTGAATAGAGATAATTTCTATTTAGTCTTTATCCAGCATTATTAGCATGTATTAGCCTTACAAAAGAACATACTTTTTAGTTGAATCGTCGTATAGCTTTATTTGTATATTAAAATAAAACGTAGGCCTATTTGTTTTGTACTTAATTCTAATCATTTATGTGTTATGTGTTTTACAGATGAACAAATCTGCTTTTCCAAAAATCGAAGAGAATAAAGACAACAAAACCGAATCTGCAGAGAGGAGCCGTGCAGCTGTTGTGTTTTCTCTGAAAAATGAAGTCGGTGGACTTGTGAAGGCTCTTAAACTTTTCCAGGTGTGAAGCAACATCTTTTTCTTTTGGGTTTCTACTCCAAGCATATTTTTTACATATCAGCCTTGCATGTGTATGCTGTGAAATTAACACTACATGTACAATTTGACAGGAAAAACACGTCAATCTTGTGCACATCGAATCCAGAAAATCAAAAAGGCGCAACTCGGAGTTCGAGATCTTCGTGGATTGCGACAGCAACCGCGAGCAGCTGCACGAGATCATTCAGCTGCTGAGGAAACACGTGAACGTGCTAGAGATGGACGCGCACGATAACCGTCTGCCGGAGGAAAGCGGTATGAATTAAATGAGTGAAATGTTATTCAACTTTTTGTCATGTAAATAAAATATTTAATATTGCGCTTTTTGCAGATGTGGAGTACCTGCCGTGGTTTCCAAAGAAGATTTCGGATCTGGACAAATGTGCGAACCGTGTGCTGATGTATGGATCAGACCTCGATGCTGATCATCCGGTAAACGCGGCGTTTTATTGTCATCTACGTCACAGTTCGGTATGATGTCATGACGTAACGCTAACTGTTCGGTTGTGTCTCTGCAGGGCTTTAAGGATAACGTCTATCGCAAAAGGAGAAAGTATTTTGCAGACTTGGCCATGAGCTACAAACAGTTGAGTGTTTATCATTTTATTGATCTTTCATCTGATGTAACTTAGTTAAGCTATAGGAAACATTGCATTTTATTTATTTTGAATTAAGGATTTTCCTGTATACATTTTAAATTGTAAGATCAACTCTTTGCAACCGCATGTGCACCCTTTTTAACAATGTGCCTTCATTATCACAGCGGAGATCCAATTCCCCGCATTGAATTCACAGAAGAGGAGTTGAAAACATGGGGTGTAGTGTTCAGGGAGCTGAATAAACTCTACCCCACACTTGCCTGCCGTGAGTATCTGAAGAACCTGCCCTTGCTCACCAAATACTGTGATTTTCGTGAAGACAACATCCCACAGCTGGAGGATGTCTCACGGTTTCTCAAAGGTGAGAGCGGTGGCAAATCTTCAAATGTATCATTTATGTATTTATACGGTTCCTTGTGTATAACATTGTGTGAAATGTTTCAGAGCGCACGGGCTTCACCATAAGACCTGTTGCTGGATATCTCTCCCCACGAGACTTCTTGGCAGGATTGGCATTCCGCGTGTTCCACTGCACTCAATATGTCCGACACAGCTCTGACCCCCTCTACACACCCGAACCGTGAGTATCCTAACAATCTGATAAGTTTATTTGAAAAGTATGACCTCATCTCCTGCCTCGCTAGCAATATGTAATAAGATGTCATTGTAATTCTGTTACTCTGAATAAATGGTCCGTGTCAATCTTTCTGTTTAAGAGACACATGTCATGAGCTGTTTGGACACGTTCCTCTTTTGGCCGAGCCCAGCTTTGCCCAGTTCAGTCAGGAGATCGGCCTCGCATCTCTGGGGGCATCCGATGACTCTATTCAGAAACTGGCCACTGTGAGTAATGACAGGCCCTTGATTTATTGTTTTAAAATCATTATGTGTGTCTATTTTTGTATACTGAATTATTTATATTTACGATCTCCTCAGTGTTATTTCTTCACCGTGGAGTTTGGCCTCTGTAAACAGGATGGAAAGTTAAGAGCTTATGGAGCCGGTCTGCTGTCCTCCATCAGTGAGCTCAAAGTGAGGAAGCGTGAATGGGTGTCTTTGGTGGAACACTGAAGCTTCATGTCAACTTTTATATATTTTATTATTATTTATATTCAAATGGTGGTCTTGTTTTGTGTTGCATCTAGCATGCTCTGTCAGGAAACGCCAGAATCTTGCCCTTTGAGCCCAATATGACGTCCAAGCAGGAGTGCATCATCACCACCTTTCAGGACGTGTACTTTGTTTCGGACACCTTTGAGGAAGCAAAATTCAAAATGAGGTGTGTGAGCATTATTAAATTTGTTTATTTGTAAACATTATTACATCAATTGTTTTAAATTATATAATTGGGTTCTTGAAAAATGTGTTTCCTCTTTTAACCTTTTAGGGAGTTTGCAAAGACCATTAAGCGGCCATTCTCGGTGCGTTACAATCCCTACACACAGAGCGTGGACGTTCTGAAAGACACAACCAGCATCAACAATGTCGTGGAAGAGTTGAGACATGAGCTAGACATCATCGGAGATGCACTGAACAGGCTCAACAAACAGTTAGGAGTGTGAAGACTACAACATTGCTTGATTCCCCACCAAACCTTTTCTCTCATGTCTGTCATGTATCAAATATACACTTGTTTTGTCACAGAACTGTTTTATTTTCACTCTGAATTGAACCCACCAAACTGTTTTAAATTCTCATTTTAGAGCTATTATGTCGGTGTTGTATTTACAGTTTAGCTCTTTTATGATTAAATGTGTGTTCACTTGTGCTTGCGGGTGGAGTTCTGTATGTTATGCAAGGCAATGACACTAAAGTTCAATTCAAGCCACGCAAGTGAATATTAGTCTATTTTGTAAACATGATGTCTTCTCAGACTGATATATTGCTGAGTTTGTGTCCATTAGACATGTCCATGTCAGCACCTTATGTTTATTCAAATATATTGTGTTTAGAATATCATTGCTGTCTATTCCCTGTGTGCACAGTATTATAAAACGGCTAAAAACACAGCGTTGTACCGATGTGCGCCTAATGCTATGAAATATTAAGTATATATCTCTGTGTTATTTTTTCTTTATTTTAAATGAATGCAGAAATCATTTGTAAATGGACGTTGCTCTTCTGACTTAGGTTAACCAGCATTTATTAAAAACGTGTAAATGTTGCATTGTGCATGGACAAAAAATGTGGTTTCAAGAATGCTCGGTTATATATAAGATACAGATTCCACAGATTCAGAAAGAAGCTTTAACATATAGAGTCGTTTATTGTATAATATAGTTATATAGAATGTATATGCTTCAAATAAAATCAATTCATTATTTTTATATTGTAAATTGACCAAGGCTACAGTTTCTTTTCTTACTGTGTGTGTGGTGCATTTTTATTTTTAAACCCACATGTCTTATTCTCAGAAAAAGTACAATTTAATTGGGTGGCACCTTGCGACGTCTGTTAGACGTGTAATAAAATATTGTTCCTCCAGAGGGCGTCTGTCATCTCAGAAAACACGAACCCATTTTTTTTAGACGTATTAAATACACAGAAGCGTATTGGAAACGTGACAGCCTCGTCTCTGTGACGGGAAAGTGCCTAAATTATGTTAACGAGACTAAATAAACGTAACAAAAAGTACATCACGTCCGTCTGCTAAGCCCCGCCCACTACATATTCTTGCGCTTCTATTTCTAAACTCTCCAAACTTGTTCATATGTGACGCTATCAAACGGCGACTTTCATATCCGATGGAAGAAACTCCGCTGTCACGATTTGTGCTGTACACGTGGGTACGTTTTACTTTACAAAGTTTTACTAAAATTGTCTTTTAAGTATCTAGTACGCATGCTGTTTGCGTTATAATACACCGCTCTCCTGCCCACAATAATGCACGGTTTGTTATGTTTACATGTGACAAATGCACAACCGGAACAAGACATGCAAAATAAATAGTATTTGGATGACAGTTAAAGCGTTATATTCTTTCAAAGGGAGCCAACAGTTACGGGCAGCTCGGACATGGACACGCGGAGGATGAAGCCGAGCCGCGGCGTGCAGACGGCGGACTGCAGCCAGAGCAGATCCGCGGTCTGACCGGTGGAGGTGGACATTCTGCTGTCATTACTGGTGAGGTGATCAGTGTCAGAATTAAAACTATTATAAAGCTAAAGACTCTTAACTCCATTACACATGAGCGAAAGGGGAAATCTGGGAATTTTACTATCTTTGTTTTCCCTCTAGTGGACAGTTGGTGGTATTACAACAACATTCTCTTGTTCTCTATCTGTCTGTCTCTATAGAATCAGGTGACCTGCTGATGTGTGGACAAAATCACAAAGGTCAGTTAGGGCTGAGGCACATCTCCGAGGTCATGACCTTCCAACCCTGTCCTTTACCTGGGTGCAGGAGAGTGAAGGCGGTGTCCTGTGGCTGGGACTTCACTCTCATCCTTACAGGTAAGTGATTATCCCCAAAAATATACAATTGATCAGAATTCGCACGTAAAATGCTACACGCAATGATGAAATATATAGGCATCTATCTTGCATTATACATCGGCCTTAGATGAAATATTACATTTTGGTATTTCAATATATCAAGTAATAAATTGAAGTGGGTTACTTGGACTCAATTTGGTAATTGATGGATAATTGCGTCTGCTAGATGATGGGCAGGTCTTGGCATGCGGGTCCAATGCATTTGGACAGCTGGGCATCTCACCGCATATAACACATACTGCAGAACCTTTATGTGTAAAGGTGAGCACTGACAATAAAAAGCCTATTTGCAGAATACTTCATTATATAATAAAGTAAAAGTGTTCAAATGGTCTGTTGTGCAGGCACTGAGCGAGTGTGTTACCAGTGTGGCTGCGGGTCTCAGACACGCATTAGCCAGAACAGGTATAGTGATATAGTGAATGGAGGAATTTTCAGTAAATGTGTTTTAAAATAAAAATGTTCATTTAATTACTTTTTTCATATATAAGATGTGTGTGTGTCTGTTCAAAGCATCGGCGTGTGTGTATCAGTGGGGCACCGGCCTGTCTAGTCACGCCAAGAGAGCATTAAATCCCCAACCTGTTCCTGCACACCTAACCTCTAAAGAGCCCTGCCTCGTCCCAGGTACGACTCATCTTGTCTCCTCTTACAATGACACCAAATATACACTCGTGTATCAGTTTTGCTCCAGTTATAGTTTGTGTTAACACTCATAAACCAGAATTTTATTCTGCAGGGCTAGATCATGTGACCCCCGAGAAGGTTGTCGCGGGCTCCGCCCACTGCGTCTGTTTGACAGGTGATACTTAAACAACTTAAAGCGTTAAAGATTTTGTCTTGTTTCGTGAGATCAAACACAATTTACAGTTCAGTGTCTCAACAGTCACGGGTGATGTGTTTCTATGGGGCAGCAATAAACATGGTCAGCTGGTCAGCGACAGCCCCTTCCTGCCGCTTCCTGTGGCTCTAGATCGATCTGTCCTGCAGAGAGAGAGGGTGACCGACGTGCACAGTGGCTGGACACACGTCATTGCGCAAACAGGTGCCTCATATCTCACATAACACATCCATATTCGTGTTTCCCAATGCTAATGGCTATTCAGTGAACTAGTGATGCAGTTAACAATACATCACTGTCATCTATTTACAGAGAGTGGGCGGGTCTTTACCTGGGGCAGAGCCAGTTATGGGCAACTGGGACAGACCGTGGCCAATCAGAGGCTAGAACCAGAAAGAAGCTCAAACAGCCCCGCTGAAGTTAAGGGATTATTTGGAGCAACACAGGTATGATATTGGCTAAACACATGTTGTCAAATGAAAAAAATGATGACTTAAAGAGATAGTTCTCACAAAAATCACTCTTTCTTAATTTATGCCAATCAGCCTGACTGGGTTGTTCATGGTTGCCAAGCAACATCCAGTGGCTTTGATCGTCTCGTCCAATCAGACTTTAGAGCCACAATTATCTCATCCATACCCATGGATGTTGCTTATCTTACAATTGAAGTGACTAGAATAATTTGTCTGGTAGCATGCAGTGTGTCCAGTGTACCAGCAGGGGGCTCTGTTGGTGCGCTATCCTACCTCACATCCTGCCTAGAAACACAGTTTTCATTTCAATTGAAGGTCATCACTCACCTCAGAGAATGCAGCATCCATGTGTGTGTGTATTGGTTTGAAGACTTATTGACACGGTGCTTTATCTACACAGAGTCTTGGTTTTTATGCCTTTGATGCATCACTGAACCTTGAAATGAAAGAAGCCTCTTTTAAAACATGAATACGTTGTGTGCACGTGCAGCAGTGAGAAGGTGGCGTGTAGGCACGGCCGAATGAGAAACGTGCAAAGGAGATTAGGCGTTGACTTTATCTGGCATCGTTTTTAAATGCATGTTAAGTTGAAAAAAACAAAACAAAATCGATTAAATGGGATGCTTCAGCTGTTGGGTTCAAGTACTTGCAGAGAGGCATATGTTCTGACCCTCGTCTCATCTGTTAAACATATGTTTTGTATGTTTTTTCCTTCATCTGGTCAATGTACCTCATGTCATATTAAATAGTCAATAGCTGCTGATGCAACAATGCTCCGCCACGGGCGACCTGGCTGCGTGCCGCTTGTTAATGCGAGTGGAAACAAGGGCAGTAAAAGGAGACGGTATCTTGTGAAGTGCAGACTAACACATCCAGAGGGAGAATGTACGTGCGGATAGGTCAAGGGACATTTTCAACTTTTTATTACAAATGAAATCTAAAGTTTAGGAGCTCTGGTTGACAGAAGGACTTCGCCCGAGGCTTGAGAGAATAGCACTTGTGCTCAGTGATGGATTCCAAAGGGTTTAAAGAAACATTTCATCCGTGAAGGCAAAATTGACTGTTTCTTTTCCATGCACGAAAATTTTTAAATGGTTCGCAAAATAATAATTCAAGTGCTATATTTAGTGTGCCGTGTGTCTTCTGTACCCACTTATAAAACAACTACAAGGGTCTACTACTTGGCTTGGGTTATTTAAAGGAAAAGTCCAGCCAAAATGAAAAATCTGTCTGCATTTACTCACCCTTGAGTTGTTCCAAATCTATATAAGTTTCTTTGATCTGATAAACACAGGGAAAGATAAAAAAACAGTTATTGGCTGCCATTGGCTATCATAGTAGAAAAAATTGCTTCATAAATGTCTTTGTTCTGTTGAACACAAAAGATGTTTTAAAGAATGTAAGAAAGTAAACAGTTCACCTTGAATGGCAGTCAATGGGGACCAAGAACTGTACAAGCGTCCTTCCAAATATCTTTCTCTGTGTTCATTAATGAAATTTATAAAGATTTGTAACAACTCTATTGTGAGTATACTGATGAAAGAATTTTCATTTTTGGGTGACTGGCCCTTTAAGTCGTCCTTTTAAACAAATTGCTTTAGAGCTGATCACGTTAGTCAAATTATATTTTTATTTAAAAATATAATTTTCAACATTTCATTGCACACCTTGAGGTCAAAAGATTTTCCATTCATTGTATGAATAAAATGAAAAATGATGACTTTAGTGCGTTTACTATGAGTGCATTCTCTGTGAGTCCTAGTGGATGTTCCTTTTTGTATAACAAAGATCTATTTATTTATTTAAAGGCTGCAATAACCATAAATTCTGCCAGTCCATTTTAAACCCATTGATTTCCATCTGTTTTACGCCGTAAAAATACAATTCCCACCCTCAAAAACCGTATCGGCCAATCATGGAGCAGTTGACTTCTCTAGTGGCTCCAGGCCGATAGATTTCCTATCAGTAGGTAATGTGGTGAAACACAATACGGTGTGCTAAAAACGACGCGTCCCTGAATGCAGAACTGCCTCCAGTAATGGGCTGTATAATTCTATAACACCAGTTCATTCACACATTGTTAAAGGTGCAGCGGACAGCTGCTTTCACACTAAAGCCGGAGTACAGGAGCCTTGCTGTCTGTGTTTAACTCCCACTGTGCATTGCTGGGTATGGGTGGGAATCACAGGGTACCTCACGATACGGCTCACGGTCCCTATAATATGATGGTGTGGTGATACTACGGTACTCGATATTTTGTTGGTCAATTCTATAACGATACATCACGCTATCTGCCAAACCAGCAACATTTGTGTCTTTATTCATGTCCACAAAAGTTTTTGCAGTAGGTAAATTAATAAAATTTTACCAGCATGAGCAACTTTTCACGTAAATTAGACATTTTATGCTTGAATTAAAAGCTTATCTTTGTAAACTGACTCATTTAACACTGTAAAAATGTTTATACTGGCATATTTCTAAATTGAAGAGCCACTTATTTAAACCTGTGAACATCTCAGTGTTAACCAGATTAAATAAAAAAAGCTAAAAAACATTGTGCATCAAATCGAATTACTTTAACGTTCATTCACAAATATGCATGGAGCTTATCTCATTTTACACGCAATCTTAAACTCTTTCTTAGACTAGTTTGTTCACTGAAGCTTATTTTAAAGGGATACCTCAACCAAAAAAGAAAAGTCATCATTACTCACCTCCGAGTTGTTCCAAATCTGTATAAACGACTTTGTTCTGATGAACACAGATAAAGATATTTGGAAGAATGCTTATAACCGGACAGATTTCGCCCCCCATTGACTACCATAGTAGGAAAACATTTTAGAATAATGCTAGAACTACAAAAAAAATTATATTCGATTGTGTTGCAATGAACAAGGGAAAATAATATATTTTGTATTGTTTTAAAATATGTCACACAAGTTTTTTAAGTAACTTTCGGCCAGTGCATCCTAATTTCCAGTATCAGTTTTGGCCCAGAATTTTCATTGTGATGCATCACTAATTCTGAGCTTTACATAGATACCAAACTTGAGTGGGTAATTCCCAGAGAGAGGCCAGCAGCGAGTGAAGTTTGTAGGCGTGTTTCTGCCCATTTTCGTTTTGCTTCATCCACTCACAAAATCAAGTTTTGATATATTTACGGAAGTAAATTTACTAAATATCTTAATAGAAGATGATCTTTACATAATATCTAATAATTTTGGGCATAAAAGGAGAAGCAATCGTTTTGACCCATACAATGTTTTATTTGTTTATTGCCAAAAATATACCCTGGCTCCTTATTTTATGGTCCAGGGTCACAATTGGTATGTCCTTTCACAACTACAGAACAGCCTTTATTGACTAATAAAGAAGGATGATTGTCCCCCATAGATCCACTTACAACTATAAAGGGACTCCTGTAATAATGAACCTTTTCATTACCCTTACCAGTGCCTCTCAAGGACGGTTAAAAATTGCTCGGATGTTCGCTGTCCATCGTTGTCATCGTTTCCTGCTTTTGGGGTTGACGGATACCGTTGCTGACGTGTCTGTTTGCTGTGTGTGCTTTTGGAAAAGTGGTACATCATCTTTAATGTTTAGCTTTCTTACCTAAACAAAGGTCAATTCAACCCTCATTAAAATAATTCTTTATTGGTAGTCCCCATATTCAATCGTTCTTCATTTGCATAAGGTTAATCGCAGATATATGACTAATTTCTTCTGTGGAATTCCAAAGAAGATATTTTGAGAAATGTCTTAATGGTTTTGTGGTCATACCATGGAAGTCAATAAACATTGTTCAAATTATCTTCTGTGTTCTGCATAAGAACATCAAACAGGTTTATAATGACGTGAGTGTGAATAGTTAATTCAATTATTTATTTTTTAGTGAACTAAGTGGATTAGAAGTCTGGCGTGTTGGGTTGTAGTCTACATCATGCAGTGCACCCCATCAGGGCAGTTTAGACGGTCCCCTGCCAGCCCAAAGTCTGTTTTGACAATGCGTTACGTATTGTGGGTTCAGAGACAGATGTGAGGCTGTTTTGTTGGCGATGGCAAGAGAAACTGACTGCATCAGGACAAATCATCTTTGTGAAGTCTGACAGGGGGCTCCTGATTTGTTCTTGGGTTTTGTTTGTGTCCACGAAGGACGTTCCTTTGTTCTTTGACTATAAGTTGACTCGAACTCACTAACCGGATGAAAGCATATCAAAATTCATGCATGTAATGTTTTTTGCCACACATTAAATTAATTTCTAAAATGACCTTTGACCTTTCGTTACAGCCAGTTTGTGATTTTTCTGGTCTCTGGCTTTCATACAAGATACATGTAAATATACTAATATTATGGATTATTTTGTAGGTTATTTTATATGTTTATATATTTTTGGGGGCTTTATAGACCCTTGCAAATTAAATAGATAAATATGTTTTCTTTGAAAACTAAGTATTAAAACTTGAATTGCTGAAGAATTTTCTACTTAAAGGAAAAGTTCCAACCAAAATTAAAAATTCTCTCGTCATAGCATAGAAAGAAAAATGACAATGGTAGTCAAAAGTGCCCCAGAACTGTTTGCTCTCCTACATTCTTCTAAATCTCTTATTTTGTGTTCAACAGAGCAAAGAAATTTATAGACATTTTTCCAACATTGGTAGTCAATGGTGACCAATAACTGTTTGGTAATAAGAATTCTTCAAAATATCTTTCTCTGTGTTTATCGGAACAAAGAAATGTATGCAGATTTGGAACAACTCGAGGGTGAGTAAACAAAGAGTGATTTTTTTTTTTGTTGAGTCAACTTTCCCTCAAACGTTTTCCTGGTACGGCCCTCTTTGTGTAGGGTGCATCATTTTGCGTCCCCCCCCAAATAAAGACTTATAATATCAAACTTAGAATTTCAATTTTTCCAAAACCATATTAAGGTATACAATACTGGAACATCAATTATTTTAGTTGTTGCGCTTATTTTGCTGATGTTTGCGTTAAATCTATGATACATTTCATAAAATGCCACAAAATCTGTGGCCTCCCTGGATCCATCCCGGGCCCCCAGTTTGAGAACCACTGCTTCAAGTAACGTTGTGTGTTATAACAAAAACAGCTTTATTATTACTTTCATTTTCAGGAGACTCGACTGTTCATGAAACCAGAAAAGTTTTATTAAGGCTCACCAGCTCTGCTACCATTTCCCACCATGCTTTATGATCATTTAAACGGTTTGTGTACACGCCGTCCTCTAAGCTACAGCGGAGAGCATTAACCATGTTTTATCCGCTAGCAAGTCATTTCCTCTGTATAATAAGGTACGATCACCAAACATTAATAAGCCGACCAGAACCGCCCGGTCATCCACTCGTATCTCTACGAGTCGCCATGGTAACGGACATAGGACTCCAGCATCAGGGCCGGGAAGCCATTTGTGTGTTTGGGCTATTTTTGACCGCGGGAAGCATCTCTCTGTTCGCCCATATGTGTAAAACGCCTCTCTCCATCACCCCCCGTCACACGTATGAAGGGTCTCTGCAGGGAATGTTCGATTCAGGCACTCCGGCTTCTGTTACATGGAGGGAGAGAGTGTGTTTCACAGCGGGTGGAGTTTTTGTATGTGTACGAGATAAGGATGGATGAATCACAGCGGTCTGACTGTGATCGGGTTTCAACTGTGATTGAGCTGTGATCAGAACATGTAATAGGTGTTTGATTGACGTTTTCTCATGGATTTTTCAGATTGCCTGTGGATCTGAACACAACCTGGCCATTGTGGGTGAGTAAAACAAATGTGCTTGTATGATGTAGAGTGGGCCCAAAACGCTTATTTAACACCTAAGCCACACATAAAACAAACTCAAAGCGACAGATCCACTATCACACATAATGTTGCCGAGGCAATAACCCTACAGCATCTTTAGATGCAAAGTAGCCTATTATGGGATGTAACTGCTCTGACATTGAGCCTGCAAGAGAGACAGAGAATTAAAGTAAGCCAGTATTTTGTGATATGGCTTAGCCTGGCTGTCAGAATTAACGCTGAGACCGCAGCTCTGTCTTGAGAATTCAATGGCTGGGGTTTCGTAATGGGAAATTTTTTGACGTGACGTCGGTAATGCTGGTGAAGAGGAGGATCTGGGTTAATTAAACGGATGACTCAATGCTGTGATCTTTACCGCTATCATTGAAGGAGAGTGGGAATTAGCCTTGAAATCTTCTGCCTTTGAGTTGGGAAATGAATTCATCACTGGACGACAATCTCAAGTTATTCATGTCGTATAAGCTCTTGGAATGGCATTTTTTTTTTTCCAGAGATACAAGAGAAACCGAATTGTATAGGTACTTTGGGTCTTTGTATGTCTTCCTGAAACTCAAATGGTGAAGCATTACATAAGCAACACAGGTCATGGGTTTGATCCCCAGGAAACACACACTGTTTTAAAAGGTTTAGATTGATCTCATGGATTGGAATAGACTGTGGACGAGCACGAGTACTTTATCACCTTCTCATCTTTTCTTCGTAAATAGAAAATGATCATGTTCCATAATGTGGAGTTGGGAATCCAGCCAAGGAGGTTTTCATTGCTTGGGGAACTTGAGATGTTTATCTCTGTTCCTCGTGTCTGTCGCACCCTTGAGATAAGTGGATCGCTGTTACAAACCGTGATTCTGAAACTGAATATCATCCTGGCATGCCTTGGGAATCACGCAGCATTCTATAAGCGCGCAAGGGACGTCCTTAAGGACATTGCGGGATGGTTATCTTTCAATGAGACTAAAAGGAGGTTTTCAAAGTAAAGAACGGTGCATATCATAAACCACTAACAGCATTGAATGACAGTCTAGCGTATAGTTTTAGTTATGTAGGCTTTCATGCACAGAGTGTTTAACTTAAGCCGACGTCTACACAGTAATATTTGTGACCCTGGACGACAAAACCAGTCTTAAGGGTCAATTTTTCGAAATTGATATTTTGATATCTGAAAGCTGAAGAAATAAGCATTCTACTGATATATGGTTTGTTAGGATAGGACACTATCTGGAGGAACAACAACTGTTTACAATGCTGGAATCCGAGGGTGCAAAAATTGATAAAATCGCCTTTGAAGTTGTTAATCTGAAGCACTGTAGCAGACCATCCACAGTTTTCATACATTTATGGTAGGATATTTATAAAACATCTACATGGAACATGATCTTTACTTAATGTCCTAATGATATTTGGCAAAAAGAAAAATCTGTATTGTTTACCCCTACAATGTATTTTTGGCGATTACTAAAAATGTTCCGGTGCTACTTAAGACTGGTTTTGTTGTCAAGGGGCACATTTGTTATTTGAGAAGATATTTAAAAGATTCTTTTTGTGTTGAGACTATTCTTCCAGACGATTGAACCTATTTTTATGAGTTACCAATCGATGACTTACTGTGGCTCTATTACCCGGGTCATGGGTTCGAATCTCGTGGGACACACATACTGATAATATGAGAATAAACAATACTGTGTGGTTCACTTTGTAGTAAAGTGTATGAGTTAGTTGAAAATTAGTTTTACTAAAGGTTCTTTTTTTGACATCTTTAAGCATTTTTTAAATGGGGTTAAATGGCGTTACTTTGAGACAGATGTGCATGGGGTTTCACAGTGCTTGTAAGCTAATTCATTGGTTCAGACTCACGGTAACTGTGTACTGTTGAAAGACCTGTCTGAAGTGCCTGTAAGGGATACTTCTCCTTCAAAATGAGAATTCTGTCATTAATATTTACACGCCTTTTCGTCATTTCAAACCTGCATAACACAAAAGAAGATATTTAGAAAATGTTAGTCACAGAAAACTGTTGGCCCCATTGACTTACATTGAATGCTTAAATCTTGTAAATGTGAACTTTGTCTAGTTGGAGCACACAAAAGAAGATATTTTGAAAAATGTTGATAACAGAAAACCGTTGGATCCTTATGACTTCTGTCGTATGGACACAAAACCAATGCAAGTCAATGGCAACCAACGGTTTTCTGTTACCAACATGTCTCAAACATTTTTTTTTTGTGTTCTGCAGAAGAAAGGAAATCAGGTTTGAAATTACAGAAGAACGTGTAAATAATGACAGAATTTTTTATTTTGAAGGAGAACTACTTCTTTAAGGCACTTCAGAAGGTCTTTCAACATTACATAGTTACCATGAGTCTGATCCAATAAATGAGCTTACTAACACTGTGGAAAAGTATGCACTTCTGTCTCCATGTAACGACATTTATGAACCACCCTTTAGCTGAACTAATTCTTTCAACTAACTCATGCATTTAGCATACACTTTACTACAAAGTGAACCACACAATGTTGTTTATTCTCATATTATCAGTATGTGTGTCCCATGAGATTCAAACCCATGACCCGGGTAATAGAGCCTCAGTAAGTCATCGATTGATAACTCATAAAAATAGGTTCAATCATCTTGAAGAATAGTCTCTACACTAAAAAAATCATTTAAATATCTTCTCAAATAACAAATATTACTGTGAAGACTTCAGCTCAAGTTAAATAATATCTACGCACTGCTAGACTTTACCTAGCATGTACATTACTCTCCATGCAATTGTACAGTCCGATCATTGATTTTAAACTATAATTTAAAAAATGTCAAACAATCTGACAATACTCTTAACATCTATTTTAACAGCACAAGTTCCAGGCTGACAATGCTAAGCACGGGGTCAATGAGACCTTACTATATTCCATTATATTTTAATCATCAGTCCTGGGAAATTCATGACGCGACGTTTTTTTGCTAGCAGAAAACAATAAAGATATGACGACACGTCGGATGGAGCGCAATGGAGTGTTAGAATGAAGGTAGGGGAGCGCGGGAGAAAATAGGTGTGCGGGGGGGCGACGAATGTGAAAAAACGAGTTACCCTTGAGAAAGCGTGCTCGCTTCTGGTTGCCATGGTGATGAGAGCTGATATGTTATCATGTTGCTGCGGCACGTGTTTCCATGGGGATGCAGGCTTGACCACACCTACCTGCTGGACGTCCAAGTAGACAGGTTTTTACGACGATGGTTTGAGACATTCACAAATGTGATGTTTGTGTGTTTATTATTTTTCCTTTCATAATTTTTTCATTTGCCAGACACTTTTAGTACTTACAGTTCATTCAAGAGGTTCTCCGGGATTCAAACCCATGACCTTGACTTTTGCTGTTGCAATGCTCTATAAACTTGACACTACATAAAAACAAATTTTGCGTAAGATGTACGTATTTTGCTTTCGTCTAGTATTCTTCTCTATTCATTTTGTAATTTTCGCCCATTGTTAATCCAGTTGTGAAAGTTATTTCATTGTCATGTTTCCCATTAGGAGGTCGGATCCTCTCCTGGGGCTGGAACGAACACGGAATGTGTGGCGACTGTTCCCTCTGTGACATCACACAACCACAACCAATCCCAAGTTTACAAGACTCTACGACTCTTTTGATTGGCTGTGGAGCAGGACACTCAATAGCACTTTGCCGTTTTAAGAGCAGCGAGGATTCTGTAAACTGAACAGGTTTCAGTTTGTGACGGCGAAGATTCTTTCGTTGGTTTGTGTTTTTAACAATGTCTTCATTTGAAGATTTTAGATCAAAATATGTGAATACTACCAACAGATACAATACGTGACTTCAAAAAGATCTATCAAAGTACCCAAAAATAAACAGAGAGGTGTTTTTAGAAAGTATATTTGCAGCCCTCATGTAAATATTTTATAACCTGATTCTGATTCTTGTTTTTTTGAAGAGCATGCCAGTTAATCTCTTTAGTCAATACAGAAGTTTTTAACATTCAACAAAAACGTGTCCGTAGTGTATTTCGGTTAATGCACATTGTTCTGGTGCATTCACTGCTCGGAGAGATTAGAATTCAATGAGGAGGGACAAATTCAATCAGACTCATTCTCTCTGGCTGGGTTTTAAATGATTGTCCGAGGTCCGGTGCTCGGGTTACTAGCCGTACCATACTTCTGTTCATACTGCCTTCAGTTTGATAGACTGTCTGGGCGATGCTCGATCGTTTCCTGTGACCTCTCTGTGATAGGAAATACACTTAAATAACCTTGAGATTTACTTATATGATGTGACCTGCTGAAAGTACTTCATCTCCCAGAATGCTCTGTCATGATCATAAACATCTACAATAGATTCATATAAAGTTTACATTTCTTCTCACGGATATCGAAGATTGAGCAATAGGCGATATATGTGTATACCAGGGTCATAGGGGAGACAAATAGTAAAGTACAAGATTTAGAAATGATTTTTTTAATATTTAATCCCAATTATTTGGGATAGCGTGATGACTTGAATTCAATTTTTAATTTACATTATTTTAAAGATATATTTCCATTTTTAAATTGGTTTTGCATTCCTGATTTTAAATGTGGTCCCACTATATACATGGATTTTAAAAACTGTTTGAATCTATATGAGCAAACTTCATATTATTATTCTTTTTTGCTGTACCAGGCATCAGCAATGCGTAAAAACAAATAAAACACAAACAGCACAAAATCTGTGTTTTTAGTGTTTTTTATTACTTTCATTATTATTTCTTTTCATTTTTTCTCTCTTCAGAAAAAGACACAAAATTGCCTTAACAATATGTCAACTAAAACCATCAATGAAAATACCACCTGATTTTAAATAACTATCCATACTATGCACTGCAATGTGTCGAAACACAAGGAACATCTCACAACACAGCACAAACAAGATTCTGTCAGGATGTCAGGTGTTTACTAAACAGTTGACCGTCAAAAAGACAGTATACCTGTTTTTTTTGCATATTTGTAATACATTTCTAGGTATTTACTGACGTAAGTGTTTGTGCTCAGTCCGGCATATTGTAAGGAGATGACCCGATGTTGACCTTCCCATGATGAAATTGGCAGTGCAGTAGTCTGGTCCCAAAGAACTGGGTTTACTTCACATTTTCACAACAATGAAAAATAAATCTGGAAACGAACTTAAGACACAAATTCGGTTGCTTTCGTTTATTCTATCATAACCCTGTATGTTCATGTTCTGTGTGAATGAACATCGAACAGTTGTGGTGTTGTGCAGGATTGTCTCTAGTGAAGGTTTCGACTAAAATCTTTTCCAAAACGGGTATCTTCAAACTTAGTGTTTCAAGTTATATTAAAAAAATTATTTTGTTTTATTAAACACAATGATGCCATTTTTATTCAACGTAGTGAGCAGTCCCAGTGATGCTCTAACTAGCGTTGTTTTATCTTCAGATTTAACACAGTGTCGAGGTGTGAAGTAAAAATGATTTCGAAAAATCCGGTTATATAACATTTTATCACATGTGCCTTGTTTAGACAACAGTATAACTCGAAAGTACTTGAAATTTCCCGGCGTAACGTGAGCTGCAAAATATCTCCCTAATAGCACACATACATCTGGGAGACGTCTATTTGACATCTATTGCATTGACATCTGCAAGATGTATTTTTAACTGTTTGCCAATCTGCAATACATCTCTGAGGCATCAAGATGTCTGTAAGTTGTTAAAATTTTAAAATGTTTATAAAACTGCCCTTTTGAGACGTTTAACAGATGCTTTCACACAGCAGACGTTTTCCAGATCTATCGCAGACAACTTACAGACGTACCTGTGCTATCTGGGTTCAACCTATCGTTTATTTTACAGAAAGGAATGCGAAAGTGAACGGGTGCAAACAGTGCAAAAGGCATTTCTACATGGTTACTACAGTAGTACCAAATATGATAAAACAATTTTCTTCGCTAACTTTTTACGCGGACATGACCACAGAGTGTGTGGAGGTTTTTTTTACAGTGAAATGCGATCTGAACCTTTTTACAACATTTGAACGATCGAAAACAAACGGAAGTCATGTTTATACACAACACCAACACACAAGCACTATGTACAACAATGACGCTCACAAACTCAAAAACAACACTTTGCACAGCACAAGAAACCACTAAACCAAACAGAGCTACATACGGCTGAAACGACAGCTTTTCTCTGGGTTACTGTGCTACATCTACGCTGAAATATTTTCCCGTCACAACTCAAAGAGAAATTCTGAACTACGACGAACACGCGCATTCTCGCAAACTCTAAAATACGCAACTATCAGGTGGGGGATGTGGGTTTATGGTTGACACACATAGTGGTTGGAACACCGTGGTTCATTACACACACTGACTGGGTCGGTTGTCTGCTTCGTTTGGCGCGCTGGGTCTCTAAAAACAGATAAAAAGAGAAAACAACAACAACAAAACAACAAGGAAATCATATTAATACACCAAACGAACAGCACTGAAACATCGGGGGGTTGGGATGGAGAAAGAGAACGGGATTTTTGGCACTCGAACCGTGCAAGCATCCAAGTTGATGCGCGAGGACTCAAGCGAGTGAGCTGCCATCTCGGCCTCATGGTAAACGTGGGGTTTACCATGCGTTCTCCCATGCTGCATTCAGTTCAGGTTATCGTTGATACGGTGTCTCGTTGATTCATGCTGAAGAGTTTTATACAGTGTCTATCATGCGTGAATACTGGCATGCGAAACAGGGAACGGGCGGCTCGGCTCTCCTGTTTCAATCCCTGCCCTACGGTAGGTGACACACTCACTCTTTGACCTTTGTGACCTTTAGATCGTAAACTTTGAACAGGATTGAATTGGGCACTGCTTGTTTTAATGCGGATGCCTAAGTCTAAAGAAAATCAAAATTTTGATGAACAGAGGTGAAAGGTCAAAGAGACGTCACGTTTAAGGCGCAAGAAGTTTAAGTGAGTCATGTATGCAATATCCTGTCAAATAACATACAGAGTCTATATACAGATTGGATACAAAATTTATTTCATGCAAGGTTCATATTTACAGTTTTTCAATCGCACGTTTCTCTTTTTTTTGCATAAAGGTGCATGCATTTACCTCTCCCCAAGAAATCCCAGGAGTACGATTATACTTTATTTTTCTTTAGTAAAAGACGTTTTTACGTCAAATGTACACACAATACATTTATGCTGTACAGTTTTTTGTGTGTGGTGATTGTGGTATTGCGCTACAGTGTCAAAGCAATGTTTTGAAATGAGATATACACACGTGTCCACTGCCCAGCAACCCAGCACACAGACCGTTCCCCTAGCCTTAGTATTTGGTTCCCAGAAGGTTTTATTTCCGCAGAACCAAAAACAAACCTTAAAAAAACGTTGGGGAACGTAACTGGGTAAATTTTAATGTGTGCCGTCACAAAATCTCATTAGCTGGTCAGCGAAATATATTTGGAATACATGCTCTGCATGAGAAAAGTTAAAGTGCTATTACTGCCGCTTGCATCTTCATCGGAAAATTTTGATGGTCGTTCTGACCGCTGCTACCAACATTTAAAGCGCTCAAGAGATCATCGTTTAGGGAAAGGCAAAAAATATCTGCTTAAAGGAAAGTCAACCAAAAGTTGTAATTGCTACATATGTTATATATCATCTGCATCAGATATATTCCAAGAAGCTTGAAAAAACTATTTCTTACATATTTTCATTTGACTTGCATCTTTTTCCCAGATATTCCCATGCGAGGCATGCAAATGCAAATGAAGTTTCTTCTGTCAACTTTCTATGTCGGTGACGTGTGCATTAGTGGAATCATGATGGGTGTTACTTCAGCTCTTCAAGTCCTATTGAACTATATATGAAATAGCCATTTTTTCATCTTTTTTATGGTGTCCAGATGCACCCAATGAAAACCACAGCTTAGAAACACAGAGGAAGGAAAAGGAGGTGTGAAGAGAATAGAAAGGCAATGAAACTGCAGAGAAGGGGAAAGGGAATAAGACGTCCAATGAATGAAGTGGCCGCTGCATAGGAAGTTGATGAGAAGAACAGAGAAAAGAATGACAGAGAGTCGAGATGGTACACAGTGTGAGCGGGCGTCTCACTGCAGCGCTGCCGAGCGAGGGTTCTCTGATTGGTTAGTTTTGTTGTCCATGCTACAGGATGGATGGGATGGGAGAGTGGACCTGCTGCATGAGACTGGGCGGGCTGCAGGGCAATGCCGAAACTGAGGCCACGCCTCCAGACATGCTGCTATGGCTCCATGGCTTTTCATAACCTTCATTTGAAGAGAAAAGGGGCTTTCAGTAAAACCTCAGAGCAGCCTTCAACACCAGACAGAGACTCTCTGCTACGGTTCGTGAATGAACGTGTATAGTTAGGCTCTGTCGGCGCATTCCCCGTCATGTGTTTTTTATGTTCATGGTTAGCCAGTTGACGCTTGGCACGTCAACTGCGTCATCCTCCATGCGTTTTATGCTTTAGGTGGTCTTCTGCATGCATGGGGTGGTTTTCAAGGTGCTGAACAGCACAACACAGGTTCAGCACATCAAAGAATTTAGCCAGAAACTGCAGCCCGTCTAGAAAACAACGGCTAGACTAAAGTTAAAGGGAGAGTTCACCCAGAAATAAATTCCGTCATCATTAACTCACTCATTCCTCATTTCAAACCTGCATGACTTTCTTCCGCAGTACACAAAAGAAGATATTTTGATAAATGGCGTTCACTGGCCCCCATACACTTGCGTTGGTTTTGTGTCCATACAATAGAAGCGAATGGGGTCCAGTGCTGTTCTGTTACCAACTTTCTTCAAAATATCTTCTTTTGTGATCTGTAGAAGAAACAAAGTCTTACAGGTTTGACAAGAGATGATGACAGAATTTTCAGTTTTGGGTGAACTATCAGTTTAAAAGGAGAGTTCACCCAAAAATAAAAATTCTCTTCCGAACGTGTATGACTTTCTTTCTTCTGCTGAACCCAAAAGAAGATATTTTGAAGAACGTTGGTAACCACACATCACTGGCCGCCGTTGACTTCCATTGAATGGACACAAAACCGCAGGCACATTTCTCAAAATATCTTGTTTCACAGAGTTCCAAAAGTTTGAAGGCATGAAGGTGAATAAACGATAACAGATCAGAAATCGTTATAATAGAATTAATTTTGCCAACGGGATCTATTTTACGTTTCAGGTTACAACTGAGAGCTTCTGACTGGCTGAGTTCTTATCATGTGACCACATGCCCCGTATCCCATGCTGCATTTCTTGTGATCTTCACCATCATCATTACCACCCACCATTGCGATTCTGCATGCAGACAAGCACGCCGATAGGCAATATTTGTAGCTTTTATACTTGTTAGACCGTATTTGTTTATAAATAATATCATTATTGAAATCATCGAATGCTGTTTAAAATACAGTGTTGCATTCGTATGACTGTTAACAACGTAGGCCTGTTAACTCACTTTAATGTTTCGACCACATGTTTTCCTGTTATGTTTAAAACAACAGCAGACCTGAGGAACTATCAGACTGCAAGAAAAAAGCCGATCGTCGAATGACAGTCGGTTGATTTGCACCTTATCAGCTCATTCGCTAGCTGTGATTGGCTGCTTACTTACCCTTCCTGACTCTCCCCCCTGTGTGATTGGCTCGTTCTCTTCCGGAGTTGAGCAGGAAGCACGGTTTCTCGTGGTCCACGGGGCTGAATACTTCCTCGGGCGACACGGACTGGTCGATGTGAGGGCAGTCCTCATTGGCCAGGGCCGCTTTGGACGCCTCCCCGTTCACTTTAAAATCTCCAATCACTGGTGAAGAGCGAAGACTCATTACAGATTGATGTGGGGTAACATCTACACATTAAAAGCAGAGTGACCACTCGTGGCATTTGTCCTAGTCAGGATTTCGGTTGTGAACCACGGCATACGTTATCGCGGTTCTCACATTTCAGTTAAAAAAAATCATTATAAAATTAACATTTATTAACATTTAAGACTTATAATCGTTTCATTCTTACCTTGAAATATAACGGTTGCTTTTCGGAAATAAAACTGTAATTACTAAACCTATGCAGTAGAGAAATGCGACCTCCACAACCCTGGCTAGGACATATCCGGGGAAAAATGGCTCGTATGGTCACCTTATTAAAACCCAAACTTATCCCGATTATTTAATATATAATAATATATAACGTTGTTCATGTTTTTGGAATTCAGAATTTGTTTTTTAAAACAATAGCTAACCCATTGATGTAAAAATACTTTGGAGAGACTTATACTAAACACAGACAGCAAATATCGTTAATATTCTTAAATCTGATTAATATAAATTAACATTAGTTTTTTACAAGAAATATATAAAAAAATATGGTCTGGGTGAAAATGTGATGTTCAAAAAATTTTCTTAAATATCTGAGATTAAAAAAAAAAATGCATATTATTTAGTAAAAAAATATTATTTACAATTTGAGGACACAACACAAAATAATATAAAGAAAAATAATAATATACTGTAATATCATATTTAACAGAAATTATATTATGTGTAATTTTTCACCTTCAGCTGGATAAATTAAGTGCATTAGTTCCTACTATATACAGCTTGGCTTCTCAACACAAATTTCCTTTTAGAAATCAGTAGCAACCCTCAAAACTAACATTGTAAATCACACCAAAAGCTTGAATCCAACATTAACATTTTTAATCCCAACCCACCAGTCGAGATCCACTGATTTACAATTGCTAGGAAACCCTACTCTGCTAAAGCACCTTAAATTAAATAAGGTTCATGTTTCAGCATTCGGGCACTTCGCAATAGTGAAAGCTCTGATAGAACTTGTGATAGAGAAGGTAATTTACGTTCTGATGGTGGGCAAAGAGCCCGTTAAAGATGAAATCGAGTGGGATTGCAGTAGATTGGATTTCAGAAAGAAGACTCCACCTCTTGGAAATTCTCAGCGGTCAGCTGATGCAAATGTTAACAAAACTTTTAGTCCATTTTTGCAACTACCAACGGGCATTAAAATGATCAGATGTGCAGTGTTCTCTAACACCGGTAATTGGTGGGCTGGGTTATCTGTAATTTAGATGGCTGTAAAATCGGCAAGTAATTGCACTTTCTGTGACAGTGAAACCACAAAAGCAGAGAGAGACAGAAATGATTTGCTAAAACCCTTGTTAAAATTCTTGTTTAATGTTCATCGTAACTACTGTATGAGATATAAAGGGATGGTACACCCAAATGAAAATCATCTATTCACCTACACTTCATTTCAAACCTGTATGACTTTATCTTCTGCAGAACACAAAGAGGATCTTTTCAGAAAAGTCACAGCGGTTTTGCACCTATAGAGTGGAAGTCAATGAAGTCCAAAGCGTTCCACAGAAAAAGAAAATAAAGTAGGTTTGGAATGACATGAAGGTGAGTAAAACCATAAGCATAAACTTTAACGTAAAAAGTAAGCACGCTTATAAATGTAAACTATTAAATAAAACACTGCCTCATTATGATAATATTAACCAACACAATGTTGGTAAAACAGCAACGCAAATGCAATAAGTTTACTAAGCTGACCAAACCAGTTGCGTAAACAGTAGATATATTATTTATTTCTAAACACTACTTCCTGGTTTCACAGACACAGCTTAATTTAAACCAGAACTATGCCTTATTTGAATTAAGATATTTATGTCGCTTTTATAAAAATGGGCAAGTTATATTCAGTTAAGATAAGTCACACATTCATTTTAGGCTGGGACTAGCCTCAAGCCTTGTCTGTGAAACCGGGCCTAAAAGTCATTCATATTTAAAAAAATCTACAACATGAGTTCCTACCTTGATATTTGATCTCGGAAACCTCTTCCTGTGCCAGGGGGCAGGGGTCGCTGTGTGTACTGGGTTGGGGGGAGTTAATGACCGACTTGCAGTAGTTGGGAGACCCCAGTTGAGGTGCTCGTGGGATATGCTTCCTTTTTTTCTTTGGTAGTTTTTGCTTGGCCATGGCTAGAGAGTAATACATGCCGAAGTTGTTGACGATAACCGGTACGGGCATGGCGATAGTCAGCACACCCGCCAGGGCGCAGAGCGCGCCCACCAGCATGCCGGAGGTCGTCTGGGGGAACATATCTCCGTAGCCGAGCGTGGTCATAGTGACCACAGCCCACCAGAAGCCGATGGGGATGTTCTTGAAGTGCGTGCCGTTACTGGCGTTAGGGTCGTTGGGGTTCCTTCCGATGCGTTCGGCGTAATAGATCATGGTGGCGAAGATTAAGACTCCAAGAGCCAGGAAGATGATGAGGAGGATGAATTCGTTGGTGCTGGCACGGAGCGTGTGCCCCAGTACCCTCAACCCCACGAAGTGCCGGGTCAACTTGAAGATACGAAGAATCCGCACGAAACGCACAACGCGGAGGAAACCCAACACGTCTTTCGCGGCTTTGGAGGACAGACCGCTCAGCCCCACCTCCAGGTAAAATGGAAGAATTGCCACAAAGTCGATGATGTTTAGGGCGTTTGTCACGAATTTGAGTTTGTTCGGACAGGTGGTCACTCGAATCAGAAACTCAAACGTGAACCAAATCACGCAGGCGCCCTCGACGTAGGTTAGCTGCACCATGGTCTGCGTCTCACGGAAGACACGCTCCACGGTTTCGTTGCCTACCTTGATGATTTCAGTTCGGTTGATGATGGGGTTGAAGGCTTCGTGGGTCTCCAAACAGAACGTGGTAATGGACACCAAGATGAAGAACAGTGATGCGAATGCTACCCACTGTGAAAAAAGAGAGACGGGCATTAGAAACATTTTATCATGCTGATAAAGCTTCAATGGTTTTAAAGTCACTTTGAATACAGACTAATCGCTGGATAATGTTGCGTTTTCAGTTTCTCAGTGTCTTTCTATCAACTCAACACAATTTACTGCTCAAACTCAAGGTCAACGTTCAAGGACAGCATAGGTTGACAACCCAGCGACTTCCAGATAAATTTAAACATAGTTCCCCTCTTCAGGGACTTCTGGGCAGCCCCTGGCAAGGTTACCACAAGCAGATTTGGTGCGCTGGTCTCTTAAGTGTTTTAAAGGAGTGGGGGTGGTGTTTACAATTTATGCTGTGTTTCACTATAAAGGGAATAGCAAACATGGACAGATGGAAGTGGATTTCAGGAGGGGACACCACGGGATGACGGAATACTGCCTAATGCTGGAATTACATAAGTGTAAGATGCTCGTGTTTGTCTGACTGTGGGATCTTCAGGCAATTATGAGAGGCTGAAACCATTATGTTTCCATTTGTTTGTATTGATCGGATATTCCACTGCGAGAAAACCTTTCCAGTTTTTTCTGGCAGAAAACATGTAAACCTCTTTCAACTAGGGATGTCACAATATTAGATTTTTACAACATGACAGTTGTGGCTAAAAACGTTCAGGGTAATATGCTGTCGCCATTACCACGTTCTATTGAACTGTTCTACTTTTTTTTTACATAAAATATGTATAAATATTGACAAAAAGAATTAAAAAAAAAAAGAACATATGGTATTAAGTCAGAAAATGTATAATTTTCTGAGAAATCAGATCACAATAAACTCAAAAATTGAATTTTTTGTTTGTTTATTTTTCTTATTCAACTGGCAAGAATACTAATTATATATAATTAATAAATAATAGTTTTAAAATCTTTGAAATTTGGTTACTTTATATATAATGAAATAATGATATTTACATATTTATTATAACAACATTTATTATTATTTAATTTTATAAAATATATATATATATTTGCCAGTTGAATAAGAAAAATAAACTTGGTTCAAAAGAAGGAAAATTATTATTTTTGTGTTTTGTTATTTGATTTCTCTGAAAATGATTTAATTTATGTAGAATTACATAGAGAAATCAAATAACACCATTTTTCACATTTTCAAAAATTAAAAAAAATCGTCTTATGAAAAAAATAGAATATTAAATATAAATTATATATATTTTTTATAATAAATAAAGTTTGAATATGATTACTTAATATATAAATTAAATATTATTTTAATTATAAGTTAAGTTATATAAGTTATTATGACTTAAATAAATAAAAAACTGCCGTTTGATTGATTTTCACCAGAACGCATAATAAATAAATCAAGACAATTTTTTTGTTATTTCATTTTGGATCCAAACTCTTCATGCATTTATACTGTCTGGAACAACCAACTAAGATCTTGTTTGTTTGTTTCTCCTATCAGGTCGTATTACCATTTCCGTTTTCATGATGTATGTAAAGGATTAGCAAAGAATTATACAATTAAATATTTACACCCCATGTATAAAAACAGATTCAAATCGATAACGACTGATTTCTCATTGATGTTATAAGTGCACGCTTTTACAGCGTTCGAGCCAGTATCAAATAACAAATGATTTTGCTCATATATAACACATTTCTGAGGCTTCGGGCGTTTAATTCATTTACATTTGGCAGACGCGACTTACAGTGCATTTGAGCTATAAGTTTTTATCAGTATGTGCGTTCCCCGGGGTCCAACCCATAACGCGATTGAGTTACAGGAGCACTGTTCTCCTCTCTCTGTGCTTCCTAAAGCAAGCATCACCTCCAGTCTTGATCTTCTTCCAGCCCTTAAACTCCTCTTTCACAGGCAGTGCTCTGTATATCTGGGTCAGCGAGTGCTTAGTCTTACAGACAATATTCCCTAGATGTGCTTCATTTTGTCATGAATGGTTTATTTGTGTGGAGGAGGAATGTTTAGTGTGAGGCAGTCGAGGAGCGCATACACACACAGATACTCTTAAATGATATATTACCTTAAATACCTATTATTAAGATCACATGGGTGTTTTCGTTGCCCGTGTGGAAAGGCTGTCTGAAGCTGAGGGTGATGTGTAGTAGTTGTTCCAAACTTTTATATATTTTTGGATGTTTGGAAGAATGTTAGCAACCAACAGTTTTGAGGCACCATTTTGTGTTAAACAGAAAAATCGACACAATATTTTTTCCTACTATCGTGACAGAATTTTCCTTTTTTGGCAAACTGTCTCATGTTTCCTTATCATTTTTAAGCTTGTTAGACTATGGTCACTGTATACTTTCATGTTATGTAAAATTATCTTACTTAAACTCTTGTGTTTCAGAAAGCTTGATAGTAAAAATGCAGTTAATTATTGATAGAGGTAAAATGGATTACATCATCACTACGGTTTCCTCTCTCTATCCCTCTCCCCGTCGCAGAACCCAGCTGCCTTTTTATTTCATCTAATTCACAGAGTTCGAAATAACCATATTTGTAAAAAAGAAAAGAAACAAGGCCGTCGTACAGTAATTGCTGAATCACTTCGGCTCTCCTCAAGCACATTCACACGACCTTTCAAATCCCAGGGGTCAAATGTTTCATCTGTAAGGACGTTTCATCTCCACTCTGCATTGAGCAAGATCTTCAGAAGAACAGCTTGATCATCCTGGTCTCAGTGGACACAACATGATCCCTTTCACCTCCTCTGCCCTCCCATCATACACCGATGACCTTAGAAGAGTGACAGCTCTCGCTCCACCACGGTTTTATAATGAACATCACCTTCCAAACCATTGACTTTCTTTCTTCAGCGGAAGACTGCAGGTTACCTTTTCCCATCCGTTTGCAATAAACATCACTATAAAAGCATTATCAAAGGCATTAACTCTTAAAGCCGATAACCTATAGATAGTTTTGTGTAAAAATTTGATCAAATATTGTATTTTTGAACCAGATCAACCAATTTACTAAGAAGGTCGTATTTGTAAAAATCATATTTGGTGACTTGTTTATTCCACACAAAAAGCTATTGTATGGATAGATAACACTTTAAATATAGCTTTTAAGTTAATTTTTATAACGAAAAGTGTTTTTGTCCTTTTAAAGGACACAAACCATGCACTAAAATAACATTTTCATGTGTGAGTTCAGCACACGATTCGGTAAAATATAGGAAAAGCCTAATTTGTCTCAACATCCCAGCGAAGGTTAATTTTAACCCATTGGTTTAGTTGCAAATTCAAAGCTTCCGTTTGTTTTAAAATACCAAAAAGAATGTTTAGACTAATTGAACTTCCTGTTGGGTTAAAGGTCAAAAACAACTTCCTGGCACTCTTTGAGTCACTGAACATATTGTATTCTCACACTTACAGGGACGTGCCATCATTTTCAGCTCACGATTTTCATTATCCAGCCCTCAAACAAAACGTGTAAGCAGAAGAGGCGGGGATGTTGAAACTCACTTAAAGCGCTGCTAACTGTGTTAGTCGGTGGGCAGCCCGGTGCGCTGATTCATTCGGTGCTTGTCTATGAACCAGTGGGTTCGGCTGATGGTGCCGATAGCTGAGATATGAGATGTTCTCATTAAACACGTACATACACAAGCCAGGCTGTCTAACGAATGACATGTTGCTGGATAATAACTGTGAAAATGAGTCTGGACAGGTCCACATGCAAATTCAGTTGAAAGCTATCTCTTCACCTCCTGTTTGCACATAGTTATGGCAGAAGTATTTGTGTAGCCTTTAGTAAAGAAACTAAACTCTGGATTCCAAACTGGGATTTAGATTTTACGCATTCGAATGGGGCCGTGACTAACCGACAGCATGTCATTTGATATTTTTTTGCATCGGGATTTTTTTAAATCATGTTATTTTCGTTGATCTCATCATTATTCGCACTACGGTAATGCAACTGGACTTTTAGAGAATTCTAATGAAGTTCCAAAACACAACATCTAAACACAATGCACATACAGGTGTGGGAAAAAATAAGAGACCATTTCAATTTTTCATTTATTCATCATTTCTATATGTATTGGGGTCATTCAAGTCCAAATTTAAACAAAATCAAACCTCAGAAGTGATATAAAATTATCCGTTTGCAATGCGAAAGACTGACAGCGTGACAAGACAAAAAAACTGTGATAAAGTTATGACCAAAATATATTTTTTATATTTTTATATTTTCTTTTCCTAAATACATGTAGAAATATGAGTGTTGTATTGGTTAAAAGTGAACGTGAACTTGTTTTCTTTGCAGTATTTGAGATTTGAAAAAATGCACAGCATCTTTTCTATCATTTCATTTTCTGCAAATAAATGCAAATAGAAACATCATTTTAAATTCTAAATTTGGGAGACATATTGTTAGTGATTAAAATAATTGCACAAAATTATTAGTTTACAGAAACACACGCCTATAAATAGTAAATTCTGAAAAACTGTTTTTTTCTTTCTGTGGCTGTATATGTTTCTGTTTTATGCATTCATGTGTGAATTTATGTACAATATTTTTTTTAGTCTGTTGTAAATTATTCAGAATATAAATGTATCTTAATTTTCTAAATGTTAAGTTTTGCAATTTGTATTTATATTTTTTATTACTTAAATTGTGATCTGGATATCATTTAATTGCATACGGCGGGAGGAGTATTGTACAAAGCATTTAGCTCTAAATCTTACTGTGACAAGACATGTGCATGCAAGACAAATAAAACTTAATTCTACTTCATTCAAATTTCTTTTTTCACATTGAATTATTATAAATTGTTTTATTTAGATAGCAAAATTCCAGCATGCTATCAAATCAAAAAGTACTCTAATAAGAATGAGATGTTTTTGCTCAAATAAATTACAGATGGCTTTGTATATTTATCGCCTTCCAAGGTGTGACCAAAGCAGACCAGCAGGACACGTCTGTTGTTTGTAATGGAAAATATCTCATAACAAACATCAGAGAACAATAGAAAACATCAGTTAACATGGTCGCATTTGTGGTTATATTTCAAACAACATGCACCGACAGAATCTACCTCACACCTGATCCTGCAGTTACCCAAGTGTCATCATTTCAGAAGAGGTCCAGTTACGGAACATTGGCAACAATCAGTTATTCCAGCTGTAACCAAACCATTTGAGTATTTTTAGCACAACTTCGAAAACGTAGCTCAAATATGGGGTGGGACTTGATCTTATTCTTAGGCCTTTGATCATTTTTACCCTTAATGTTTATTTTGACCCTAACAATCCCAAACCTTTATACAGTAACATGTCTCTCCTGGGTAGATTTTATAAAGATAGAGAGACGTCAACTGTGATCACTGCAAGTAATTGAGTTATCAAGTTGTAATATAATTAAGAGATTCTTCCTGATGTAAAGAAGCTAAATATAACTTGACACAATTGAATTGACTCTGGAAAACACAGACCAAGAAAGCAGCTGAAGAATAATAATTTGAAAAAAACGAGGCACGACGTTTCAGATACGCCTGGATACTGTGGTTGGTTGGCGGCACCACATCTGCACATGGAGACCAGACATGACTTCAGTCATTTGAAATTCAACACTTTTCCTCCAACCACCCACTCTTGAGAGTCTGAGAGGTTCTCCATTTAGAAAACCTGGTGAAAATAATCCAGCGCCGTTGACCGAAATGCATATTTGATGCCAAACCCGACTTTCCCATCATGCACGAATGATCGCTCAGTGCAACAAAAACAACTCTCTCGGATTATCTAAATCACCAATCTTGGCCATCGTCTCGCGGACCTCATAAACCCATTACTGCGTGTTTGCTATCAGGCAGCCGAGTGCAGTTCATGTTTCTCTGGGGTGTTGCCAGTAGACGTGGCACGTTTCTCCATCTCCGGCAGCCCATCACTACAGCAGACAGGGTAGGACCGCATGGCTCCTTGCAGCTCAGAGCAGAGCCAGATAAATAATACATATCCTCCTAGAATCCCAGTTTTATAAACACTTCTACTTGTTTATGCCCAGACCAGCATCGCCGTCATGGTAAGGATGGCAAAACAATTCACGTGTAATAAAAATTCTCTGATTATATACCTGCCCTGAATGTTCTTCTATAGTTCATCCAAGGAGTTATTTGTACTTGAATGTCTGAGATTTACTTTTCAAAATAAAGTTCAATAAAGCTCTTATCTCTCATCCTCCACAGTTCTGCAACCTGCCTGCTTTCATCTTGGAGGCCGGCCATCTCTGATTCTGAAGGGTGAGCTGGGATGGAGATTAAGACTTAACAGGGTTCTTGCTTAGCGCGATGATGGGACTTTGGTGAGGGGAATGTGAGGTCAAAGAGCTGACATTAGAATTGGGCTAATGAAATGCATCTCAAGGGTGGTGTATCTTATAGCACAAGTGCCCTTAGACACTGTGTGTGCATTTATGATTTTATGTGGCTTGCGGTTACTGAGCATTTGTATATGTTTGTTTGTTTTTACAGGGTGAGGTTGCGGCTGGTCCCACATCAGAACGAGAGACCGGACGTTTGTGGCAGCTTGAAATGTGAACTGAACAAGAAACTAACAAAACATGATCTGGATATGAGTTGACAAGCCAGAAACCCAGAGAAAAGATTAGTAACACTTTCCTTGAAGCATGTGTGTATAATGCATTATAAAGAGTTATTAAAGGATAAAATGCATTATAATTCTTCATAATGTGTGTTGTAATGGATTATATGTAGTTGTAAGGAAGTATAACCAATTTAAAATGTGTAATGTAACAAAGAATTGCTAAGTGTTATAATGTATGGACTGTAATAACAGTTATTTATTTATTAAACTACTTTTATAATGCATTATACATACGTGCTTCAAGGAAAGTGCTAACACAAGATTTTATTGCTCAAAAGGTTTGATGGAGTTTCCAGTTAGTCTTAAATATTTATCAAAAAATTGCTTATTAAAGGAAAATAAAAATTCATTCAAATACATGAAGGGAATATGGAGGTGTCATATAAGATTGTAGAGGTAAAATTATCTGTGTTTGGGTAGATTCAATGAGAAATGTTTGAAAGTTTCTTTTGTTGTCGAGTTTCTATTAAGTTAACATAAAATAAAATATTAACTTTGTTGCCGACTTGGCAATTTTAAACTCAGTTTGTGACATAGACTAAACTCTTTTGTGTGAAATTTGAGGGTTTCGAGAAAAGATAATCCGAGGATGCAGGATACCCAAGCAAAGATTTCCATATGCTCTCCTTTTAAGATAATTGTTGTCTAAGTGAAATAACTGCAATACTAAGGAAATCTGTCATTTTTATGCGGTTTGGGAAATCACAAGCCCTCAATAGACTTTAACAATCAGGTAATGTAAGCAACAAACCTAGAATATATTGAGTTAAAAAAGCTAATTATTACATGTTTAGTTAATTACTGGAAAAGACATGACCCTCTAGGATATCTTTTTAAGGTTACTCACATGTGTTTCTTTCCCATAAGTAGATGACAATGTATCACTTATTTACCACTTATTTAAAAACTCCATAAACTCAGACATACTGTAATACACATAGTTCTCGTTCACACTCACCCGCGCGTATCTCGATGAATACGGGTCTTCAAACAGAGCCCAAGCCTTCTTTTGCCAACGGTGCCAGCAGCCCGATCTTTTATCGGGCGAGTCCCCTTGCGCCAGTCTCCGGGTCATCTCGGCCCCCTCGTCCCCCTCCGCCGCTTCGGCCACTCCATCAGGATCCAGATCGTCGTGGCTGAGGTCGAGGGCACCCCCGGTGAAGCTATCCAAAGCCTCTTCGGCTTCCCGGTGTCGCCGGTAGGTCATCCAGCAACACGGCTCCACGTCCGTCTCGTCGATCCCCCAAAACGCCAGTTCTTCCTCGTACAAGGGTCCGCACACGTCAGCCGGGCAATGCAATTTGCCCGTGCGGTAATAGTTGAGGATGTGGGCGAAGACACCCGGGTGACGGTCGAAGAAAAACTCCCCGATGTTTGCATCGTAGTCGAAGTTGTTTGGAGCGTCGGGATCCGCCAGCCAGGAGAGTCGAGTGCCGGGCAGGGTGCGCAGGGTGCTTAGGTAGGTCTGGTGTTTGATTCCTCCGACGTTGATCACGATGCGATCTTTGTCGTCGCCTTGGCCCATCGCGTCCCTTTCTAATCATATCTCCTACCAACGCCGGGCATCATCACCGTACCCGTGCAACACATGTGCACAGACCAATTAAAAACGTCTGACAGCGATGTAATGTTCAGAAAACAAGAGTGCAAGATCGTATGCTTCTGTTTTTAAAAAAGGATATAGAAAAGAAATCGCTATTGCCGGGTATGCAGCTTGCGCGTCAACGCGCGTCTATGCCACACTTCGGAGCTCACCAACCGATCAACAATGGAAATCCAAAATCGCTTTCTCCACACTGGCTACCTAACTCGAAATGATGAACGCAGAACTGTCTCCTTACAATAATCCAGTATCTCAAATCATCCCAGGGTCATCGAGATTTGAATGGTGTCATTGGGCGCAAGGTGAGACTGGCGGTGGTGCTGAACGGACAGCGCCAGTTATCCATCGAGCCTTCATAACTCCAGCGTCCTTACTGTGTTACAGCATCCTCTGTTTTCATTGAGAAGCTACACCAGCAGTCACCTATCAGTCCATGCCTTCAGCGATTCCGTTGGCCTTCAAAAACAGCTTCTAATGGTGATGCATTCAGATGCGCGCGATCGATGCCACTGGTGCGTAAGAAGTCCCATTAAAGCGGGTCGGTTGTGATGACAACAGCTCGCTTGTTTCTGTCTTGAGAAGCGGGCGTCGCTGCAACAAGGGAGGGTCGTTCATTCATTCACAGAACAGGGCTGAAAATGTTCACGCAACGTGGATCATGCCAGAGGCGTTGTTCGCCCTGATTGTATGAGCGGCAGGTAGTCTTGTGTTATTGGCTCTGACACGCTGAAATCGAGAACGGCGTGCAAACTTGAAATATGAGCGCATTCGACCGGAAGGGGCGCGTGTCCGCGTGGAGGGTAGACATGGGGTCATTTGATAGATTTTGGAGACATTTTGCGCGCTGCTTCCCTCCCCGGTGAACTTTGAAACGCCCAGAGGAAATATCACACAAGTCATGCAAAATCTCGCTGTGCC
This sequence comes from Triplophysa dalaica, assembly GCF_015846415.1. Classification (NCBI taxonomy): domain Eukaryota; kingdom Metazoa; phylum Chordata; class Actinopteri; order Cypriniformes; family Nemacheilidae; genus Triplophysa; species Triplophysa dalaica. Next base: position 3,499,264 of record NC_079565.1, on the reverse strand, counting down.
TTCTGGCCAATGAATCATAAATTAATGAGTGAAGCTTTTATTTCCCCATTGGGAGTGACTTGGTGAACACACCCTTCCCCACACTTCAAGTAGAACCGATGCAATGGTAAAACTGACACAAATATGTGTAGGTGTTGGAGATGTGAACTGACCAACGCATTAGTGCCTTGCGTTTGGAGAAGGTGACTGTGTATTTATTTGTGACTGAAAGTAATGTCATTATTAGCTGTAATGCGGTGTGTCTGCCAATAGGTGGAGCTAAAGTGATACTTAGATCTTTTGCAAAATTATTGTAGCGGAAATAAACGTGATTAATGTATATATACTTTTCATATTGATGTATTTTTTATAAATAAAAGGTTTTTTTTGGTTCCATAAAGAATCTTAAACATCCACAGAAAAGTTTAGTTGCAGCAGAAATTTTACGAAAAAGGTTGATTTTTAAAACGTCCCTGTCGCCAATAAACAAGCAATCTTCGTATTGTGTTTCTTAAAACACTCAGTTGACAGACGGACTCCTGTCTGGAGATTTGTGTAACATTGGCACCATGTGAACCACAACGTAACCTATCCAAAACCTCCAGCCAATCAGCGGAGAGCAAACGACCACGTTAAGCCAATCAGCGTTGCGCAGACGATCACCTCCCACAAGTCCTCGCGCATTATGGCCGCGCAGTAAGCTGCGTGGACCCTCATCGAAACTTTTATTATTTCGTCGCGTTTTATTTATACATTTTCCAGAATGACAGCGGTTATGAGGCTTATGACCTTGCACAGACTTTGTCATCAGGCTTTTAGGTCTACGCGGCCGGTTGTAGCCAATTTGTATCACACGCAGCGGGGAGTTTACGGTTACCGACCGAGAGACGATCCGGAGAAAGATGCTGTTCTGCCGCAGGTCTCCGCGCTGAACCAAGGCCGGTGCTTTTTAACACGTCAATAAACATTTGGTGTCTATATTATCATACGATGTATTTATTTAAGAACATATGCCTGTCTGTGTAATATTAAGTTGAACGTTGCATGCAAAAAAACGCAATGTTACGTTAAAGATTAGACGTGTGCATGTAGAATTCTCATTGAGCAATAATGTCTGGAGTCCATGTGGGAATATGAGCGCTGAATTGCGGCGTTTGTGTAAACAGATCACGGACTGGCGCGATTGGTGGAGGCCTATAGAGCACATGGACACAAGGCGGCTAAAATTAACCCGTTGCTTCCAAACGCCCCTGTCCTGGAGAACGTGCCAGAGATCAGCCTTCTGCATGGAACTGTGCCAGGCACCCTCAACACCACTGGTTAGTTTACATGCACATGTATGCATTTGACAGTGCATTCCAGCTACACATGTATTTATTTTTTGTATTCCCTTCGAATTGAACCCATGACCTTTTACACTACTATTTTATAATGGTAATCTTGACGTATGGCTGAATGACTCAAGGTTCAATAAAGTGTAGTTATGTACTATTATGCTTTCGTTATCAATGAACTTTAAATGGATATTTCAGAGGCAAAACTAAATTTTCACAATATTTGCCCTCATGTCATTATAATACCACGTGTGGTTTTCTTCTAATTGGTAGGATGGAAGTGAATGGGGGGCAATTTTCTGAAGCTCAAAAAAGTCCTTCTATAGATCTAAGAACGGCTCCGTGGTATTAACAAAGGACTTCTGAAGCGCAACAAGCCTCCGGTTCACACACAGCCGAGGGATAACAGAAGCTTGGCACTAATGTTAATAGTTCATAAATAAAAAAGCAAGTTTTGGAGCTTCAAAAAATTGCCTCCCATTTTACCGCTTGTATGCAAAACGATACGTGGAATTATAACTCTACTGCATTATTTTTCAAGAAGACAGTCTTATTCAGTCACGATTCCTTGAGGGTGTTTAAAATATGGGGAAATTTTGATTTGAATATCGCTTTAAATGCCTCATTTAAATGTTGATCTAAAGTGCTTTACAAGTGAGACAGTGAAACTACACACTCTTCACAGCATATAGAGTTAGAAAAATATATTGCTATTTCAGCATACTAGTTGAGGACCTACTACAGATAGATCACAGTCACATTTTACCACAGAAAACCTTTTCAGCTTATTCTTATTTTTGTAAAAATGAGCAAAATCGTCTTAACATGAATAGATTTGCTATGGACACCTGTTAGGCAATGCATACTGTATGACTATCAGAAATGTATAGCTTGTATTTTGTTTGTGCGCTCCACATAATTAATATACATGTGTTTAAAAGTGTATTTATATGAAAATGTTTTATTTATTTTTTCATGCTGAAAAGTGTTTTCTGTGGTATCGGAGCTTGAAGGGTTAGTCCATCCATCTTTATCTTCTGAACCTATAGGGTTTTGTAAAACAAGGACAAATGCTGAAGAATGTTTTTTTCACGGTGAAATTAATGCTTGTCGTCATTCCAGGATTGCGGCATTTTGGGAAATCTGAAGCGTCTGCCGAAGAGGTGGTGTCTTACCTGGAGAGAACGTACTGCGGGGGAATCTCGGTGGAAACCAGTCAGCTCCAAACCTTACAGGAACGAGAGTGGATTGCGGACCGCTTTGAAGAGCTCAAGAAAGAAACGTTCTCTCCAGACGAGAGGAGACAGCTGGCCAAACTAATGCTTGAATCTCAGGTATTGTACGTCACTGCTTGTAGAAATATCCTGAAAAGCGTTATTTAAGAACTTAAGAAGAGATTCTTTTGTTTTAAATCGAATAAACATGTTGCTGCTTTGCCTGTGTCATGTAAAGCTAAATAATCCTACTAGGAAGAATATGAGTTTGACGGAGAATTAAGAATTAATTTGGCATCTCCTCTGTTTGTTTTCTGAAGGAGTTTGACCACTTTTTAGCCACCAAGTTTGCCACGGTGAAACGTTATGGAGGTGAAGGAGCAGAGAGCATGATGGGATTTTTCGACGAGCTTTTCCGCTCTGCTGCGTACAGCGGCGTGACAGACGTGGTCATGGGAATGCCTCACCGCGGACGCCTCAACCTGCTCACTGGTCTCCTGCAGTTCCCTCCAGAGGTTAGTAAAGTTTACGGCTAGATGGACTTTAACAGATGTGTCTTTGTGATCCCAGACATTTACAGCAAATTTGTTGAGAATTAAACAATTATTTTTCACCTTTAAACATTGGCTCCTAAAATTGGGGGTCACAGATTTTGTGACATTTTATAAAATATAGAAATTTGTCATAGATTTTATGCAACCAAACATCAGAGAAAAGACCACCAAACAAAATAACCGATTTTCCAGCATTGTTTAACTGAATACACAAGTTTAAGATGATAAGGTTTTATTCGGCTGGCTGCAATGCACCCTACACAAAGGGTGTCTTACTACGAAAAGGTTCGAGAACAACTATCTCAAAAGTAAACAAAAAAGAATGTATTTTCTTTCTGTTGCAGCATGCAATACCTTTTTAAGGTATTACGACACCTTATAATTGAGCATTAAATAAGTGCTTCAAACTTGGACTTGATTCCTTGATTTTCTTCCCTGCCAATCATTTATGTGCGCTTCTGCTTTAGCTCCTCCCCTTCTCTTTATTCACAACGTCTTGTCCTCTGAGTCACCAGCACTTCTTTCAGCATGAATAGACCCATCCACCCCGCAATGACAGTTTATTTTCTAACAGCAGGTTTGCCGAATACTGTGTTTGACAGAGCGCCTGGAGTCATTCTTGAGCATTGACAAACTAAATGCTTGTCCTGTCTCTCCCAGCTCATGTTTCGTAAGATGAGGGGTCTCAGCGAGTTTCCGGAGAATTCTCCTTCTATCGGCGACGTGCTGTCCCATTTGACCTCCAAGGTGGAGCTGGACTTTGGTGCGGGACACCATCTCAATGTCACTATGCTACCCAACCCCTCCCACCTGGAGGCGATCAATCCCATCACGGTGGGAAAGACTCGAGGCCAACAGCAAGTCAAAGAGAACGGAGACTATTCAAGTGACCCCAACTCACAGCCGGGAGACAAAGTCATATGCCTGCAGGTCAGGACTTGAGATCTGTGCCTGTTCTTTATTCATTTTAAGGTGTGCTTATAGTGTGTTGGTTAAGGTTTAATGTCTATCCAATTCCTGACTGGATCAAGTTAAACCCCGCCTGTCATGTGCTTCTTGTTGAACGTTCAAATTGACAATATGGTTGCGAGTTGCCTAATTTTGTTAAAGGGATACTTTAATTTCTTTAACAAAATTTCCCAATTTGTCTCACCCACAAGGCATCCTGACTGAATATGACTTTCTTCTTGAAGAATAATGCAGTCGGAGTTAAAATGCTACGTATCTATTTTCTCACAAGCTGTAGAATGGGGGGCAATGTTTTAAAGCTAGACATTATCGTTAATAGCGCCGTAAAAATGGATATTTCTCTTAAACAAATGGATCAATTCGCTTCAGAAGACCTTTGTTAAGACCTCGGCGCGGCGTCGAGCAGTTCTTTGATTGAAGGATGCACTTTTTGGAGCTTCAAAAAACTGCCCATTCTATTGTTTGTAAGAAAAAGGATACTTGGTACTTTAAATCTGACTGCATTATTCTTCAAGAAGAAAGTCATATTCAGTCAGGATGCCTTTTGGGCGAGTAAAATATAGGGAAGGGTGAAAAATATTCTTGGGTGAAGTATCCCTTAAACCGTGACAAATATTGGAAGTATGATGAAAGCTGCCCTGAACTTACCATCACATATCTGGCATTTACAGGTTCATGGCGATGCTTCGTTTTCAGGCCAAGGCATTGTACCCGAGACGTTTACCCTGTCAAACCTCCCCCATTTTAGAGTCGGAGGAAGCATCCACCTGATAGTGAACAATCAAGTGGGCTACACCACTCCCTCTGAGAGGGCACGGTCATCTCTCTATTGCAGTGATGTTGGTATGTTTTCTTTAAATGTCTAAACGTTGATTTGGAATGAAATTCAAATGTGAAGCATGTAACTTTTTATACAAAAAACTTTCTTATCTGCCAGGCCTATCAGAGCAAAATTGGCTCATCTACATTTATTCATTTAGTAGATACCTTTACCAATTTGCCAAAGCAACTTGTCTTCTTTCTAATAAATCTTTCTAAGAAACCAACAGGAAGGATTTTGGGGAAAATTGTTTTTTAAAAATCACAGCTTTCCACTTACTGAATTTATTTAATTGTCAGTGAACGTGTGAAAAATGGCAGAGCTTTATCAAAGTGGGATGTTTCATAGGTAAAATAGTGGGATGTGCTATAATCCATGTAAACGGGCACGACGCTGAGGAGGTGCTCAGAGCGACCCGGCTGGCCGTCGAGTACCAGCGACGCTTCAGGAAAGACGTTATCGTGGACCTTCTCTGTTACCGTCAGTGGGGGCACAATGAGCTGGACGATCCCTCTTTTACCAACCCCGCGATGTATAAAATCATTAGGTGGGTTTTATACCTCGGATATTCAGTTTTGGGTGTCACTTATCCTGTTGCTTATCACACATTTTGACATGTGTTTGTGCTGAGTCCATTTGGATTTCTGTAATAACGAACACTTCGTATTTGTGCAATTCACGAAACTTGTTTGGTTCTGGTGCTTCTTTCTCTTACAATTGTCTTTTTCGCCTGCCAGGTCGAGAAATAGTATCCCGGATTCATACGCAGACCAGCTGATCTCTGAGGGTCTGATGACGGAGGAAGAGCGCGGTCAGATCAAGACCACCTGCTACACCACGCTCAATGACCGACTGAACAACATGACCGTCTACAGCCCTCCGCCAACCAACCTGCAGGGCCGTTGGGGAGACCTGGTGGAGCCCCAGAACAGAATCTCAGTGTGGGACACAGGCGTAGCTCTGCCCCTGCTGCAATTCGTAGGTGCCAAATCTGTGAGCATACCTGAGGAGATTCACCTACATAGTCACCTGATGAAGACACATGTGCAGGTATATAGAAACCGGCTCTGTTCACCTTTGACTGGTGTGGGTGCTTATAAAGTTTTTATGATGATTTGTGTTTCATGCTGTATAGCTCTCGGATAAGGTTCAAGTTTCATCTTTAACACTCAATAAACAGCTTTAAATCGGAAAGGGATAGTTCAGACGAAAAAGAGACCTTTGTGTTTTTTTGTGTTAATGTTGCAAATTTTTGTAAATGTTATACAATTTCAGTTTCTTTTATGCATTGCAGGCCTAACTTTTTGGCCGTGATTGAAATACTGAAAGTCTTTTTTATTCGAACATGCCTGTAATTTTTTGGACGTTTTCGTAGGCCCGGCTGCAGAAACTTCAAGAGGGAACGAAACTGGACTGGTCCACAGCAGAAGCCCTGGCTTTTGGCACATTGTTGTGTCAGGGTGAGGGTCTTAATTTGCCTTATTTTAGGGTCACGAACAAACAAGATTTGAATAGACCCCAAAAAATAGCCAAATACAAAGTCATTAATAAATTAAAACCAACAAAAATTTCAGAAATAAAGAACCAAACTTAAGATCTGTATTCCAGAGCTATGTTTTGAACTTGTGCTTTTACGGCTTTAAGAAGTTCTCTCTTAGGGTTGATCTTTCTTAATTTCTCAGTTTTGTTTCCAGTGACCGATGTTAAATTCAATTTATTTTCAGTTCATTGTAAATTTGATTATGACAGTCATAGGTTCAGAACAATATGTTTACTTTCTGTCATTTGAAAATCAGTTTTGATCTTAAATTTTTGTTCAAAATGTCATGAAACTGCCGTAATCGTGAACCCAGTTGTATGTAGTGAATGGATGAGTGGTTTTGCTGGAATACAACATGACAGATTCACTGATAGGTTATTTTCCACAACAGGATTCAACATCCGTATTAGCGGTCAGGACGTGGGCCGGGGCACTTTTAGCCAACGACACGCTATGGTCGTGTGTCAGGAGACCAATGACATGTATGTACCGCTCAATCACATCAGCGCCCAACAGAAAGGTCAATTAGAGGTAAACCAAACCATTTACAGACATAAGTATTATCACCTATGTATGGTTTGTTACAGTATATATTGAATTTTAAGCAGTGTGCGTGTTTTAACCAAACACACACTTGTCATTAATTTCAATATTTGATGTTATTACATGGGTTTTTCAGCACGTAATTCAGTGTTTGGTGTGTGTTTTGTTGTAGGTATGTAACAGTGCTCTGTCTGAGGAGGCTGTGTTAGGATTTGAATATGGGATGAGCATTGCTCTGCCTAAACTGCTGCCTATTTGGGAAGCTCAGTTTGGAGATTTCTTCAACGGCGCCCAGATCATTTTTGACACTTTTCTGTCTGGAGGTAAACGCATAAAAATATAATCTTACCACAAGCTAAAATGTGTTTTAATAAATCCTAATATGTGATGCGTATTCAGATCACTTTAATTAAATCGTAAATAACTGCAATGCAAGATGATGTTTTTATAAGATGTTTTAAAAACCTTAAGCATTTATGTAAGGTTTCAATCTTTAAAGGTGAAGCTAAATGGCTTCTGCAGAGTGGACTGGTCATCTTATTACCTCACGGGTATGATGGAGCAGGACCCGAGCATTCATCCTGCCGAATTGAGCGCTTCTTGCAGGTGAATACATACGCTTGTCTGTCGTTCTGAGTTTCATTTTCCAGAATCACTTATTGTGCTTGTTTTTGTGTGATCTGTAGCTGTGTGACAGTAAAGAGGAAGGTGTTGATGGCGACACAGTGAACAAGGGGGTCGTGAACCCCACCTTACCAGCCCAATACTTCCATCTCTTGCGAAGACAGATGATTCGAAACTTCAGGAAACCGCTGATTGTGGCGTCTCCTAAAACTCTACTGCGGTTCTCCGTGAGTGAATATTTTTAGCAGAACCACACCGGATTGTTGTGTTCTTCTGTGATGGAGCACTGACCTCTTTTTGACACTAGGGGGCCGTGTCAAGCTTAGCTGATATGGGACCTGGAACTTCATTCAGACCTGTGATTGGTGATTCTGCTGTAACCCCAACAAGGTATCTGATTTGAAACATTGGTTCCTGGTGGAAGTGTTGTATTCCTGTACTTTCTTCTGAAATGCATATTTTTCTCTTCTCGTGCAGTGTGCGGCGGGTTCTGGTGTGCTCTGGTAAACATTACTACGCTCTGCAGAAACACAGAGAGACATTACCAGAGGCGGTCAAAAACACAGCGATAATCCGGGTGGAGGAACTGTGTCCCTTCCCCACAGAAGCCCTACAACAGGAACTCAGTAAATACACAAACGCCAAAGGTGCGATCGTACATCGATTCATGTTTGAGACACTCTAATCATTGTTCATTTGCATTTGTTTCCAATGGAATTATGATAATGTTGTGCGTATGCGAAGCGTTTCTTCATTTCATTGATGTTGCAGAGTTTATCTGGAGTCAAGAGGAGCCGCAGAACATGGGCTGTTGGTCATTTGTCGCACCAAGATTCGAAAGACAGTTGGCCTGCAAGGTCAGACATCTTAGTTGTCGACATTTCTCATGCACCACATTAAAAAAATACAATAAATCTAAACGTACTCCAGTATGCTAGCAATCATCTTTAAGTTGACAAAATAAACATGGCACATGTAAATATTGAAAATTCTTTGACTTTCCATTCTAGGAAAGTGTCATAGAGTAAACTTATGAAACGTGTAAGTTCATTTGTCGATTGACGCTCACTTGTTGATTTTATCATTTGTCCCTTAGTTGAGGTTAGTAAGCAGACCTGCGCTGCCGGCCCCCGCTGTGGGCATCGGGACTCTCCACCACGAGCAACATGAAGCAATCCTAAAATCTTCCTTCTCCTGAGAGATCCAACAATCTCAAATCTGATCAATCTTCTTTATCTGTAGCCTACACGCTAAGACAACAACAAACTCAAAACTCTGTTGCCCAAACAATTGGGAAACAGGTGACACAAAGAAATATTGCCCATATAGGGACATTGTTTACCAAACATTTCTTACTGACATACAAATTATCACCGGAAACGTCTTCATACCGTAATTGATCATGTGGATTATTCTGTAGTTATACAGAAGGAAAGTTGCAATTTAGAAGAGATATGCCGGTGTATAGCATCTATGGTTTTTCGTAGCACTTTTAAATGAAATGTAAAGAATTATTATAAATATACTTACAAGAGTAGGTAAACACTATAGCAGGTTTTAAACCACGGATCAAGCGATGTTACAAGATTCTTAGTTTGACTAAGTTTGGTACCTGATCAGTTGTGTAAAGCATAACACGTTTGAATGTGAATCAGGAAGGATAACTGGATTTATTGACTATAATCAGATGAATGTAGAGTCTGTTTACAAACAATTCAAAGTATTAAATACAAAATTCAAGAATTGCAATCAACGTACCTAGTGTTTACACAACTTAAAAGGTACTTTAAACACCCATGACAAGCCCATCCAATGCTTACGTTTGATGTGAAATGTAAATTGTCAGTAGTGTATTGTGTGAAAGTTGATTTTGAAAAAAATAAAACATGATTTAAAAATCCTGGTTTTCATCAAGCGTTACTTGCACATTTCTCCATATCTAGCTGTTTCCACCTTATAAATCCCTTTTCTATTCATAGACAATGAAACAAAAATGATGTCATGTAAACAGTGTCTAAAGAGCTGAAATTATTATAAAATACATGTTTTACTTTGGTTTCTTTAGACGGTTCCGTGCCACAATGCTATGGAAGAACAACATGCGTTCTCCAAACAACCTGCAAGTCAAAGGTTTCAAATAGGAGCATTTATTTATTATTGCCTCTTTTGAACCTTTTCCCACATGTGCAACAGAGTTTCTGTGAAGTGTGACTAAGTTCTTTGTAGAAATGTACAGGTGTATGTTCTGCACTTTTCTGTGCATTGTTTGCCCATTTTTGCCATATACACGTTTCTGTTTTTAATTATGATCTTTCAGTTATTAACACCTGGCTGAACATGTCTGTGTGTGGAACTGGAGCATCGTGTGCAACGTCAAGGTCATAGGTTCGATCATCGCACTGAAAAACAAATGCATACTTTAAATGCATTGTAAGTCACTTTGAATAAGACAAGTATTGCTCAAATGCGTAATGTAAGAACATGCATCATGTCTGCGTTTCCTGACGCAGAGTCCGTCCAGCCCTCTTTTTCATTCAGTTTCCATCACACAATCCGTTTATTCACGGGGCAACCGGGTGCCCGTAACAGCCCAACCTCGCAAAGCCTTGACGGAACGATGCGTTTGCGCGGTTAAGTTGACGCGGTGAGTCAGTGAGGCGGTTCCGCAGCGAGTCGACTCGAGCGGATTAGTCGCGCGCACGTACCGTCGGAGCTGATATCGGAATGCGGGCACCGATTAAAGCCGGACACACAGCGAGAAGGACCTCTGCTCGCTTTTACCCGGTTATCTGGTTTTGTTTCCTATCAAGGTTGTAAAGATTTACGCGTTAAGAAGGTTATTCGCTCTGCCTGGAAGCACCATGTCCAGGGGAAGCGACGAGTCTGCGAACGGAACGTGGAAGAAGCAGGTGGATGATATCAGGAAGATATTCGAGTTTAAAGAGATCCTCGGGACGTGAGTATTTATCACGCTTTTACATCGTCTGATCTTTAGTGACTTGTGTCAGTGTCCTCCAATTTGTTCTAAAAGTTTGACCTGTAACGACGATATGCTGGAGACCGAACCATATTTTAGTATAATATGTAACATAATCATAATAATCGAATCGAATAACCGCAAAAATAATTATATGGTCTCACCAATAACTGGTGTTTAGCTAAGTAAAACTACAAAAAACATGGTAAATATAGTTTAACCATAATAAGACCATAGTTGGTTTTCCTAAGAGATCCAGGTTAATGCTCACAAGTCTACAGTTTAGTGCGTTTGAGGACATTGTCATTCATAAAAAAAAAATCATAATTTTTTAACCGTAAATATAAAGATTTGGTAGATTGTTTACCAAACTATATAGTTAACTACAAATATCATGGTTACTGCTCCTGTGATACTATTGTAAATTTGGAGTTGCTATGGTTTTACTGCAAAAACGTAGTCAAAGTATGCATTGTGTATTGAAACCATGGTTCAATTTTGTAAGGGCGGTGGCGAGATGAATCAGCTGTAGGAGGAGATGTTCAGGTGACAAAAAGTTGTCAATGAATAGAAGGAATGTCCATTAAAGTGAAAATGATTGTATTATTTATACACCCTCATGCCATTCCACGTAGTGTGTATGACTTTCTTCTGCCAAGAATGTTGGTGACCAAACAGCTTTGGTTCTCATTGACTTCCTCTGTTTGGACTTAAAATCCGAGACATTTCTCGTAATATGTCAATAAGGAAGAAGAGGGTAAATAAATGATGACGGAATTGTCAGTATTGTGTGAACTATCCATTTAAATCCAAACTTAACCCAAATGACATGGTTTTAATGAGCTTACTTTCATCATTCCACAACAAACAGCACAACCTCATGTTGACATTAACAACCGTTTCTAATTTGCTTTTGTGTAGTGACTGGCATTGAAGAAGGGTAACGGGGTTTTCCCCGGTAAAGCTTTGACATTATAGGGTAAATTCATGCCAACATCAAATTTGTTTGATTTATTTACTCACGCACATGACATTAAATATCTTTTGAGACCTCCCGGTGCACAAATAAAGATATTTACTGTAGGTGACATCCGAGAGATTTCCAGGCCTCCTCATAGGCATCATGGTTATAGTTGTTGTCAAGTTCCAGAAAAGTACTAAAGACATCGTTAAACTTTGTGAAGCGACGACAATACTTTACGTGCGAAAACCCCCCCAAAATAACTACTTTAATCGATATAATGTCCTCTGGTTTGTCAGTCTATGGTACACGTTCACGAGAGCACTTCGACGCATGCGACGGTTGGGCAAAAAAGTGCAAGTCTTCCTTGATATCGAATTCATCAGACATTTTGCGAAGATCAGTTTATATACATCGTGTGTCTGCTTGTAAACACAGAGTTGTGTTCTCGTGAACGTGCACCATAGACTGACAAGCCAGAGGAGAATATATCGATTAAATTTGTTATATTAGTTTGTTTTTCGCACATAAAGTATTGTTGTCGCTTCAAAAAAATTCACTTGAGCCACTATGATCGGATGGACCAATTTAACGAAGTCTTTAGTACTTTTCTGGACCTTGAGAACAACCGTAACCATGATGTCTATGAGGAGGCCTGGAAATCTCTCGGGTGTCACCTAAAAATCTTTATTTGTGTTCCTAAGACGCCGTGAGGTCATAAAACATGTGGAACATCATGTGGGTGAGTAAATCACACAAATTTAATTTACCCTTTAACAAGAAAAGGTCTATTTTGGACACTGTAGATTTGCAAGTACCATATTCCCGAGATACCTTTACATTCAGGGAGAGAGGAAGTGTGTGGTTTTTCATTTTGTCTGGTTTTACCACAATTTTCTGACAGTTGGATAATTATGGAATGGTCAAGAAAAGCCACTACATCGAAACCGAAAGTGCAAATTATACATCCAAGGACAATGTGTGTATATAGGTGGTCTGTCAGGTATTGGGGTATTTCAAATACCAAAAATGGGGTCTTGCGTATCTCACATCTCTATACAGTGAAGATTTATTTTGCTGTTGCTTTAGTGGTAACACATCAATCACGGCTGGTAAGTGATTTGTATAGAGCCACTTTATTAATGCCAGTTATCAATATGAATCATTTTATCTTTTTAGGGGATTCTTGGATGTATCTCCACACTTAAATCTTTTTTGTTGTAATCCACAAGCATGTTATCGTCTCAGCAGATATCAAAGCTATGTGGGGACATTTAGTTATCTGACAAAGGTTCAACACTCCCCCCCTAATGTGAACTCTCTTTCTCTCTCTTACTCTGATTTGAGAAACGAGGATTGCAGATTCAGCCTGAATAACTCCATATTTATAATTGTTTAATAGTTTAGACACAATAAAACATACAAAACATTAGATTTGTGTCTAATCCGTTAAAAAGTAATGGCGCACCAAATTGTAATCACATCGGGAACACAGATTATCCATATAGGATTTCCCATCCTGAAGATGACATAACTGATCCTTTAATGCGCCTTATACAAGATTTCACGGACTCTAGACACACTAAACTGAAGCCATTTAAACAGCAGGTTAAAACTTGTTGTTAAATTGTTTAAAACGAAGACAATTCTTTAAAATGGTACGTTTCTTTAAACGGATTTAATCAAGCATGCAGATTTTTAATAGTGACAGATGGTCAAAATAAGTCTCAGACAATCTGTAAATATTAGAAAATGTTCTGAATTAAAATTGTAAATGGATGTTATAAAATGCTTACAAACACACACCTTTGTATGCTCATTCTGTATGAATGCAGATTGGATTCACCATTGATAAAATTAGGTACTTCCCCCTACATTACACACTTTACCCCTGTTCAAATTATTGTAACGCATGCACCCCCTTGCGCAGTTATTTGTCATAATGGGAAAGAATCTGCATGCACTGTGTTTGGGTTCCTTGGGTTCAATGACGCATCAATTGTATTGGCTGTGTGCCTACGGCTAGATTTTGTTTTTTGTCAGAAATAGTTCAGTCTCTCCAACACACAATGACTCAACAAATACCTACACACATCGACCACCCATTCTCGTGCAAATACTTTCAGTAACGCAACTGAATCACTCTAAGCGTTCCTGAAAGAGAAATTACGATCAGTGGGATGTTAATCCAGGAGCATTTTTAGATTAATCCCATTTTAATCCTGTGACCTGTAAAAGTGGAGGAGACGGTTTAACTGAAGGTTTCTATGTGCGAATAGAACATAAAATGACACATTTGGCTAGAGAAAAAACAAATAAGCTTTCAAGAAATCTTCATCCCTCAGGCATACATTGTAAATGCATCACGGTCATTTTTGTTTGGGGTTACCCGTAACTCATTTCTGAACCCAGAACATTTCATTTAAACCAGAAGGCCTAAAGTCTTGATCTGAATTGACATCCCACACGTGTGATAACACACACGTCTCATTCGCTATACATATTGTGAAACTCATTGACATTTGCATGGGAAATTCAACATTAGTCGCAAAGCAATGGGGATATGCACCACAGAGTCACTACTCCTATCCGACCTCATGCTATGCAAATTAGAAAGGTGTAATATGTACAGTGTGCAAATGCATGTCGCCCCGGACACATTATTTAAAAATGTTGTTTATACTTGGTTACCTGGTGAAGCACTGTTGCAAAATGTAAACGTTACAGGTGTGTCTAGTGTAATGGCTATGCAAAACCGCAACACTGACAGGAAGCCCAACTCTTGAAGGTCATGGGTGGATGCAGGTTTATAGCGGTACTCTCATAGCATTTACTGCAGGGTTTATACTTCCTGTGGCTTTGATGATTTCCTCTTCAGTTGTGCAAAACTACACCACGTGGTTACGCCGCTTCATTTTACTTTGTCTGTTTTTGACCACAAGAACAGCGTACGAGAACTAAAAATATTGAAAAACTCCCTGGTAAACAAAAAACAGCAGTGCAGGACAAGAATTGCAAACCCAAATGCAATTTTATTTATTTTATATTAATTCTTTATTGTATGATATGTAAATGAAATGTACACACTGTCGCCTCTTAGATTTTAAAAGCAGAGATGATGAATGCCGTAGCCACGGCAATATCTCTCTCTCTCATACATATCTTGCAAAGTATTAAACCTTCTGGGCTCTCGCCCAATGACTCACTGCATTTCCAGCCTCCTGATGGGTTTATGTTTTAATCACGGATGAGAGTTGTGTTTTACAGTTTAAAAAACAGATGACAAATCCTTTGTTTTGGCAATGCACCAAGCCCTTTATTCGATCAAATGATTTGGGGAACCCTTTTCCTAAAAATACCGTTTTGTTCCAAGAGGCCTTTATGTCTGTGGTGTGATTGTGTCAGTATTTTTAGACGAGTGTGTTAGCTCGGGGATTAGAGCAGATTTTCATTGACCAGAACAGGAATAATTGATTACACAAAGTGCGTTATGATAAGAGGACATACTAAATTAACCGAAGGTGTGTGTGTTTTCTGGTATCCATCACCTAATGTCCCCACAAAGATAGTAATACCAGTAGATTTTGGACATTTTTCAGGTCCCCATGAGGGAAAACAGCTTGTAAATCATACAGAATTATATTAATTGAAAATGTAAGAATGCAGAAAGGTTTGTGTGATTATCGGGTTTAGGTGTTGGGGTAGATTTAGGGGATGGAATAAATCATAAGCCTGATATAAAACAATGGAAGTAATAATTTTTTTCCTGCAAAGGCTGGGCAATAAAGTACAAACAAACAACAATAGACTTCCATAAATATAAGACATGGAAACCAGTTTGTGTGTGTGTGTGTGTGTGTGTGAGAGAAGGAGAGAAGGACAGGGTTGTCCATATTGTGTTGTGTAATCTATGTAATCTATCACATTTATTCTTGATGTTAAAATCTTTATTTTGCACAGTGTGTCGAGAAAATGCTTTTTCAATAAAAAAAGAAATATCATTCTAAAAATAATCAAAATTTTAATTTAACTATAAAATAAATAATTTAATGTAATATTAAAAGACCTACATAACAGCCTTGCATTTGATCACTTTTTAGTTAAAAAAAGTTAAAAGTTAAAAGTTTTTTTAGTTTGAATTTTTTTTAGTCTTTTCTTTAATTATTTGCTATCTTAAAACTCACACATTTACAATGTAGTCTACACATTTGGTCCTTCGTTCACCCAAAAATAACAATTCTGTCATTACTCATCCTCTTCTCATTTCAACCTGTATGAATTTCTTTCTTTTGCAGACCACGAAGAAAGGTTTAAAAAATAATCTTGGTAACCGAACAAAGGCGATACCCAATCACTTGCATTGGTTTTGTGTTCGTTCAACAAAAGTAAATGGGTACCCACCATTGTTTTGTTACCAACAATCTTCAAAATACCTTCTTTTGTGTTCTTCAGAAGATAGATAGTCATACTGGTTTGAAATAACACATGGTGAGTAAACGATGACAGAATTCCCATTTTTGAGTCAACTATCCCTTTAACCTTTAGAGTCCCCAAATGGTTTCCAACAAGGCTTTGTTTTCTCTTACCTACTCTTGACTCATTCTCCTTTCTTTATCAACAATTACAACTAATCATTTTTCCTCTCTCTCTCATACCTCCAGTGGGGCTTTCTCTGAGGTGGTTCGAGCCCACGAAAAGGCCACGGGTGACATGTGCGCTGTGAAGTGCATTCCAAAAAAAGCCCTCCGAGGCAAAGAGAGTGGAATCGAAAACGAAATAGCAGTCCTGAGGAAGTGAGTATTCAAAAAGCCTCTGAAAAAGTCCAACGTCCTTCCTCCAGCAGCAGCTCTAACCTAAAGTGCAAAGGAAGTAGTTAGTGGGTGTTTCAGCTATTCTCCTCCGAGCAGGCGATGACTCAGTCTTCATGTCACTCTCCTCACGGCCTCCTACCTTCACTGACTTCTACCTGTCCCTGTGTAAAGCGTTAGAAGTGTTTTAAAGGCCGTCCGAATGATTCATACGGCCTCCGCCGCAGACCTCGCTATTCACCGCACGTTGAGGCCGAGCACAGGTCTGTGGTTGTCATGGTAAAAAGGCGTTTAGGCAAGAAATGATAGAAAAGAAGAGATGCTGTATTGCACAGTGGTCACATGATGTTAATAAATCAGCACTTGTGTTATTGCCTATCTATAGAATACAGACTTCAAGATTTTATGCATTATTATATGCAGTTATATGCAGAGCAATGGTGATTTTCAGCTTGATTTTGTGCACTCAAAACAGTAAAAAATTCAGGTATGTTAATGCATTTCATCATTTCATTTTTTCTATCAGAATAAAGCACGAGAACATTGTGGCTCTGGACGACATTTATGAAAGCCCCAGTCATCTCTATCTCGTCATGCAACTGTAAGTCCACACCGTTTGCATATTGTCTTTATTTATCTTTTGGTCACAACATCACATTTTCCTTTCTCTCAGTGTGTCAGGCGGAGAATTGTTCGACCGAATCGTAGAACGAGGCTTCTACACCGAGCGAGACGCAAGCGCTTTAATAAAACAGGTCCTGGATGCGGTCAACTACCTGCATTTGCTGGGGATCGTCCACAGAGATCTTAAGGTGACAGTTCCTCTCCACCGAACTCCCATAACACCTTAAAGAAATCTATATACAGAGACAGTTTCGTTATTCTTCAAGGGCAAATGCAACCACGCGATGAGTAACCGCGTGCACGAAAGACTTGAAAGGTCAACAAACGCTGACCACTTATTTCCACTTCAGTAGAAAGGAGAAGTGTAAATTAGCATCTCTCGTTTATTTTTTCACCTTGATCGTCTCTTTTGTCTCCTTGTAGCCTGAAAATCTGCTGTATTTTAACACGCATGAAGAATCCAAGATTATGATAAGTGATTTTGGGCTGTCCAAGATGGAGGGCGCTGCCAATGACATCATGTCCACAGCATGCGGGACCCCAGGCTACGTGGGTAGGGCTGTCACCCCATTTATTTTACTCATGGCTCACTAAATTGGATTAAGTGTGAATCAGTCTTGACTTAAAGGAATAGTTTAACCGAAACTGAAAAATATAGCACAAATGAATACATGCAAATGAATGTGTTTAGAAAAACATAACACATTGTAAACAATAACCAAATGTTTATTTTGAATTAAATTCAAATTTCTTAGTATATTTATTTATTTGTAGATGTTATTTATGCCCTTATCTCTTTCGTCTTAATTTGTTATCTTTAGCACCGGAGGTATTAGCACAGAAGCCTTACAGCAAAGCTGTGGACTGCTGGTCTATTGGAGTTATTGCTTATATCCTGTAAGTAGTTGCATTTCATAAAGGGATAGGTCACCCAGAAATAAAAATTCTGTCATTATTTACACATCTTATTGTCATTTTAAACCTGTATGACTTTCTTTCTTCTGAAGAACAAAAGAGAAGATATTTTGAAGAATGTTGGTAAGCAAGAAGCGTCGGTCCCCGTTCACTTCTATTGTATAGACACAAAACCAATGCAAGTCAATAGGGACCAACAGTTTTCTGTTACCTACATTCTTCAAAATATCTTCTTTTGTGTTCTGCAGAAGAATGTTGTTGGAAAATTAATGAGGGTGTGTAAATGTTGACAGATATTTCGATCTGTCCCTTTAACATTAGTTTAATCATTAACATCATTTAATAATGCTAATTTTAACAGTTACTTAGATATTTTTAAAGAATCTAAAGTTGTTCCTACATGAACATTGAACAATTACATTGGCGTTAACTAACATTTACCATAATACTGGATTTTTTCAGATTGTGCGGTTACCCTCCATTTTACGACGAGAACGACTCCAAACTTTTCGAGCAAATCCTTAGAGCCGAATACGAGTTTGATTCGCCATACTGGGACGACATTTCCGATTCAGGTGAGTCGAGTGTTATGGCTCCGAATCTTAAATCATCACATACGCACTATATAGTCATTTGTATGGAGCCATTACTATCAGTGATAGTTTTGTGACTGAAAAACACTATACAGCACGACTCCGGTTACTTCCACTTATTTGTCACTGATAGTCACGACTTGAGTGACTTTAATACGTTTAATTTCCCCCGAAACAAACCACTTTTGCAGCCAGATATAAATCACCAATGAAAGGCATTATCTGGCTCTCGGCGATTCGGCAGCATTTGAAAATAACAACTCAACACCCACACAACAAGCTGTTCCCTGATGCCTGGGGAAGTGTGGGAGGGTGTCAATTTTTCACAATTAGAACTGCGCCCTTGTGTAACGGATTTAGGTCTTTTTCTGATTTTGTGTTGTTTCACAGCTAAGGACTTCATCAACAAACTGATGCAGAAAGATCCAGAAAAGAGGCTCACTTGTGAAGAGGCTCTGCTGCATCCATGGTAAGCGACAAGGAATACGGCTGATTGTGTTCGCGCACGTACTGAGTGTTAATTGTGTGACCTGAAGGAGTCAACAAGTGGCGAATCTACAATAAGCACCTGTGGGAAGCAATGCTGACCCTATTACATTACATTTATTCCATTCCATTCCATTTTCTACCGCTTATCAAAACTACCTCGGGTCACGGGGAGCCTGTGCCTATCTCAGGAGTCATCGGGCATCAAGGCAGGATACACCCTGGATGGAGTGCACATTACATTTATTTAAAGAGATAATTCAACCCAAAAAATGAATATTATTTTATCATTTACTCACCCGCTGTCATTTTAAACCTGGATGATTTTCTTTCTTCTCCAAAATACAAATGAAGATATTTTGAAGCATGTTGGTAACCAAACAACGGTGGTACCCATTGACTTCTATTGTTTGGAAACAAACCCAATGCAAGTCAACTGTTGTGGTTCGGTTACCATCCCTTTAACTATCCCTTTAAGTAATGCTTTTTTATAAGTATGTGTACAGCTTACACAACACTCTTCCAATAGATCTCATATACATCCCTCGACTAGATGCAATTTTAACTATTTGAGTTTTTAATTATATTTGTTCTGTTGGTATTTGTCCCCGTGACCCGAGGTAGTTCGGATAAGCGGTAGAAAATGGATGGATGGATGTTGGTATTTGTGGTACCACTGTGTTAGCATCTACTCAAAGACCTTTTCTTAACTTTTATATTATCTTAAATATTTTCAAGCTTCCGACTCATTAAACCCATTTTTGTAGGTGTTTTGGAGCACCAGACAACCCAAAGCTCTTTGTTCATACAGTAGATGTCATACTATGATCATGTTTTAGCTCATGCGTTTGGTTATGTATCATCTGACTGCCTCCTCATGGATGTTAGATGAAACTGCATGTAGTCTGACCACCGACTATCTTCTTTTTTTCTGCAGGATAGCTGGTGACACTGCTCTGTGCAAGAACATTCATGAATCAGTCAGTAGACAGATGAAGAAAAACTTTGCAAAAGCTAAATGGAGGGTGAGTGATCACATTTATTTTCCAGTTTGATGTTTATTTTGAACTATTTGCTTTCGATATCTGTTTTCCATTTTCTGGAAAAAATACTGTTGACGTTTTTGGTTTCACTTTTAGGCCTTTTTCTTAAAAACTATTGGACTACATTCTATTATGACTTATTAACCATATTAACCTGACTAAGGTTTATGCTCTTAATTAGTTCATCTAACAAACAAAAAAATCTTCGTTTATTAATATTCATATACACGACTCAATATGTTGAAGCTCCAAAAAGCACATCCATCATTAATAAAATCCAAATGACTCCAATGGGTTAATATTTGTCTTATAAAACAAAACGATAAAAGTATGATAAAACAATATATATTTTATATACTAATGGAACTGAACCCAAAACAAACTCGTAACTCTAAAATCAAATATGGCAGAATGTCAATAACATTACATCTCATTGGTTTTTCATGTCTCGTGAAAACATATCATACAACAACTAGTCAATAGTCATGCAAGAAGGAAAGTCATATACATGTGGGATGATGTTGAGTAAACTATTTATTTAAAGTGGCAGTCTAATATTTGTCCCTCTCTCTCTTCTTTCATCTATCTACAGCAAGCATTTAATGCGACCGCAGTGATCAGACACATGAGGCGTCTTCAGCTGGGCAGCAGTATGGATTCTTCTCAGCATGGTAAACAGAATCAGCCGTCCATGCCGGGAAAGAGTCAGTCTGTCGATGTTTCCACAGTCAGCCGCAACGACTGTAAGTTATCACTGCAGCGTTTTGTTTTTTGCGTTCGCTGTTATTTAAGCCGACGTCCCACAAGCCGATTATTTAAGCGGCTTTCAGTCGTAAGCTTCATTTGCATAGTCGCTGGAGAATCAGCGGGTGGACTCGACTTCCTGCTGAGCTAATGGTCCAGCCGACTAAAATACAACGTCTGAGGTTGAAATTACTGTTTGTCGCCGAGACTAATGGTCTTGGTAATGACCAGTGAGGTTCCTTTTATTCTAAAACATATGATCCAAACTTTTCCATCTGCAAACGGAAAGCCTGATGTGTCAAATGACAATTGTTATCTGTTATAATTGAATAAAAGGCTCGTGGGACGCCACCCGACAGGATTTTTGTTGACCGTGTTGAGTTACTTACCATCTATGATGTGTCCTGTATGTTGTATATCTCGTGTTGTCGAACAGCCCTTGAAGAGGGTGTTATCTTTGTCTAGGTTTGGCTGAGCAGCAAGCGTCCAACTCTTCCTCGAGGAAGGGAACGCCCGAGCACCATCCACGCCCGTCCACGGTCACCACCATCATCACCGGCTCCAAATGACATCACTTCCTGTTGGACTGCTCTTTTGGAGACTATGGCACTTTAGGAATGTTTCGAAAAAAACATTCTTATGCTCATCGGTAACTTCAATTGTCACAGTCACCTGTTGCAAGGTCCTGTTTCCTTCTTAGGAAAGTCAGTGAGGTGTCGTTTAAAAAATTGTCGTGAAGCACCGACTGTATTTTTGTGGGGACTGTATGACCGAGCAAAGCTGGCGACATGGGCGTACGTGGCATTCTGTCAAAAGTTTGTTTGACGTGACTCTTTAAGATCTGATCAGAGTCTTAGAAAGTACATCAGGACACGAATGAAAGCACAAGAGCTGTCTAGATAAGACCGATTTCATTCGTAAAACAGCTGTTGTCGTTTTTGCTGCTGTGTTTCAACCTGCTGCTTTTTTGACCAAACCAACAAAAGTTGTCAGTTTAAAACTGACAAAATGCTTAGAGAAGTTTATGTAGTAAATTAAAAATAACAACGAGCAAGTTTTTATTGTCATCTAAATTCGTCTGATATGTAAATGTGGGAATGAAGGATGTGAATATTGTATTTAATGAAAACATCAGTTTTAATTGTTTTACGAAGAATTTGTTAAGGGACGTTGAGTAATATGTATTTCAAATGTTTTGCAAGTCTGTATAAAATAATTCACATTGAAAACACTTTTTGAAGTGTTTTGTGTAGTGTTTGGAGTTCTGCAAATGCATTTCTATTTTTTCAATGGCTTCTAAAACATTAAAAACAAATGTGGTCACGTTTCATTATAGTGTTTATGTTACAGTGTATTTACATGAGTGTTGAATAATGAACATTTGTTTTGTGTAAATTCAAGTATTGTTCAGTTGTTGTTGACAATGAAAATATTGATATTGTGATAAATACCTATATATAGTGATATTATTCTATGTGATATATATGTAACATAAACACTGTAATGATGTCATCATAACTTGGTTTGTAATTGTATCAAACTAAAACTATAGTTATGAATAGTATATGCTTCAGTGACAAAACAGCTATATGATGGACGTTTGTATTTGTTGACCTTGTGTTGCCTATTTTGACAGAAAATAACAAGAATTGTCCAGTGTTGGACGGCTACACCGGGTTCTCTGTAGCTGAAGCTGTTTAGAGATCTGTTTAATGAATTATGATCGTGAGAGGACAGTCTCTACTCTAAATCCCACCCATTGTGGGACTTCATACCAGCGGTCTGAATTTAGCACCCAAGTGCTGGTTCTTTCATTTAAGTCACAGAAATGATGTAGACGTTTTTTTTCTCTTTGGCAGATTTGTATAATGTTGAATGTTTCTTGGTGAGTGTATGTTTATTTTGAATTTGTATTAAACACAACAATGATGCCAACTATTTTGTTGTGTTTTTTCAACTTGGTTTTTATTTAACATAAAAAATAATTGTTGTCTCTGTTCAAGCCTGACAGTACCTTAAACAAGGGACAAACATGTGTTCTGAAAGTGTTGCGATACAGCAAATATTAGAAGGGCTAGCACAAAATGAAATAAGAACAACAGGTTATGTGCTATTTTATTTTGAACGTGTGCAAGCACTTTTTTATTTAATGTTTACTTTAATTATTTTGTAAAGCTCTGAAATGCTATAAAAATATAATATTTTATTCATCAGAATACGATAGGTTTTTGCTAGCAGAACTATTAAGCTATACATAGAAACACATAGGGCCAACTAAAATATTATAGTATAATGTAAGACTGGAAGTATTATATAATTAGTCCTAGGATAATAGAAAAAATACATCTTTTTAAAGAAATAATATGAAATATCATACATGAGCTGCATGAATTAAATGCATAAAACTGTTTAAATGGTAGACTTTTATAGGCATTTCATTTTTACCAAAAACACTCTACTGTTCTATCTCTTTTTACCCATTTTCTTGCTTTGTTAACTAGGTTTCAAACTGTGTGTCTGTTGTAGTCATAAGGAGGGTCAAGACCATCATAATGAAACTCTCTCCACTGCTCTGTGCTCTGTCTTGTCCGCTCCTCTTGCTCTGGAACAGTAAAAAAATCACATTTGAAATCATATTGCGCTTATATGTTTTTACAGACACAGCAAAGCTGAGCAAAAAAGTATTATATTTATATTATTACAAAAATTGTCAAAAAGAAAGATAACGTTGGCCGAAAAATATTGATCTATGTTATACAATTTTGTGTTAATGTTCTACGTTTTTATCTAATGATTTAAAATGACTTTTGAATAATAAAGAGTTTTGCTTTATGTTACATTTTGTGTTATGTCATCAGTGAAAAACGCTGCTGAATGTTAGACGAATGTGAGAGACTGGAGACTCACCGTCATTTTCCTCTTCAGCGTAGTTTTCAAACTTATTCCTCTGCTCCTCGTGATACTGTCTCATCCTTTGATCTGCTGCCAGTCTTTGCCTCTGTTCAGCTAACATGACAAAACAAGTGTGAGAGGCAGAAAAGAGCCAAATACTACGACCTATGAGGCAACGATCAGAAGTTACTGTTGTAAATAACTTTTGTTGTACTTAAATTATTAGACAAACTTTCATATGCTGAAAGCTGTTTGGTTTTAAAAAACCCTGAATACTTGTATGTATATACTACTTTAATGATGCTTTTATTTATTTGTTTTTTTAGTCTATTTGTAACAATGGACTGTCATTACATGGAAAAGACTCAAACAAGGTCTCCAAAAATGGGTCTGCGTGACAAGAGGGCAAGTAAATATTGACCATTCCCTTAACTCAGTTCTTTGATCTTGTTGTGCACGATTCAGTGGTTGCTAATGCTACATTTTCTAAAATTAGCTTCAAAACATAACTAAATATGTAATGAATTAATGTAACTTTTAGTTGGTGCTACAAAACTCCCATACAACCAACAGCTCCATTCACAATGGTTTACAATTCATTCAGTGCTGTGTATAATGCTGTGTCATTACGGTCTGTACTTCATAATAACATTATCGGCTGTGGCGGAAGTTACACTTCACCCAAAAATGAAAATTCTGACATAATTTTGTCATCCTTTGCTTGTTCCAAAGCAGTATAAATTTCTTTGTTTTACTGAACACACAGAAAAAAATTGGAGGAATGTCAGATCTCACAAATCATTTACTGCCATAGTAAGAAAATAAATACTATGGTGGGTAAAATTTGACAATCTTCCAGATATCTTCCTGTGTGTTCAGCAGAACAATTTAGACAGGTATGGTAAATGATGACAGAAATAAAAATTTTGGGTGTAGTTTCCCTTTAAGACAAAATTTTAACATAGTTATGAAGCATGCCGATCATTTAAAAAAATATTTTTTTAAATAAATTTTGCTCCTTTTGGAAAAAAAGAGGTAAAAGTATATGATCGTACACAAAATGATATGATTCCGTGCTTTGGAGCCTTGATGAGTTACTAATGTCATGCCAACTAATCCTTGACCTTTTCAAACATCAAGTCATGTTTAGATTGTCTATCCAGTGCACAATTTTTTTTACCCTTTCTATCCAGATATTTGAACTCCCACATGTGAGTGAATTTGAGTGTGTAACCTTTTTGTTGTTCGCATAATCGCAAACTTACAACCACAGACCAGGCCAAATCAAACAAAGCCGCGAATAAACACTAAAGTCCCTCCTCCCGCAGTGGTAGGAGCCGAAGTTTGGTTTCTCCAGGCTGCCCTGTGGCTCCTGCTGTGTGCTGTGGTGTCCCATGAATATCACAGCTGGTTCAACACACGCTAAGCACATGTAGGATGCCCAATACTAAACACCTCTATATTTTTACTTTTCTTGCTAGACAAAACAATTATTTCCTTTCTGTGCACTTGCCATAACGGTCCATTTACTTATTGCACAACTTTAAGTGAGGTTGCTGTAACATTCAGAAAGGAAAACGAAAGATGATGGCAATAAAGTTGAATTATAATAACATGCATTACTCCCTTTTTTAACTTTTTTATGCATAGTATAAAATTCAAATCTCCTGGATTGCTTCACTGGCCCTACACTTAACTCAAACCTTTGATCTGCCTGCGTCTACAAGAGCCTTCACGCATGCAGAGAGCCTCACCGTCTATCTCATCCTGGCTTTTCGTAGCCCTCCTGCTGCGCCGTTTGAAAAAGTTGGAGGCGTCCGCCTCTGGCATGAAGATCTTCTGCAGTGCACCTTTGATGATGACGAAGAAGAAGAATGAGGTGAAAGAAGGCTTTAGAAAGATCTAATGGAACATTGGAGGATTTGGTCACCTTGAGGATCGGAAGCCTTCACATCCTTTTTATCCGACACAACGGCACTGTCTGTCCCTTCGAATACTGCGAAAAGCAAAACAATTAAAAATGTTTCATGCAGATCTAACAAAAATCATCTGACATCTTTATACTTCTGCAATGATTTGCCACCTTCTCCAAACACTAAGACTTGTGGTACCTAGCTCTGTCAAATCAACACTATGCATCCGTGCATTGGGTAACAGTCCAGTTACTCACAGGTGACGGTGAATGCTACCACGAGACAGGTGAGAAGAACGGTCTGCGTCCAGAACATCTTCAGACTTTCGTCAAGCTGATCAAAACAAGACCGGATAATATTGAGCTGTGCAAAGGGGATGGTGACTTTCAAGGAGTGACTGGAATTCATCCAGGAGGGGAAAGGAAGGGTGGAGTTTTGGGAATGTGATGTTGTTGGGTTGACACAGGAATGGGAAGGTGCCGTAAGGGATCACATTTGGAAAGATCATGTGACGTGGGAACGTTGTTAGGTTTAGCTTAATAGTTATTTTGTTTTTAGGTTAGATGCTTTTGCGATGCATTTGTTGTTTGTAGGGATTTTATGCATTACACGTGTAACATGTCATACTCATGCACTTATTTTCTATTTAAAGAGTAGATAACTAGGGGTTTTTAAGGTCCTACTTTGATTTATTGAGTGTTCAACAACAAGTTTATGTGCACAGAAGATGTAAAATCAGTATTAATTTGCAACAATAGGCAGTTATTCTTACCTTACTTCTTGACTGACTCTCAAATGATTCGTTCCGCGATTAGTCTAATCTCTCCACAATCTCTCCAGTCTAACGTGCTTGGTCAGATGGTCTAGTCGGCTGTGATTGGTTGACCGGGAATGAGGGTCACGAGTTATAGTGTTTGGGGAAGAAGAGTGAAGTTTTCACGAACAGTTCTAGCAAACGTAGGCGGGGACTATATGTAGTGACGTAAATCTGCGGCGGTCGCGACTCGGACTAGGGACGACTCGTTTGTGTGATTCAGAGTCGACTCCCTTTTTTCCCGGCCAATAACTTTGTAATTCATTCACCTTCGGCTTAACAACTTGGCAGACTGCTTACTTACAAACACGGCAACAAAACACACTGCATGAAATGTACTGTTCATGATCTCATGCTATGTACTCTTAATTCCATGGTCTATAGAACTACCTCATGGTATACTTCTTTTAAATTCATTATTCTCAATGCATCTAATAAAAAAATCCCACAAATCCAAAGGATTCACACACAAATGTATATTTCCCTCAAAAACATATTATGTTCGGGCATACAGTGTAATTGGCCTCAGAGCACCCAAATATTATTCATGTGGATAGTGGTTTCCACCTGAGCGATGTGTTTTAACACAAGGGGTTCCTCTCATGCTTCATGCCCCAGGCTGGAGAAACGTCCGCGTTAACGTCGTGTTTTCAGTCTAGCTGGAGTCTAGCCAATGTCAGGATGAAATGAATGATGTAGTTGTGAGAGTCTGTGCCCCGCAGAAACAGAGATGTGAGAATATGCAAAGGATTTGGAGAGAGAGCTTGTGTATACAGATTTGGCCAACTTACCAAACCATGCTGAATATTGACTTAACAATTACTATCATATACTGTATTTGCCTTAAAGCGAATAAAGTTAACAGATTTGTGTGATGATTGGGTTTTGGGGAAGGGTGTACAAAGGGGGCCTTTGCATTGGAACACAGGAAAAAAATAGATGTAAGTTCCTCATTAATATTCCTTCTAATGTGTATTCTAATGGAATAAGACCTTAAAGGGATAGTTCACCAAAAAATTTAAACTGGTTTCATAATTTACATGACAGATATTTTGAAGGACGTCTTTAGCTCCTAAGGGCCCTACATGCCATTGCCTGCTTTGGCCCAACGTTCAGCCTGTTGACTGTCTGTATCAATTTTGACCATTTTAACAAAACCTTTGATGCAGAGATAAGATATTCAAACACAACCCTGTGCTCTTCTTTGCAAAAAGGAGGGGTTCACATGACAGCTTTTGATTGGTCCTTTGACATTTGTGTAACATCTTTTATCATGACACTCCACTGGTAGCAGCCTGCGGTCGTTCAGTCCAGCGCGATGCCTCGATTCACCGTCCACGTCCGAGATGAGTGGCTCACCGTTCCGTGTAAAGATGTCACCTGCACTGTTAAGTGGCTGGGCATGGAAACTCTCAAGCGTTACATTAAGAACAAACCCGACAATGGAGGAATCCATCCGGTCAAGGATGTGTGCTTTTGGGTTAGAAGATGCCAGGGTTTGGGTCTGCTGGATAATGATGATATAATAGAAGACGTCCTGGAGGATAATGACTTTGTTGAGCTTGGTAATGTGTTACATGCACTGTGATTTGAACATTGTTTGTAAAGTATGATTTTGATTTTGACTTTGGACAGGTTGTTCTTTCAGAGTCGTTTACCATGACTAGCAAGTTGATAACTTGTTATTTAACTGTTATCTTTTGAAGCTATTGAAGGGGACACTATGCCACAAGACTTCATACCAAGCCAACCCGGGGCTTCACATCTGTATCCTTCATGTTATTGTTCTATATTTTATGATTTTACAAACATTTAGAAATAATTTGCAGTCTTGAAAGTCTTTAACATGACAAAATCAGAACAAGAGCCTACAGAGAACCAAATGACGTGAGTATGGAGTATCAGAGACATTCAATTCTGTTTATCGTTATTAATAACTATGTATTATTTTATATCTCTCCTTGTTCAGTATATTTCTCTAGATGGAAACAGCTTGAGCTCAACAGATCTGGTTAATTTAGGGAAAGGCCTCTATAAGATAAAGGTGAGTCTGTTGTGGCGGAGCATTTCCTAAAAGAAAATACATTTGTAAAGAGTGTTTGTTAATTTAAATGTATCGGACAGTTGACCCCAGAGGCTGCACAGAAGGTTGTGGAGTCAAGAGAGCTTCTGGATACCATTGTGAAAGAAAACAAGGGTGAGAATGATATCTGGAAAGTTTAAGGAAATATAAAGATTAAAGAAATTGATGCAGACAGGACTAGGGAACAAGTAAACATTTTTAGAAACTGTAATTTACTACAAATCAAGAAAGTTTGTTTTAAAATATGATTCCTATTAAAATGGGCTATATTTTATTTTTCCTTCTGTAGTTGTGTATGGAATCACTACAGGGTTTGGCAAATTTGCACGGACTGTCATTCCAGTCAGCAAGCTCAAGTATATATTTCATCTCCTTTCCTAAACCCTTAAACATTTTTCAAACATTCTATGTAATTTAAATAACGCCTGCTGTATTTCTTTCACAGTGAACTTCAGCAAAATCTGGTGCGCTCGCATTCATCAGGTGTGACAATATTTTAATGAATGCCTATTTTTCTTAAGACCAGCTTGTGAGTAGGTCATAGTAAGGGGTCAATCAGAAAGGTTCCACATGTATTTCCCTTTTTGCCGTTGAAGGGCTTGACCCTGTAATTGCTGCTTGCAGCTATATTTTGGTATATATTTTATACATATTTTAACTATCTGCTTGCATATTCTTCAGTCTTAATCCATTTTGATAGATTTAATCTATTGTTTATTGTTTCTGTGACTGTAGGTCTGGGAAGACCTTTAACTCCAGAAAGGACCAGAATGCTTCTTGCTCTGAGGATCAATGTTTTGGCTAAAGGTTACAGCGGTATTTCTCTTGAGACTCTTCACATCATGATACAAGCATTCAATGGTATGTTAATGATTTCCTCAATGGTTTAACAAAAATGAATACTGTAAGGTTTTGTTTGGTTCTTTGGCACAGCTTTAAAGCACCACATGAAACTTAGAAACATGCCATTTCAATTTGAAACAATATTAGCAAAAGGTTTCTTTGAACCGCTTCCACAGGGAGTTGATTTTGATAAAGAGTGTCCTTCCTTTTTCTTCTCAGCTTCCTGTTTATCCTACGTCCCAGAGAAGGGCACGGTAGGCGCAAGTGGAGATCTCGCCCCACTTTCCCATCTCGCCCTCGGCCTGATGGGAGAAGGAAAGATGTGGTCGCCCAAGAGCGGCTGGGCGGATGCCAAATATGTAAGGGTCTTCTGTCACCTTTGATTTGATGATGGTTAACCGAATGCATTAACTTTACTCTTTTGACCTTTGTGTTGAAACAGGTCTTGGAAGCGCATGGTCTGAAGCCCATATCTTTGAAACCAAAGGAGGTACATCCCCTCGCTGTCAACATGTTTATCTCCTTCTGTTGACTTTCTTTGGCTGTGTTGTGGATCAGAAACGTGACTTTGACCTATTTCGGGCGTAGTTTGTGAACTTAGGAGAGCCCCCCTTAGAAATCCATCGTGCTCTAAAAAACATGGCATCTTGAAAATAAAAACTTGATGTACTTTAAAAGCATTTGAGATTTTGGATGGAGATTTAATCTTTGTTTACAGGGTTTGGCTTTAATCAACGGGACCCAGATGATCACTTCATTGGGGGCAGAGGCCGTGGAGAGGGCCGAGGCCATCGCCCGCCAGGCTGACATCATCGCTGCCCTGACCCTTGAGGTTTTGAAGGGGACCACCAAAGCCTTTGATAGCGGTGAGGAAAACAAACAGTAGCTTCTTTGTCAACAAGATATTGATGTGCTGTATATGATCAGGTGTATTTTTCAAAAACTGATAAGGATTTTTACATTTTAAAGACAAAACATGTCCTGTCGACATTTGTGTGTCACTGATTTCGACTTATTTACATGGGTTTGCTTGAGGTTTTCTAACATTTTACATTCCACAAATTTCCTACAGACATCCATGAACTCCGTCCTCATCCAGGACAGAAAGAGGTGGCCCTGCGGTTTCGATCCCTTCTGGATTCTGATCACCACCCGTCTGAAATAGCAGGTAAACAAAGAAACTCCATTTAAGTCAGTTTAGTCATAAAGCGAATGACTCATTTTATTCTTTAAATATGTGCAGAGAGCCACAGGTTTTGCGACAGGGTTCAAGACGCCTACACCATGCGTTGTTGTCCGCAGGTAACGTCAGGCTTAAAGTGGTCATGTCTAAAATTACCAATAACCAATCATTATCCATATTTAAACAAAATTGTATTTCAGTTTTGCCTTGAATTTTACAGGTCCATGGAATTGTGAATGACACAATAGAGTTTGTCAAGAAAATCATTAATACTGAAATAAACAGTGCCACGGACAATCCTGTATCCTTTCACGTCTTAACTTGAATGAGACATCTGTAAAGCTATCAGCATATTAGTACAGAAATTTTAATGCCGTTTGTAATAATTTGAATGTATCTTTGGCCTTGACTACAACTAAGATGGTGTTTGCAGAAAGAGGAGAGACCATATCTGGTGGAAATTTCCATGGAGAATATCCAGCAAAGGTCATTTATTGTCAAAAACATTATTTGTCAATGACGGTTGGTCTCGCTAACACCCTTCTGATGATCTCCTCTTTCTAGGCACTGGATTATTTGGCGATCGCGGTGCACGAGTTAGCATCTATCAGCGAGAGGCGCATCGAACGCCTTTGCAATCCATCGCTCAGCGAACTCCCTGCGTTCCTGGTCAACGAAGGTGGCCTGAATTCTGGTTTCATGATCGCCCACTGCACCGCCGCAGCTCTTGGTTAGCATTTCAAATGCACTGCCTTGAAATTGTATTTTATGTGTCCTAAAACATAAACAGTGCACATTGATTAAAATTTGTCAACTGTACTCAATACACTTCTGGGTTGTGTTAACTATTAACCAAACAGACATGCATCTCCCCCTACAGTTTCAGAGAACAAAGTGCTTTGCCACCCCTCCTCTATTGACTCTCTTTCAACTAGCGCCGCCACTGAGGACCACGTGTCCATGGGAGGCTGGGCGGCCCGCAAAGCCCTCCGAGTGGTTGAGCACGTCGAACAAGGTCCAAAGCTATGTATCTCTCATTCACACGCTAACATTCTTTCTTGCTCAATTGAACCAAAACTGATACTGTTATGGCGCCCCCTTTTGGAAGAAACACAACATGCGCAAAATACAATGGTAGATAATACTTAAGAATTTGCAATGCGATCAAAAAGTGTAACACTTGGTTCAGGAGCACATGATTTGTGTGATTGGGAATAAATTTGGATACGTTGGGAATTATTTTTCTTACAGTGCTGGCGATTGAGTTGTTAGCAGCGTGTCAGGGTATTGAGTTCCTACGCCCCCTGCGTACGACAACCCCATTGGAGAAAGTCTACGACCTTGTGCGCAGTACAGTCAAGTATGTCCAACTTTGATACAGTAACCTCAAAACCCCTGAAGTATTGAACTTTCTGGTTAATGACTGACAAACCTGTTGTCATTCATATTTTCCTCTCGTCTTGTTCAGACCCTGGTTTAAAGACAGATTCATGGCTCCAGATATTGAAGCTGTGCATCGGCTTCTTGTGGACCAGAAGGCAAGTTTCCCAGTTTCTTTAAAGTTGTGCTTACTAAGACAAGGGATAGTATTTTTAATGTAGGTTTACACTACACTATTTGGGTTACGAATAAAACCGCAATACCTCAAATCATCATTATTTTTATATTCTTATAATAAGGCATATGCAGTTCCAGTTTCTTTTTACATCTCATGTTGATTTGTTGTATTCAGGTGTGGAACATTGCCGGGCCGTACATCGAGAAATATTGCATGGAATACATCCCAGAGTCCCGCCCCTCTTCCCCGACAGCCTTTGCTTTGGACCCGCCTCCATCGCCACGGAAACGTGTCAGGCTGGAGTGACAGAGCCGGCACCTCTTTACATTATCCTAGTGTCTCACATTTAAAAACATGCATTAACATATATTCTCTTTTTGCTGGTTAAGGTGTGTTCGTCCTGGAAACAAGTTTGTTGTTGAGACATGAAGTATTTGTAAAATTTGCTCATCCAGATGCAGTATCTTCATTCACTTTTAAAATGTTAGTGAATAAATGTGTTTGAATAAATGTTTGATTTTCATTCTAACATTCCCAGGCGTAAGAGCATCACACTGGGATGCTGGGAGATTAGTAATACAGAACCATTGCCAGAAAAACTGAATCTAAGATTACAGATTAAAAATATTTTGACAGCTGGCCTTGTCTTCGTGATCACATAATATGTTTAACTTTTCTAGAACTCTGTTTTCATGGGCTCGGTCAATTTCCCTTTTATCTTCAGATGCTTTTAAAGACAACCTCTGCAATTATTACAAATGACTATAGATCCCCATGTAATACTAATCTCTTGCGAAAAGTGCTCAGGGAACATCAAGCGATCTCTAACAAAGCAAAAGTGACGCATAGTACAAAAATGTTTAGATTAGAAAAATGTTTTACTCACATTAGATTGCTGCGCCATTCCTATCGGATTCAATATTGACGACACAGCACTTCTTTTTAATTTAAGCAATTCCACAAATCCAGTGTCGATCTCTGCCTTGTTTACGAAGGAATCCTCAGAGAAATGAATCGAACAAACGTTCCATGTTTTACCCACATGAGCTGGAACGTCTTTAAAATTAAACTTTAACAACGCATTACTAAAGTCGGAATCCGAAGCAAGGTTTTGCAGCGACTGTGTTCTTCCAAAACCAGGGGTGGCACAATATTTGCTATCTTTAACGGCATGTTACTACTTGTGTTACTTCAGAATTGTAATGCGCGAACCAGTGGGCGGGGCTAGAGAGGTAGTCGTTGATATTTTTCTGTGGAGGTGGTGTTCAACCTATCAATGTCGTCATAGAAACTTGCATTCCGTTCGCTGGGCATGGTGTCAATAACAGATGTTATCTCAGTAACAAGGGAGTTTTCAGTCCTGACAGTTCTGAATGCGATTCCCTCTTATATAACAAAAGCTCGGTTTAAAATTGTGATTTTAATTCATGCCTCCTTTAACACTCACAGTGTCTATATATTCCACACGTCAAATTAACACGCACAGTGTCTATATAATCCACACGTCAAATTTACACGCATAGTCTCTATATAATCCACACTCTTAACATGTTGATTATTTATACACTGCGAGTGTTAATTTCGACCATTTTAACACTGGCAATTTTGTTGTAATATGTTGTGTTTAAGGTGCATTTTATCTTGTGTTCAAACCCATGAATTTGGCATCACAGCTGCCTGTGGAGCTACAGGAACTCCATTCATTCATATTAAGACAAATACACAATGAATCATTTGTATGTGTTATGTTTGATAATAAGTGCAGTATGGGTCCATACTGAGAGGCAGTCAGCAGGGGCAGGGATGTCAGGGGCAGCTGCTGTGTGCAATAGGGAATGTCCATAACAATATTGTCCAGCCTCTCGCTCTCGCTCGTCTTTCCTCTAAATGGTAATAAACTGAACTATGATGTGACAGCAACATATTGAGACCGCTTTCAAAATTGTCTGTGAGAACGATTACAGAAGAGCCGAAAGAGATTTTTTCAAAAGGCGATTTACATTTAAAGGTAATGATTTTGTTGTTTCACATTGTAGCTACACATGGAAATTTTAAAGGATGGCAGAAACAGGTTAAAATTGTTTATGCATGCTTTGTGTACAGTATATTATGTGTCTGCAGTCATATAAAAGGATTATATGCATGTATGTCTAGCTATATTTCTGGATGAAAAATAAGATATAAATCTTGTTTTAAAAGTACCTGAAAATGCCAAATTATTGGAATGTAAAATATTTTAGAATGTAAACATACTCACACAAATATCACACAAAAATATATGTATTTTTTGAGTTATCTCTAAATGTATTTCCTTCAATATCTATCGGGACATATGCTTAAAACATCTTTGACCAAAGCCATCTATTGTTTGAATCAGACTGCTGTCTAAATGCTTTCTTTCTTGAGGCCTGTTAGACATGTGGATATAAACAAAAAAATTCTATCATTTGTTTATCAAATCAAAAATATACTAGAAAAGTTTAAAAGTTAAAGAATCGTTAACCAGTGTAAAGTAAGTCTGGTACATGATGTTCAGGTGAAAAAGGGAATTTATGATTACCATGAGATAAAACATCTTTGACAAATTATGTAAAAAATTCCTTAGTTTAGTTATTACACTAAGCTAAATTGTTCGATTTTATTCAATTTTTTTTATCTTGAATATAATTTTATTTTTATGAAAAATACTGGTTGCACCAATTGACACAAACCAGTTAAACCAGCTAGCCATATTTCTTCTACATCCAAAAGCCATTGTTGGTTTAATAAGTTAACATCTAAAATCAAGCATAACAAGTTTAGCCAGAGTGGTTTTATTTGTTCAATGCTGTAAAAACATCTGTCAACAAGAATTCAACATAGTAATAAACAGTGAAATCATGTCTCGTAATTACACTTAAAGGGTTAGTTCAGTGTTAAAATGAATATTCTGTCATAGATGAGTCACCTTTGTTCATCTTGGGAAGATCAGCTTTGATAGATGGATAGCTTTTTGACCCCCAATAGACAGCAATGTACAAAGCGCAGAAAATTTGTAAAGACAACATTATACTAGTCCATGTGACGTGTGTGTGTGTTAATGTTGTGGAGCACAGACATGAGTCTGGATGAAGATACACGATGGCTGGAATGGGTCACCAAGCAGTTTGAGAGCATCGCAGGAGAAGACAAAGAAATCGACCTGGATGAGTTTAAAACAGCTCTCAAAGTAAAAGAGGTTAGTGCTGAATGACTCATATAAAGCATGTGTTCATCAAGCCATTAAATCATTTTTTATTTAAGTTCATCTTTATAATAATATTTTTGTCATCTGTTGTTGTAGTCGTTTTTCGCAGAGAGGTTTTTCGCCCTGTTTGATTCTGATGGAAGCGGCTCCATTAGTCTTGATGAACTTCTCAAAGCTTTGAATCTTTTGATCCACGGCAGCGAGACAGACAAACTGCGTTTCCTCTTCCAGGTCTATGATGTGGATGGTGAGATATGCACATCAATTATTGTTTTGTTCCAAAATTTACGCAATTAAACCCCTGAAGAATGAGTGTGTTTGACAATTACACATGAGATTTAGACCAAAAGAATATTGATCTTCCAAGATCAAAGTTTAGGCACAGCATTCTTTAACCAATATAATATCCAAAGCTGTGATTGGTTGATAAGAATGATGTTCCTGGAAGGTCCAAGCATCACAGGTTCAAACCCTTTATGACTTTCTTTCTTTTGTGGAAAACAAATGAAGACATTTTGAGAAATGTCTTAGTGGTTTGTGTCCATACAATGAATGTTAATGGGGGCCAATGTTGCTTAGTCACCAACGTTCTTCAAAATATCTTCTTTTGTGTTCTGCAGCAAAAAAAGTCACACAGGTTTAAAATGAGTAAGTTATGAATAAATAAATGAAATACATTTCTCCTCATTCTGCATGTTAAGCTCGTCTTTCTTCCTGCGGTGATCTGCTCATAGGCAGTGGTTCTATAGATCCGGATGAGTTGAAAACAGTTCTCAAGTCCTGTCTGAGTGAGAGTGCGATCTCTCTCCCTGAGGAGAAGCTGGACGACCTGACGCTTGCCCTGTTTGAATCTGCCGATAAAGACAACAGCGGCTCCATCACGTTTGAGGAGTTAAAGGCAGAGCTGGAGACTTTCCCGGAAGTTATGGAGAACCTCACCATCAGGTGAAATATACACATTACAGAGCATCACATTTATTATTAGCGACAAGTTGAAGTGTCAAATCCTACAAACATAGTTTTGTTTTCAATTTTATGTAAATATTTTATTTGTATTTTGGTCATTTTATTATTTGTTTGTTTATTTTTTTTATTGCTAAATAAGTTTAATTGATTTGTTTGTTTTAGTTTAGTTTAGTTTTGGTAGTGTTCAGTTTATCAAATAATATTTATTTCTCATTTCAATTGACAGAAATGTTAACATTACGCTTTAAGTAAATTTAATCGGTGTTGAACAAATTTGGGTAAAATGGTGTTCAAAGCCACCCAAAAGCACCACAAAGGTCTTTTCACATAAAGAACGACAACTATAAAACTTTATTAGTGTAGTCCATAACTTTACAGAGGAATGATATTGTCACGATCACTTTAATAAAGACATTTTCCAGCTTATGAAGAATAAAACATTGACAGCCAATCAAAATTTTGAAGCGATTGCATGCAACCTTACTGTCGAACAAACAAAACGTTACCGTCTGTTGATATGCACGCTGAATAATTGAATAACTATAAATGTTTTTTTCTCCCAGTGCTGCCAACTGGCTGAAACCTCCTGATCTGGAAGAGAACAAACGTAAAACTCCTCGCTACCTGACGCGAGCGTACTGGCACAACAACAGCCGCAAGCTGTTCTTCCTCTGTCTGTATGCCCTCCTCAACATTCTCCTCTTTATCTTTGCCATGTTGAAGAATGCACACGGCGGGCCCTGGTTCATGTTGGCCAAGGGCTGTGGGCAGTGTCTTAACCTCAACTGCACTTTTATTATTGTGAGCTTGGCTTCACATTTTAAAAAAAACTGTTTTTGCCACAACAATGACCGGAATTAATTGTTTTCGTCTTTACTAAACCTGTAGGTTCTCATGTTAAGGCGTTGTCTGACCTGGCTACGTGCGACCTGGGTGGTGAGGATCCTGCCTTTAGATCAAAACATTCTTCTCCATCAGATCGTGGGCTACGCTACATTGATCTTCTCCATTGTTCACACGGGAGCGCACGTCATGAATTTTGGTAATTTGTTGCAATAACATATTTGTAAAAGTTGAATGGAACGGTCAAATGCATGGAACTGAAACATATTCTCTTCATTCTTAGCTTGTATGTCTCAGCATGATGGGGCGTTCCAGATGTGGGAGTATCTGCTCACCATCCGTCCCGGCATCGGCTGGGTTAATGGAACCGCTTCCGTTACCGGTGTGGTTCTGCAGGTTCTCATCTGCTTTATGGTGGTGTGTTCCAGTACCTTCGTCAGACGCAGTGGCCATTTTGAGGTGATGGGCGTCATCGAATCAGATTCATAACTAGCTAACAAAACAGTTTATACAAGGTCAATGTATACAATATAGTGTGAGCGAGTTTAAAATGGAGTGTCCTGTGTTTGTGCAGGTCTTCTACTGGTCTCATCTTTTATATATTTGGGTTTGGGCCTTGCTGGTTGTTCACTGTGCCAATTTTTGGAAGTGGTTTGTGGTGCCAGGTGTGCTGTTCCTCATTGAAAAGCTGATCGGAATAGCGGTTTCTCGCATGGGAGGACTATACATTGTTGAAGTAAACCTACTGCCCTCAAAGGTGCTGTATAAACTAATGAATGTATGAAATTATACAAACCTAGTATTTCTCATCTGCGATATCAGTTTCATCTATGCACACTGAACACTTATTTATATAGACAGAACACACTATGCATATGCATGCTGCACAATACCGTGTACAGAGGATCTATATGGAGTACACACTAATCTATAGAATATGCTCTGTGTGCATGCATGCTAAACACTACTATACCTTGTAAAGACTGAACACACTATGCGCATGCATGCAATAAACTTCGCTGTATAGACAGAATATTCTGGACATGTGCAGACTCCACACTAATCTATACTGAGTACACACTTTGCATGCTGAATACTACCCATACTACTTTATATTAGAGTACAAACTAAGCACATGCATGCTGCACACTACCCAATATTGACAGTACACAGTGCACATGCATGCTGCTCACTACTTACACTATGCACATAAACAGCACGTAGATCCATGCATGCCCAATACCTTATATATAAAGTATACACTATGCACATGCAGACTGCATGCTAATCTATATAGAGTACACACTATACACATGCATGCTGCAAACTACCCTAAATATGCAGAACACACACAAATCACACCTTTGACCTGTGCTTTATAGGTAACACATTTGGTTATCAAAAGACCTCCATTCTTTCACTTCAAACCTGGAGATTATGTGTATATAAACATCCCAGTCATCGCCAAGTACGAGTGGCATCCGTTTACCATCAGCAGCGCCCCTGAGCAGCAAGGTAAAACATATACTGTACTGTAGAAGCTTGCATGTTAATGCTGCATTACTCTGAAACAACGTCACTCCCTCATTTAAACAGATACGCTGTGGCTTCACATTCGTTCGATGGGCCAGTGGACAAACCGCCTGTACGAGTATTTCAGACATCCAGAGAGCCAAGCCATGAGCAACAAAAGGCTCACAGCCAGCCTGAGGGACAGACATCACCAAAAGAGAGCACAGGTTCTGGCTTTCCTCCATCATCCACTCAATCCGTTCATTAGAGTAATGTTTTATTGATGACGAATATATGATCGAGACCCATTTATTTTCCTGCATGGCTCCTCTGCAACAATTTTAAGGTCAATATTGCAATAAATAAGATTTTTTTCCTTTTTAAAGTCCACCATCTGCAGTAGGACAGTGGCGTCTAATAAAGACGATGACGTTGAACTGACCCTGTACCAATCGAGTGGAACCCGTACGGACTTGCAAAAGCCTGATCCGGTGACCCAGGCGGAACTGGGAGACGTCTGTTTGGGTACCAGAGAAGTGAGAATTTATCATATATTTTAGAGGCCATAACAGCCAATTTATTACCATTTTTGACAACATATAATTTGTCATCTTGCAGCTCTCCGCAAAATTAAGTGAAAATCACAGATATTGTAACATTAAGGTAAGTTATAAATGACTAGCTCTAATGCAGATGACTGTTGCATCTAAATTCATATTAGGAAATTCACTTTTTCCTCATATCTGAATCATTATTATCCATCTATGGCAGTGTTATGTGGACGGACCCTTTGGCACCCCCACCCGACAGATCTTTACGTCTGAGCATGCGGTGCTCATCGGAGCTGGAATCGGCATTACTCCATTCGCATCCATTTTACAGAGCATCGTGTGTCGGTGAGCCTCTCCGTTCACAAATCACATTTATAATAAAAACGTATGATGAAATAACAGAAGCTATGCAGAATCTGTTTTTGCATCTATTCCTCTTCACATGTTGCCAGTTATCGCATGAGAAAGCAAAACTGCCCAAAATCCCCCAATTACTCTTGGTGTGAGACTGTTAAAGACAATGAGATGAAGCTGAGGAAGGTGAGTACTGCGTGTTTTCCATCGGAATAGGTTAAGGGGTAAACATCTTAAATTCACAAACTGATGTTAATCAATAACAGATGTTATGAGGTGGAGGGGGATTTTGTTGGACAGGAAAAGTGACGTACACTTTTGTTATTTTTCCTGTAAGAAGATATTATTATATGCTTATAACTTACAAAGAAATCAAGAGTGTATTTACAATAGCATCTTGATTTCATAGGGACTTCACATAAATCTGGTTTGTTTGCCTGCAGGTGGACTTCATCTGGATCAACCGAGATCAGAAATCCTTCGAGTGGTTTGTAAGTCTCCTTACAAAGCTGGAGATGGACCAGGCAGATGTGGAACCAGAGGGTAAGAGAAGACGATGGAGATGGCACAGAATTAAAACAGCTTTTACTAATCTTACGTTTGGCTATTTGCAGGACGGTTTTTGGAGATGCACATGTACATGACATCAGCTCTCAGTAAGAACGACATGAAGGCCATTGGTCTGCAGATGGCTTTGGATCTGTTGGCCAAGAAAGAAAAGAGAGATTCAATCACAGGACTTCGTACTCGAACTCAGCCGGGCAGGCCGGACTGGGCCAAGGTATGGCTGGAGCTCATAGGCATACATTGAAGAATGTCATTTCGTCTATTATATTTTTAAAGCATAAATTTTAGATGAATGTGTATAATTTATGCTGTTAAAGAAAGTGAGAAATTCTCTTGGTCTTGCACTTTAATACAAATGCTTGATTTATGAGCTTTCATGTTTGATTCTTGATGTTCTGTCTATCTGCAGGTGTTCCAGAAGGTGTCAGAAGAAAAGAAAGGCAAGGTCCATGTGTTTTATTGTGGTTCTCCTGCTCTGGCCAAAGACATCAAAGCTCAGTGTGAGCAGTTTGGCTTTAACTTCTACAAAGAAAATTTTTAAACCATGTTGACTTTCTGAGTTGTCTCCAAACTTTCCTCACTTGTTATTGGTCACAACTGGTCCTCGTCTCCATCTATTCTGGTCCTGCCTTTGTCTCTGGACTTTGAAATGAGTAACCAGAACAACGTTCATATTTTTATTTTTAGCTTTTGTTTACGTTGTTGTGTCTGATGATGTTAACATGCTTAAATAACTAGAGCTTCTATAATATATGTTTTCACTTATGTGTCTATGTTTAAGTACCACCAATAATGAATGTAAATTGTCAAAAGGCCATTTTGGTTATTGATCTGCATCATGTGCTATTCTTTTAAATGACAATCATGTTAATTGATTATGGGTGTTAGCTTGAATAAGAGTTAAATATACTTGTATATAAATAAACAACACTAAAATGTTTGATCAAAATATGAAATATTTTGAAATATAAATATATATATGAAATATATACTACGTTGCATGACATATTTATAGCACCAGACACAAATTTGTCATTGTTGTGTTTTGTATGTGAGTTGTTGTAAATTGTAGAGTTTTGTGAGGAATAAACGCCTTAAAAGCAGTGAAATTTCACCTTGCGTTTGTCTGGTTAATAGTGACACCTTGTGACTATGTTTAACAACGCAACTAAAGCACAATTTGTGTGGACGATCATTTAAAACTTTCGTTGAGATTCGGATTTTTATCAATAAAAGCAAAACATGCAATTAAATGAGCAACTCATAAATAATTGGTTTGAAATACGAAAATGATTGAAGTGATGTTCAGCTCCGCTTTAACTCAAGCAGGTGGGCCTGTTACAAGCTCACTGTGGCGTTTGTCACCACATCTGACAGCTGATTGGTCGCTACGCAGCCCCGAAGTCTCTCATTGGGTACTGATTCATCGGTGCAGCGGTACATATGCAGTGCCGATTTAAAGCGAGAGGAATGTTTGCGTGAATATTTTGTTGTCTGTATTGTGCGTTTTTACATCACCGGGAGGTGCTGCTTTCAGGTGGGTGTAAGTTTAGCATCGTTACCTTTTAAAACAGCGCATGTAGCTCAACGTATTTCTTTCGCATCCACAATCACATAAGAGCTCGCAACATTGATGCATTGATGCGATTGTAAATTCATTCCGTGCTTTATTTGCGGAAATATATATATACCGCATTACAGCGGCAAAATCGTTTAAGTCTGTATTTAAAACGAGTAACAGCTTTTACCAGTTATATATATATATATATTTATATATATATATATTTATTATATATACATTTTACATACACACACAAATGTACATTTTATTCACTGCTCCTATTTTAAATATTAATATATTTTATTTTTTTACTTTAAATCTTTGCTATTGTTTTTTATTGTCATTAATCATATGATTAATAAGTTATTTGATGTATAAATCGTATAAATGAATAATTTTTATGTATACCTAATTATTTTACGCACACACACACACACACACACACATATATATATATATATATATATATATATATATATATATATATATATATAGAGTTTGGTTCCAAAATTAAATAATAAAAAAATATGTTTTTTATTGTGCATTAAAATTAATATCAATCAAACTGCATTTGGTTTGTTTTGGTTTAAGCCATAATAACTAAGCAAATTCAGCTTACTAACACAATAAAACCCAATAATAACATAAAAAACATGATTTTTATTTATCTCATTTGGGAATCAAACTCTTCATATATATATATATATATATATATATATATATATATATATATGTATATATATATATATGTATATATATACACATATAAAAAAACATCCATACATACATATGTATATTATAAGAAATAATATGTTTTATTACATTTTTCTGAATTAAATATGTTTTATTTCTGTCCAGGTGAGGTCAGGTGTCCATTGTCACCGTATGGCCGTGATGCGATAATGCGTTGCGTGGTGGCTCGCATCAACCACAAGACTCTGGTTATCATTTTTGCCATATTTGCTCTCATCACCATACTGCTGTGGAATAAGTGCTCCAGCGACAAAGACCTGTACACCCAAATCAGACCTCAACTTGAGTCCGCACCC
Source organism: Triplophysa dalaica (assembly GCF_015846415.1). Classification (NCBI taxonomy): domain Eukaryota; kingdom Metazoa; phylum Chordata; class Actinopteri; order Cypriniformes; family Nemacheilidae; genus Triplophysa; species Triplophysa dalaica. The sequence continues at coordinate 3,456,621 of NC_079565.1, read as the reverse complement.
ACCCCGGAAAAGGAAGAGGAGAACGGGCAATCACCTGAAGCCCCGCCTGGGTCCAAGGAGGTCACTTACGAGCAGATCGACTGCCTCATCAATGAGGACGTCATCATCAAAGGCCGAAAAGAAGGGGGTGAGGTTTATCTGCCCTTCAGCTGGGTTGAAAGGTACTTTGACGTTTACGGGCGTCTGGTGCAGTATGACGGGATGGAACATTTCGAGTTCTCCCACAGTTACTCACGGGTGTACGCCCAGAGGGAGCCCTACCACCCTGATGGGGTGTTCATGTCCTTTGAGGGGTATAACGTGGAAGTGCGAGATCGAGTAAAATGCATCAGCGGCGTGGAAGGTAGGTTTGAAGTTCACTGGAGTTAATGGCATCTCGTGATTTGTTACCCGCTGTATTAAATTTTGTGTTTTACCTCTTTTAAAGGTGTCCCAATTTCTACCCAGTGGGGTCCTCATGGGTATTTCTACCCCATTCAGATAGCTCAGTATGGGCTGAGCCATTACAGCAAGAACTTAACAGAAAAGCCACCTGACGTGAAGATTTATGGGGGATCGGAAGAGGGAGTGGGTGGCACAGTTCCATGGGCCGTCCCTAAGGGCTGCTCTCTCTCTAAGATCCAGGATCAAAACCATTCCGGGTTTGTGCACCATTTCGTCACAGCGGGTGAGAAAGTCACCATAGATCCTCTGCTCCATTTGTTTTTTTTATTCCTTAGAAAAACATTTGCTTATTATTATTTCTTAACTCAGTTTTGTTCTCTAACTGATACTATGAAAAATGTGAGTATTTTGATTTACATCCACAGAAAACTCGGACGGCGTGTCTCTGCTCATGGATAACTCCAAAGATTTCGTCTTGACCTTTGACGTCAAGTTCATCTCCAATGGTAGCGTCTCTGTTCTTCTGGAGACGACAGAAAAGGGAGCTCCTTACGTCATCCATTACATCACTAGTCCGCTCCTCCTCTCCTTCAAAGACAGAGAGGTCGCCTACGGCATCGGGCCCCGAACGTCTTGGAGCACCGTGAGTCGCGATTTAGTAACGGACCTGCGTAAAGGAGTCGGTTTGTCCAACACCAAAGTAGTAAAGGCGACCAAGATCTTTCCTCGCCGTGTTGTCCAGCTGGTTCTCAAAGGTTCTGGCTTTATTAGCAATATCACCGTGTCTTCCACCGCACACATGGCTGCTTTCTTTGCTGCTAGCGATTGGCTTCTTCATAACCAAGATGAGCACGGAGGGTGGCCGATCAAGGTGACTCGTAAGCTCGGAGAAGGGTTCAAGACCTTGGAGTCTGGATGGTATTCTGCCATGGCCCAGGGTCAGGCTATGTCAACGCTAGTGAGGACGTACTTGGTAACGCACAACCCAGCTTACCTTAGCGCCGCTCTGCGGGCGACATCCCCATTCAAGAAGACCTCAGAGCAACATGGCGTTAAGGCAGCCTTTATGAACAAATACGACTGGTATGAGGAATACCCCACAACGCCCAGTTCATTCGTTCTTAATGGCTTCATCTACTCTCTGATTGGATTGTATGATGTGGCTGAGACTGCAGGCAACAAGCTCGGCCGAGAAGCAGGCTTACTATTCAGTCAAGGGCTGGAGTCACTCAAGGCCATGTTGCCGTTATTCGACACAGGTTCTGGAACAGTTTACGACCTGAGGCACTTCACGCTGGGTCTGGCCCCTAATTTAGCACGCTGGGACTACCACACCACTCACATCAACCAATTACAACTGCTCTCATCCATTCACAGTGCCCCGATTTTCAGGGACTATGTTAAACGCTGGAAGACTTATCTTAAAGGAGGCCGGGCCAAGCACAACTAAACCAGCTTAAAAATGTTGTCACTTTAATGTTTTAGAGGACAGTTTTATAAGACATTGTACAAAAGTTAAAGTAAGCGGTGGCAGATGTTTTTACTTTAAATTGCTTTCACAAGTCATTCTGAACAGTTTCAGTTATTGTACAAGCTTCAAGAATGTGAAGTAACTTTATGTAAATTTATGTCCAACGTAATGTGGTACACTAGAATGTATGAAACATTGCACAGTTGTTAAGATACCGTACATGTACACGAACAAATTAGTTTTGCCCTAAGAAAATTCGATTATTTGTATTTTAAGAGACAATGAGATAATGCAGTGATCTTGTATATATGAGTGGCAACACAAAACAGTGTGCATAATAAATGTAACTTGTTTGGGTGTGCAATAGTTAAAATAGCCTTAGCATATATAGTTATTATTGCATTATGTGAATATCACTGTCTAAAAATATTTTGCAAAAAAAATCTGAATAGAGTGAATTATAACTTTGTGAAGCACAATTCTGAGGTTTTATTATTTTGACAAAAAATGTTTACAATTAATTTCATTGTATTATTATTAAGAATTCACAATAATGTTTGATTTAAAAAAATTGTTTTTTGTTAGAAACCATTGCTGTAATAAAAAGAACAGAACATCAACTTGTGGAGCACCGTGTGCGTTTATAACGAAATTTAAATTAATAATATATATATAATATGTATGTATATACATATATAAAAAAATAAACCTGAATATATATAATAAAACAATTTAATTCAATAGTAAAATAATACACGCTCTGCACTCGATTAACAGACATATGAGCTCAATTGTGTGTCAGCGGCTCGATTAGTATGCCTGTTTACGGCGAGCTACCCACAAACCAGCTAGCTAGCATAATTTCTCCCATAGCCAGCTTGATACAACCTCTGTATGTCCTGATAAGTTAAACGGTTTGTTCGAGATCTTCCTTAAGGACATGATTTTAACCCCTTCGTCTTTTCGGATCTTTCTGTTGTCAATCCAGATCGCTTTCTAGCAAATCAGCTCGGCTAACAGGCTAAGCGGCTAGCAGCGACTTCGATGACATTTCACTGAAAAAACACAACGAAACAGGTCTGTTTAACACCCACGATCTTACATTTCAACGCTATGTTCACACAACAATTGCGTTTTTGTAATCATGCGACTATTATAGCATTTTAACGTCAAATGTGTATGCATAGATAAATGCTCTTAGTGAATAAAAGGTGGCTATCAGCGTAACGTTAGCTTCAATTCAGTTTCCATATTTGGGCGGGCACGACAGTGAGTTATTGTTAGTTACACTTTTAAAAATACGTTTAGTGGCTTTATTGATGCTGTTTGTGTTTATATTTTGCACAGGTTTGGTCGATCAAATGTGCACGTTGATTTCATTGACGAGGTTCATATTTAAATGGCTCGTTTGTTTACATGGATCAGCTCCTCTGATAGGGGCTTAATTCTCAAAAGCAACATTACAATCATTTGCTGAATGTTTATATGTCTAATATGGTGATCACAATAATATTTATATTGACGTTATGAATGAAGCCCTGATGTCTAAAGGACACACGTATGAGGACTTGATATTTGGCCCCATTTAAAGGGCCCAGTTGAACAAATAACAGATCATGAATGTTTTTTGACAATACGAGATTTTGGAGGATTTTATTACATGATCAGTTAGTTTTGCATAGATATCAACTTGGACCTGAGCTGTCATTTTGACTTGAATACCTCCTGTCTGTTAGAAATCAAGGCAATCATCACTGATCTGGATATACAGGCTCTAGATCACAACTGTTGTTTTAACATTACTCAGATGACACTTATTGCAGAGTTATTAGACTGATGACACATATCCGGCATTTCGACAATCCAGTTGAGACAGGTTGATCTCTGTATATTGATTTGACCTGTTTGTGTGTGGATTGTCTTCCTACAGTCTGCATGGCCTGCGAGCTGCTGAGTTAGTGTCCGGCCCACGTGTGAGGAAGGCCGGCCGGGCCACGGAGCCCAAGAGAGAAAAATGGCCGCACAGAACAGGAACTCTGTGCTGATCCTGTCACGTCGAGAGCGTGGAGCTCGCGTGCTGGGCTCCCAGCACCTCCTGCAGCAGCTTGTGGAGGACAGGACCCGCTGGATGAAATGGCAGAGTCAGGTAGATTATCTACTGCTCTTTGTTTCTGTTATATTTGAAATGTAAATAAAGCTTGGAAACCAGCAGCCTTTGCAATGTCAAGGTCTCTTTTTGTCTAAATATTTAAAAGCCCTATTACATGTATATACACAGACTATGAAAAAGCATTTAATCATATAAAATTTATGTAAAGATTAAAATATATTGTATACATGTATAATGGGCTATGTGTGTTTTTTATTGATATCTACAGAAAGTAGAGCTACCTGATAATCCACGATCAACCTTCCTACTGGCCTTCAGCCCGGACAGGTAATGATGATGTTTTGTCGAAATTAAAATTATCAGAACGTAAATGCTAAATGTTATATTTCACTTCCACTGTTTTCTAATACAGTTTTACATCACTTTCTTAGAAATCTTGTGGCCTCAACACATGTCAACCACAACATCTACATCACAGATCTGAAAACAGGAAAGTGCCTGCACTCCTTGGTGGGCCACAGGAGGACGCCTTGGTGTGTGACCTTTCACCCCACCATCCCTGGCCTGGTGGCCTCCGGGTGCCTCGATGGAGAAGTTCGCATTTGGGATCTACACGTGAGTGGCAGCCGTTTCATTTTTTTTAGATATTCAAAACACTATTAACTTGTACATCGCTTGTTGTTTGATTTCTAAATCACAGAGTTAGCAGCCCAGTGCGGTTCTTGTTTTTACAATTAAATGTAACGTTTGTCCACACACTCCGGCGGTCCAGACATTGTTGCTCAAATGTTTTGTGTCATTTTTAGGGTGGTAGCGAGAGCTGGTTTACGGAGAGTAACATAGCCATCGCCTCACTGGCGTTTCACCCGACGGCTCAGCTTCTTCTCATCGCCACCAACAACGAGCTCCACTTCTGGGACTGGAGCCGCCCAGAACCGTTCGCAGTGGTCAAGACCGCCAGCGAGACTGAGCGTGTCCGGTGGGAAAGCAGACCTGTTTATGTCACAGCTTTTTCAATTATATTGATTTCTGTGGAAATGTTGAACATTCTTTTCCCACGTTCATCAGAACTGTAATCTTTTTTTGCCAGGTTGGTACGGTTTGATCCTTTAGGTCATAACCTATTAACAGCTATTGTAAACCCATCCAACCAGCAGGTGAGAAATGTCCTTTTCTGCTTTTTCAGCATACTAAGATGTCTAAAACAATATATACATTTGAAGCATTGTCCCATGAACATCACATTTTTGTATTCTAAATATAATCTCAGATATGAGCATTTACATTTTCTATTCCACTTTTGTGCCAAAGTGTCTCTTGGCAAGTCAAAATATTTCGGGTGTCTTGCCCACTATTCAGTTATCAGAATTCTGTAGTCTAATGTGCTTTCTCAAACATAGCTAGAGATCATCTTTGTTAATGTTTTTAAGGTTTATCTGTGTTTTATGTATAGAATGAAGATGATTCCGAGGTCCCCATGGACAGTATGGAGATGGCTCTGTTCCGCCAGCGTTCTCTTTTACGCTCCCCGCCCGTGCGTCGTACACCCATCCTGCACAATTTCCTGCACATCTTGTCCTCCCGCTCCTCCGGGGCGCAAGCTAGCGATCAGCCCCGACCTGCCCCTGAGCCCCGAGAGCCACCAAACATACCCCGGTTCCAGTACCCCATGCGGGCAGAACCGGGCGACCGCTCGTCCTTACAAGGCTGCACGCAGCACTTGGGTCTTGGCTGCCTGTGCAGTCGCTGCGCTTCTTCTCGAAATCTACTTACACAGAACTCAACCTCTCTCCAGCCTTCGGATTCTACTCCGACTCAATCGGGCCCCTCCGCCTTTACACCCACCCCTGGACAAACCCGGACCTCTACGGAAAGGCCCTCAGCTTTTAGCAGTGTGTTCAGTGTGAATCCAGGGAACTCAGCACATAGGGGTCTGTTGCCCCTTAGGACTATCGATCCCATGGTGGCACAGGTAACTGGGGCCCCAGAGGCACCTGGGCGCCTCCCCGGTGCTGACTGGTCCGGTAGATTGCTTAGCACAGGGCACGAACATACCTTAGGTGCAATTGGAGTAGAAAGTGAAAGGGGTTTGGTACCTCCTCCCAGGACCAGCTCCTCCTCCATGGATCTGCTTTCGTTGCGTAGGTTTCCAGACGGTTCCTCTTCGTCACCCATATACACGTCTGCTACTGAGGGGCGTGGCCTAGGGCTCCCCGGCACTGAGCCCAACCGGGGACGAGCCAACGATGGCACGAGCAGCGGGCACCACCCCTTTTACGACAACACCCAACGCAACAACCCTGCCTCCATAAGAAACGTCCTGCAGTGCAACCTGAGCCGCTACTTTATGGAATACGAACGCATGCAGGAGTTAGAGCGGCCCGGAGGCAGCAGAGAGGTCGCGGGCGGACCTGGAACCATGCAGGAACTTTTAAACAGTAGCATGGACGCCGAACGCCCGGGGCCATCGCAAAACAACTCATCCCACACTGGAAACGGAGGCCCGGTTGCAGGGGCCTCACAAAACCACCCCAATCGCTGTCGTTCATGCCACAACCTTCTAACCTTCAACCACGACACCCAGCGCTGGGAGCGTTCTGGCCAGAGCTCCTCGTCGTCGTCCCAAGAAGGGCCATCCTGGCCGCTTTCAGTGCCTCCTTTTGAGGACCCTGCTCAGAGTGCACGAGTCGAAGCTCAACCACCTGAGATGAGGACCATGGAGCTCGGGGAGACCTCTTCTGGTGTGCAGGGACAGCAGCCCATGGGTCTGGTGTATAATCAGGAGACGGGCCAATGGGAAAGCATGTATCGGCAGCCGACGCCCAGCGCTCCACCTGAGGCAGCCCAAGACTCCTTAAACCCAGAGGTGCCCGTTGATAACCCAGATGAGGACTCGCTCAGGAGGTGGGCAACGCTGGCGGGTGTCATCTAAATATTTCATTGTCATACTAGTTACTTACGCTTCAGTTTTTTTGTCTTTTTTAGGAGGTTGTTGGAATCGTCACTGTTTCCATTTTCACGATATGATATGTCAGGGTCCAGAGATCATCCAATATACCCTGACCCTGCAAGGTATCTGTTTGAGATTTGATTCGTGTGGGGCTTTTGGTGTATGAAAAATGTGTTTCTTAGTGATAATAAACCTGTAGTTACTCTTCTGCTCCACCCATATGTTTACAAACGAAGAGTTTGGTTCCAAAATGAGACAAAAAATTGTCAAATGTTCATAGTATCAATCAAACTGCACTTGGTTTGTTTTGAGCCAAGCCATAACAACTTAAAATACAGCTAACTAACACAATAAAACACCATATTTTACCAAAAATTCAAACACACATGATTATTGTTATGATGAACTACAAATTTGAACCTCTCTTCCGCACCCTTCCAGGTTGTCTCCAGCTGCATACTACGCTCAGAGGATGATCCAGTATCTGTCTCGGAGAGAAAGTATTCGCCAGCGTTCCTTGCAGAACCGCCTACGGACACTTTCAACCTCTCAATCCGAGAGCCAGGCCAACAACCCGTCCTCCACACCACCAGAGGCCAGCGATGGGGACTATGAGGACATCGAGTGAGTTTGATAATACTGATATACACACAAAAAAATATGTATAGCTACCTATGTTTGTTGCGTGTATCAATTGTTCTGTTGCTGAATATAAATCACACCATTACATAATTCCTCTACAACTGAAGTACAATTTTGAAAATGTGCTGCAGTTATAAGGAAATGTTTCAAAATGTTGTTTTATTTCTTTGTCATAGGGAACCTGGAGACAGGACGAGACACAGAATGCCTCGCAACGCTAGAATGTCAGCCCCCTCTCTCGGGCGCTTCGTCCCACGGTGAGAGGGATTCTTTTAACATTTACCTTTTTTATAAAGACAACCATGAAGATTTTTTCAATAATCTTTTATTTAAAGGAATAGTTCAGCTAAAAATTAAAATGTTGTCATGATTTACTCACCTTGTCTTTTGTCGTTCTATGAAAGTCAATGGTGACCCAAAGCGGGTTAAAAACTTTCATCAAAATGTCTTAATTTGTGTTTAGCACAAAAAAGAAATGTATACCGGTTATTAACAAATGGGTGAGCACACGATTACAACATTTTCATTTTTGGGGTGAACTGTTCCTTTAAGATGGTTCCATTTTAAAGTGCAGTTTAAGAAAAAGTAAAAGATATGAACAGAAGTGGCAAATTTGTAACTTTTGCCTCTAAACTGTGTAAAACATAAAATTTAAGGTTAGTTTACATCTAACTATCTGTGAGATCACAACCGACTCATAACCTTACTTTTGTGAAAGTGCTTTTAAGCACTGACTTTTTTTCGCCTAATAGTTTAAATTGTATAGACTTGGTTTATTAATGATTCATTTGTTTTTATTAATGATTCAATTTTATAGATGAATATTTTCATTCATGTATTTTTCTTTCTTAAAGGAGGTTCCTGTTACCGGAGTACTTGCCTTATGCTGGACTGTTCCATGAGAGGGGTCAGTCAGGGCTCGCCACCCACTCCTCTATAAACAGAGTATTAGCAGGTACAGATTCATTTTTAAACGCCTCTGTAATTTCAGATGTCTTTTAGTGAACTGAAGAACATTAGACATTGTTTGATGAGCTTTAATGAGGGCAAACTCATAATTCTCTAATTCAGGTGCGTCTATAGGGGATGGGCAGTCAGCTGTGGCCAGTAACATTGCCAACACCACGTACAGGCTGCAGTGGTGGGATTTCACCAAGTTTGACCTTCCAGAGATTAGCAATGGTACGTTGTTACAAATATTATTGGAAAAAATTACATCAAGGTGCACATCATGTGATCATCTCATCGAAATCGCTTAAAATCTTTTGCTCTGTTTTATGTAACCTCTCATTGTAGGACGTCACATTACAAAAACATTTATTCTTTCCTGTTTCTTCCAGCTTCGGTGAACGTTCTGGTTCCTCACTGTAAGATCTACAACGATGCCAGCTGTGACATTTCAGCAAATGGGCAGCTTTTGGCCGTCTTCATTCCCAGCAGCCAACGGGGTTTCGCCGACGAGGGCAATCTGGCCATTTACTCCCTCGCGCCCCATAACTTGGGCGAGATGCTCTACACCAAGAGATTCGGTTGGTGTTAAACATACACCTTATCCGTCACGCTTGACCCTCCTGTTGGAGTGACATTTTATTTTCGATGTTTTAACTATGTTTCAGGTCCGAATGCTATTTCAGTGAGTCTTTCTCCTATGGGTTGCTACGTGATGGTGGGATTGGCTTCTCGAAGAATCCTCCTCCACCCCACCACTGACCACATGGTGGCGCAAGTGTTCCGCCTACAGCAGCCGCACGGTGGCGAAACATCTATTAGGGTAAGAAAATGCTTTATTCTTATAATATATACATATTTGAGTTACACATCCTTTAGGTCACTTTGAGGCTGCCTGTTTCAACAGATTTTGTTTTGAGTGTTTTCTGTGTGTCTGATTGTCTTTTTTTTTTTATTGGCATCCCGCAGATGATGTTCAATGTGGTCTACCCCATGGCTCCAGACCAGAGGAGACATGTCAGTATTAACTCAGCCAGATGGCTTCCAGAGCCAGGCATGGGATTGGCCTACGGAACCAACAAGGGAGACTTGGTCATCTGCAGGCCAGTGTAAGGAACTGCTTATAAAATACACGGGTGAAATGTCAGACACTCAGTTGGGCGTCTGGTCTGGGCTACGTAAATGTCTGAGACGTTTTTTTTTCCTGGAAGTTAACTGGTAGAGCATGTTGCCTGCAATGCCAAGTTGTGGGTTTCATTTCCAGCAAACACAAATTGATAGAATATTTACTCTTAATGCAAAAGTTACTTTGTACCAAATTCATAAAGTAGTAAAATTGTTGAAAACTAACAAAATAGTTTTAAACTAAGCAAAAAGTGTTCTAGGACACTGGTGATTTTTTACTTACACAATTGAATTTGTCTTTGGACAGAAGCTTTAAGTGAACAAAAATATATTTAGAAACGCACAAAATCAGACATGAATCAATTGGGTTTTGTATGATTTTATTGCACAGTGGAAAAACCGTGTGGAGTAGTTTTTGAAACGCCGGCTCTGGCTGGAGGGCAAACGTTTGGATGTGTTGAATGATTGCCAGCTCAGATTTTTAACCACCCATTATTCAAATAAAACAAATGTCACTGTACAGCACGGTAGCTACGGAAATTGGTAATAAAACCAATTTACAACCAGCTCCATAAACATGTGCAAGAGCCTGTGTTAATATTGACTCTTTTCTCTGACTTTTTCAGATCTGAATAGACAAACGAGTGTCATTTTTAAGTCTGTCGGATCTATACGGTCTGATAAACTGCCATGTTACCCGTCACGTTCATTAGATTACCATCTTCATTAGTGGCAGGAAACTCGCGTCTCCATTGGAAAACACGAAGCTAGTTATTGTTTTTTAATAAGGTTACAGGTCACATTACTTTTGAAGCTTATCGCTTTCAAGGAATTTTTTCCCCAGATAGGTTTCTAATATGATCGCAACCCACGCCGGCAATATGTCACAATGAATGCAAAGCTTTGCATTTGTATTTATTTTGTAGACACTCTTGCAGTGCATTCAAGCTATACATATGATCAGTTTGTGTGTATTCCCTGGGATTAAACCCATGAGCTTAAGCTATTAGAACTCTTTGGAGTATTCAAATACACATGTATACAGTGACATCTAAAATTTGCCTTTCGTTCACAGAGATTTCCGCAGTGATGGGGACAGTTCATCAGACCTGAATACCGATTCCCTGTTTACCGTCAGCAGCAGCGGCGGCAGCAGTCGAACCCGCGGAGTGGAGCGGCCGGGGTCAGAAACTGAATTTACATTCTTTATAATAAGCCAATGTTATATCACCATTTATTGTTATTGAGATATCACGCCTTGTATCTTACAGAACAAGCAGGTCCGGCTGGAGATTCGACCGAGACATGGGTCTAATGAACGCTATTGGCCTACAGCCGCGTCAGCCCGCCCCTTCTGTGACCTCACAGGGGACGCAGACGCCAGTGGTGCGACTGCAGAACGCCGAGACGCAGACGGAGAGAGACCTTCCTTCAACCAGCACCTTCCAGAACGCACACACATCAAGACACAGTAATAATATTTCTCAATATTTTTTTTATTTTAAATGATATCAATAGTAATAATACATTTTATTCATTACTAATATGAATTGATATTAGTTAGTAATATTAGTAATAATAACAATAATAAGATAAGTATTTATACACAACAATAATAATATAATTCATATCTATAACCCAGTTCCATTCATTTCTCAATAACCTCTATAATATTAAATAATAATGAAAGAAATTGCTCTTTCAGTGGTTCAGACCGCAAGCACCAGCACGGACAGACACACACACCCAGAGACGGCACACACAATGTCACACACAGCCGTTCAAGCATCTACCTCAGATGCATCGCTGAACCGGACCAGCTTACCCAGCACATACCACGGTACCCACCGTCTGTTTCTCTCTCCATTTCAGATTGAAGTCAACTATCTGAGATCTGTGTTTTCTCCTACTGAGACCTTTAGACAGACATTAGTGTCTCAGACGCTTTATTACTCACAGTTAGCCGGTCTAATTTAATCTGAGCTTTAGTTCTGTGGATATACAGAGTCCATTTGTGCACGCAAGGAGTGACGATAGGCGCTGTTCTGCGATATAGTTTGTTTATTTTAGAATGTTTATCAGAAACGATCTTGAATAAATCTGTAATGATGTTAAAAATTCAATCTCTCTTTGTTTCAGGGGATTCAGCGGCTGAGTCTGGCACAGGCGAGGATGCACTCTCTCGGATCCGCCGCCTAATGGCGGAAGGTGGAATGACGGCCGTGGTCCAGCGGGAACGCAGCACTACCATGGCCTCAATGGGTGGCTTCGGGAACAATATCGTGGTCAGCCACAGGATTCACCGCGGCTCGCAGACATCAGTGAGGACGACTCAGACGGGAAACCCGACCGCAGAAACACCCACCGGTCTTGCTGTCCCCACTGCACCCATGTTTCGCACAGAACCTTCAGCAGACTCTCTAGAAGCTCCTGGTCCATCAGGGGCTGCCGGTTCCTCATTTCCACCACAGTTTACAGCTCGGTCCGAGGTCGCGAGGGCGTCGCCCATGTTGGACGCGGACTTATTTGGTAGCCGTCAAAATGATGACCCTCAACACCATTTACCCCCTAGTCGTTTAAACATGTCTAACCATAGCAACAACAATAACAATGACCATAGTTACAGCGAAAGCAGGAGCCGGGACTACCCCGACGACCTGTATGGCAGATAGTCTTACGTCTGATGGACATGAAGACGCGATGGAAAAGTGGTCCGCATGGTGCTGGGGCATATCGAGGCGTGCTGTCAATGTTACAGTGATGTGAACTTTTGGGGGCGGAACCACTGAACTTGCCTCTGTTCTGACTCCTCCCACTTTGGCCTTATTTTGAGAAAGAATGAGTGCCAAGCATTTCACGCCGTCTCCTTGGAGACGACAGCCTCACCCTTTCTGTCAAAATCAACTGGGACTCGGACTGGGGAAGGAAGCATTATTATTGCACTTGCGTGTCACGCCTAAGTTAATTTTTCTTCCTTTCAAGGACGAGTCACGGACATTCATCATTCCACAGGAGAAAGGGTGTCATACTTGAATTATTCCTGTACTGCGGGACGGAATAACACAAGTTCAAGAGACATCATCGGCCTATCGAAGTGCCAGTTGAGGCCGGGGGGTCTGATGTTTTTTGTTTTTCAGGACATTTTGGTGTCAGAAACAAGCCGTACAGACTTTCCTGACAGGTTAACACTAACTCAACTTTCTCAGCATCTTGTATCAACTTTTTTTGGTTCAGATCATGTCAACGTGATTAAGGTTTTTTGTGTTCGATAATGTGACTTCCACGATAGTGTTTGAGTTGTGCGGTTGATGAACAATGCTTCGAAGTTCTCAGACTGAAACACTTGTGTGCGTGCGTGTCCCCTTAAACTTCCAATTTGCAAGTTTTATGATTTTTAATTTGAATTTATTTATCTGTGGTTTGAAAATATGTGGTTGAAAGCTTGTCGTCTGTTGGGTTAAAAACGCAGTTCTTGAACTTTCACTGTGCTTCACATCTCTCATATCTGCATGTGTGTCTAATCCAGAGCTTTTATATGAAGAGGTGTGGCTGAATGTGGAGGGCGGGGCTTAAGAAAATGAGCATGTGCATTACAGCAGAACGCACACGTGTGAAATTTTGGTACGCTTCCATTTTTTTATTTGGAGCTTTTATACCTTAATGAGCAGTTACAGCTAACTTTTTGCGTAAGAGCGTCAAGTTAGCATCATGTTTTGAGGTTTATTTTAAGTGCATCTTTACGATTCAAATCTTACTCTATCCCTGTTACACATTACAATTTAAACCGCAAACGTAAGAGCTTCATATCTTTTTTGTTTTTAACTATATTTACGTCAGGCTACTTTCAACGAGTTATAATAAAAACATTGCACTAAATTACATTTCTTTCTGATACTACAGTCAATAAAGCAGATGTATAAATAATCACACTTAAATAATCTATGATCGAGTATTTCATTCAGATGGATGTCGATGAGAGATTTGGCACTATATGCTCGAAACGCAGGTCTACGAAACACGCACACCCACCGATCAGACACGGTCTGCGTTCACGTGTGCATGTATGTGTGTCCGCCTACAGAGTTTTATTATGAATAAATGTAGCATTGTAAATGTAGAGGTGGTAAATAAAGAAAAACTTGAAATCATATTTTGAGTTTTTAAGACACTTGCTTTTTCAGCTTCATCGTGCTGGTTTAGATCCTGACGTAGAGTTGGTCAGCCATCACAACAAGCATTAACAGGCCTTTAGTTAATGAGCATTTATTAAAAGGATCTCTCTCTGCTTTTATTTGTGTTTGAGATTACATTTTATTAGATGTCTGGGAAATTCCTTTGTTATTTTAGCTGCTTGGCTGGAATTTGTAACTTTTTGTAAAAAAAAAAGAATGGATAAAACACTTCTATGAGTATGGACACTTGTTGGAAGTTTTTGGATGTAAGATGCATTTTAGTTGGATTGTGAGGTGACACGCAGTGGCCGCTGAGGAACCTTTTCGGTCTTTCCATGTCTTCGGTAACACAAAACTTTTATTTCAGCTGTAAATTCTTTACAAGCCTGTGAATGCCGAGTGTTTTGGTTCATGTCTTGGTTCTGTCTGAGTGATGGTGCTTTTTATGTTTCTCTATTTATTTTGTGCTTTGTGAGAATGATCAATGCAATCATGATTTTAAACAATGCCTTTACATAGTAAAATAAAAACAAATTAGACAACTGTTCGATATCATCTTGCACCATCATATTTACTCATTTCACTTCTATTTGACCTTTTTACACACCGTTAGTATGTCTCGTGCATGATATCCGTTTTGAACTTAAAATCATGCACATTTTTTATCAGGTGCTGAAGAAAGAGCTGACGGCGAGCGGAAGCGCAATGTTAAAAACTGTGATCTGTGTGGTTGTGTATATCCTTTCACTGCTGGAGTGGTACCTAAACAGAAGTCGTGAAGGTGGAACAGGCTAGAATTTGATTTGACGTGAGGGATGTCTTGTATTGATTTACCATAAATGTGTAGTTGCTCCTTTATGTAGTGAAAATGAGGATTAGGTGTTGTAAAAGATGATTTTGTGGGACACCAAAGAGCCTGGTTATGACGACTATGAGAGTTTTAATAAAATGTAATTATGGAAATTACGTTTTGTTCTTGATTTATTTATTTTTATTTATTTATTAACATTTTAGAGATGTTCAAACAGCTAAACACATTTTTCCATTGCCTAATTAATAGTTCATTAAATAACTTTATCTGTGATTTTTTTTTTTTTTTAAGTAGCTTTACTGTATTTATGCTGATTTAAAAAAAAACACAGTTAGTTTTTTAGGAAACACCTATTAAAAAAGACTCTTCATTTCTGGCACGTATGTGATATTTCTCGTTTTCTATAGAAGCTGAAATGGTATAAAACACAACAATACACATCTGTTACACAAGTCAGGTAATTGGATTCTGTCTGTTAGATAACAGTCTTCCCCTTTAATGACAATAACTCACTAAAAGACCGCTCAAAACTATGAGGAATTCAACAGCAATATGATCCTTCCATATGTCTCTGACCACCTTCCTACTGTAACTTCATTGCATTAGATAAAGGATGACTGGTTACGGGCAGCGCGAGGATGGGCGTTACTGTTTGAGTTATTTAAAATCCTCCCCACTGTTCTGTCATTCAGACTGCTGGAGATCATGAAGACGACTCTTCCTGCTGTTTACTCGGGGGACTTTGAATGGTTTGTCTTCAATGGTAAGTTGGGATGCAGATGGAATGATGTTATTGTCATTTATGATACAGTACCTGACAAAATCAGGCTTTCATTTATTTGTAATTTCATGTGATTTATGTGCTGGTTTCTATAAGGATTTTTTACAATATGCATATAATGAATATCATGTAAATATTTCTGTAATATGCAGGTTAACACAAATGTATTTATTAATTAATTATTTTCTTTGCACTTGCTGTGTCATTTTAAGCTTTTTGGCTAATACAGTAATGGCCAAAAATGATGTCCTCACTACTAAAAAAAATAAATAATAATATTATAGATGTATTTACATTTTTTGTAGTTGTGATGTTGTGCAATAATAATATAATATATATAATTACTTATAAACATTTTGACTATTTTTATATATATTTAGTCATATACATTTTTATATTTATTCTAATTTATGTTTTACAAATGTATTTATAATTTTTTGTACAAAATTTAGATATTAATACATTTTCTTTTTGGTTTAAATACCTATACAGCCGCAGACCATTTCAAAATGAACTTCAGTTTTCCTGAATTGACTATTTATAGGCATATGTTTAGGTAAAATTATATATATTTTTTCATTCTGTGAACTACTTCAAATATATGTGCCGGATATTAAATAAAAATACTGTTTCTATTTGCATTTATTTGCAAAAAATAAGAACTGGAGTACAATGTCGAATAAACTGAAAAGGTCAAACCTCAAAAACTGCAAAGAAAACAAGTTTCTCTAGATATGCAGATTAAATGAAAATTAAAATGGTCTCTTTAATGTTTCTGCGGCTGTTCATAAGTATTTACATGCACATGTATACAATACTCCACAAATGATGGATTATGCAAGTGTTAAGGTGTGGTTTCTAAAACATGTTGTTTTTACAGCTTCCTCAATCATGTTCAACGGCAGTGTTCACAATCCCTCCACTGACGAATCGCACGTTGTGTCTGGAAGATCACATCGTGTCTACGGGACTGTGGGAGGGACAGTCATCATCATTCTAACCGGCTGCATCAGTATGCTTACAGTCCTGGGCAACGTTCTCGTGCTCCTGTCAATCAAAGTCAACCGCAACCTCCGAACCATCAACAACTACTTCCTCTTCAGTCTGGCTTGCGCTGACCTCATCGTTGGTGTGTTTTCATTGAATCTCTACACCGTGTACATTGTCAAAGGCTACTGGCCTTTGGGACCACAGATGTGTGACTTGTGGCTGGTTGTGGATTACGTGGTAAGTAACGCCTCTGCGATGAACCTCCTTGTGATCTGTTTCGATCGCTACTTCTGCGTCACCCGGCCTCTGAGTTACCCGGCCAGGCATACCGCGGGGTGGGCATGGGCCATGATCGCCACCGCCTGGTTGCTCTCTTTGCTTCTATGGGCTCCGGCCATCCTTTTTTGGCAGATTGGGCGGGATGGTCGGAAGGTCCGAGAGGGCGAGTGCTACATTCTGCTCCTCGCCAACCCAGCTGTAACCCTGGCAACCGCCATCCCTGCATTCTACCTTCCTGTTGTAATAATGACTGTTCTGTATATTCGGATATGCCTGGCAAGTCAGAGGCGAGTTTTTAAGTCGACGCTCGAATCGACAAACCTTCTTCAACCAAATGGAGGAGCATTGATCAAGCCCGATATAGTAAACGATATTAAAAGAGATCAGACGTGCTCATTCAAAGATGACCTCATCAGGAAAAGCAAATTGCGCAACTCTGTGGATTCAAGCCCCGATGGCTCTGTGGCAGAGCGAGGGCTAGATACAAAACCAAACACCATCACGGATTCTACAGAAGCGAGTAACAAGATACTTTGCTCTAACAGTTCCGTTTTCAAAAGCAATTCTTGTTTACACCGAACGGATTCCAAGGTTCTCAAAGATGTCTCCAAGTTGACTCGACGGAAGGCGGTGAGAGAGAGAAAGGTGACAAGGACGATTTTTGCGGTTCTCCTGGCCTTCATCTGTACCTGGACGCCTCACAACGTCATGGTTCTCATTGCTACTTTCTGCCACCGGTGTGTTCCAGAAGTCCTGTGGGTGGTGGGATATTTTCTGTGCTACATCAACAGCACTGTTAATCCAGTGTGCTACGCTTTGTGTAATGACACCTTCAAAAGAACCTTCAAGAGACTGTTGAAGTGCCGCTTTAGAAATCAAAGATTAAGATGAAAAGTCTCTCGCAGTTCACCCAAAAATGAGAAATCCCTCGAGTTGTTCCAAATCTGTATACATTTCTTTGTTCTGATGAACACGGAGAAAGATATTTGGAAGAATGAACTGAGAAAGAACTGTTTGGTTACAAGCAACTTTCCAAATATCTTTTCTGTTCATCAGAACTAAGAAATGTAGACAGATTTGGAACAAATTTTTATTTTTAGGTGTACTTTCCCTTTAACATGGATTCATTATAACAAATAAACGATGAATCATGTCACTAAAGAGCCAAAGATGAAAATGTTTTTGCTGAGGTATTTGATGTTTATGTTGCTGTGATTGCATATACCAAACGTCTTACTGTATATGACATATTATAAAAAATATATTTTTTGTACATTTATAGAGCAAAAGTCGTTTTTAGGATTCATTCTTAAAACATGTATAGTCCGTTTGAATGCAACACTGTATTGTTTTTGAACCAAAATAAATGTGCTAGTTGAGCTATTTAACATTTAACCTGTGGCTAAAATTATATGTTATTAAGTTTGAATATATCTGACGTTGTACTTGTATTTTTATATGTCCATTTAATCGTCATTAAGTTTGTAACTGTACAAAAAACTAATAAAAACTGTTTGATTTTCAAGGTTCAGTTTGTGAAATTTAGTGGCATCTAGCGGTGAGGTTGCGTATTGCAACAAACGGCTCACTTAACCCCTCCCCCTTCCATCCGAAGCACTATGGTGGCTGACACAGGACTAAGATATGGTCACATTTTGCTTCTTTTCCATAAAAGTTCACATATTTACGAAATGCGCTCTGTCGAGACGTTTGTTAGGGCTTCTTTAGAAAAAGCATGGTGAATTCCATGTAAGGGGACCCGCGGTGTATGTAGATAGAAATTGCTGTTTCTAAGGTAATACAAACAACGCTTAATTATGTAAGGTCTTTATAAACCTGAAGACAGTTTTGGACATTTCTGTCAATAGATCCTCCCTAATATCACACATTGCACCTTTAAAAAAGCACCAGAAATTATATTGAAAATACACTTTTGTTCATTTATTCACAACCTGTAGAAGTAATTAGTGTTGTAAATTTGATTGTACATCCATTACAAATCTAAAACCATACAATTATAAACATAGATATTTCATATAGGCCGTTACTTCTAGGCGCAGTTTAACGCGTCAGTTTACAGGTTACACCGTACAGAAATGGTTTTCTTTCAAAAACTCTGTTGTTGTAATGTACATATAGATGCTTTTAGGGGCAAAACTAGGGTCACGTTGGTTCTCACCCGCTTCTTCTTTAGTAAAGACGATCTGTTAGACAACAAATTTGCTGTGGCCTATTTCATACATGCAAATTACAATTAAAGATTTGCTACCAAATTACAACAGCATAGACAACCATACATTGACTAAATACAAAAGAAAGAAAGTGGGGGTAATAACAATAGGTAGGTCTACAGTTTATATCTCCAACTCTGAATTTGAAGATTTGGGAATGTGCCAATGTGTGGGCAGGCAGGGGTGGGGTGGTCTTCAAGTTAGTTCTCCTTTCCTTTTCCCTTTTTCTTCTCCCCGTTCTTGGGTTTGGGGGTCTTTGGGGTGCAAGGTTTGGAAACCATAATGGACATCTGGCATTGAACGTTGAAAAGTGCCTTCTTCAGCGTTCCGGACCTGTTTCTGGTTCCTGTAGTGGTGTCACATTCAGACCAACGACCAAACTTGTACTTGCAGTCCGCTAGAAACAAAAAACAACCTAGACTTAATGACATTTATTTTCCAAACTTGTACATTTACATTTAGGCATTTAGACATTTGAGATCACAAATACTACAAATCTTACCACCGAAGTCTCTCTTCCAGTTGCACGGGACTTTACACTTGGTCTTCCTCGTCTGTTCGTTGCACGTCGCCTCCCGAATGCCGGCACCGCAGTCGCCGCTATTGGGTACGCATTTCTCATACTGCCATTCGCTGCACTCCGCCTCGGCTTTAGGCTCCTTACCCTTATCTAAAAACAGAAAATTATAATTCCACTCCATCCCATACGAAAAATTCACCTTTCTGTATATGATCCAATAAAAAATAGGAACCTTTTTTCTTCATACTGGCCTCCGCGGTGACCATCATGACCGCCAGCAGAACAAGCGCTATTGAGAATAAACTCCTCATTCTGTGAAGAAACACAGCTGACGTTAATATCATTTTCTAGAAAGAGAAATTGAGGCCGCAGACTTCTTATCGACTTGTATTTACATAATGTTTGGTCATGTGCCCAAAGGCCAAAGATTAACATCCATAAGTGAGTCAACAAAGGGAAGCTAAAGATGACTTGGGCTGGGGCTTGTTTGTTAACAATGTAGCGGTTGGTCTTAAAGATGCACAACAGCCACCCTACACAGTCACTATATTCACACATGGTTACGTAACAACCAAATAAATGAACTACAATCCCAAATCCGTGTCAAAATAATGAATTTTTACATGCTTTAATGTTGATATGTTCTATGGTATATTTGTCACTCCACACGGCACATCTAAATTAAAAACAACTCCATGTACACAGTGTCCTAATCGCCCACTGTGTGTGACTCCATAAAAAGAGACTCTCTCTCTCCGTCTATATTTTATACACACACCACTTCTTTTCACCCTTCTCCTGCTTCCATTAAAGCCGCCCTCATTCAAGGCGCTGCCCGCGGCACGGCTCCATTCTACAGTCAGTCATAAATGCGAAGGGCTCCTCGGGGTCGGACTTTTGTGCGAGGAGAAACAACGACCGGCGGGGGTCCCCCGCTCGCCCTCCCCTCTCCTCCGCGGGGAGAGAGGCCAAGTACTCAAAGACCTTCAGCTGGGCCTTAGAGGAGCCTGATTCAATGGCTCCGAACAAAGCGGGATCTCGCCCGTTTTGCTTTCCTCTCTGAAAAACCTCGAACACAGATCCCATGCTGTGTCTTAAGGAGAGGGGGAGCGGGCCTCCGCTCGACTCCTTTGAATGTGAGCCTATTTGCATGGGAGGACAAAAACAGCTCTGTTGATGCGAGGGGGTACGTGGGATGCTGCCTTTGATAAACGCGCCACCGGACATTTCGGAAACTTCCTCGTGGAGCACCGAGTTCACCCACGATCAAAGTTCACCCAAACCACTAGAGCTACAAAGGCCCCCGAGAGATCCTGGATGTTTTCCATGCTGAAAAGACAAAATACATTGGAACCGTGTCCGTTACAAGCATTATGAACCATCAGCTGTTCGCCATTAGAAAATTCCTTCATTTTGGATCTAATTCCAGTAAGATTTAATGGAGTTCTGTTGGTTCCCATCCGGAAGATAACACCCCACCGATAGAACCCAACACATTAGAGACTTTATAACCATTATAACCATTAAATCCATTAGAATGTCTGTCTACGGATTCTGTTGTTCCTTTCATCAAGGTTTGTTCCCTCAAGCATTTTTTTTACATTGAGAGCATTGATGTGCCCATTTGGTTGCGATTTGGAGAAGTGGGTCAGCAGTTGCTGGCAGCTGGTCCTCTTTGGCACTTCAGAGAGCATCATCCACCACCATTAGATCATCGCGCGCACACACACAAACACAAACTCCACGACTCAATTACAACACGAATTCAATGACGGTTCCACCATTAAAACGAACCCCGATGAAGCTGTAACCCGACACAGCGGAAACAAAAACGCCGTTTTGCGCATTTTAGTGATTTCGTCTCTCGTATCCTATCGCACGACAATTTGATCTCACATTAACGTTTTTGTTCTTAACATGTACAACGATCAAATATCTAACAAAAACAGGCTTAAAATTGGTCTTCAAATAACGCGTTTAATTGGCGCTCCGGTTACTTTGACAAACGGCGCAACCATGCGCGCGCTGTCATTCCGAATGATTAAAATAAACGCAAAAATAATGTTATAAATATCAATGCGCCGTATAATCGCACTTAAAGACAACATCACGTAAATAAACAATAAAGACTACATACAAAAATAATCGACCCAATCAGCCGTTTAAATTAAAATGCATTGTTGTTATTATTCGAAAGGCGCGTCATCGTCACGAAACACATTCACGTTGATTTTATATTGAATGGAACGATGTGAACTCACCTTATTGCTGTGAATATGATCCTGTGCTGTGAATGTGTATCCTGAGCTCGTCTCTCTATGCGATCTGCTGCTCTTTGTGTTTCTTCCAACTAGTTTGAGCTGGTCGCATAGCTGTGCACTTACACTCACCCTCTCTCTCCCTCTCTCTCTCTCTCTCTCTCCACGTGATCCTTCTGTTTATCCATCCATCCTTCCTTCCATCCATCCATCCATTCATGCATGCATATCTAACTATCTATCTAGGATGTAAGAAAATAGTTTTTTTCAGTCTTAACTAAATGTAGCAAATGTAAAATTTGAAAAGGTTCAAGTTAACATGGTTTAAAACCAAATTTAGATCCTTTCCACCTTGTGCTTTGCCAGAACGTAATCTTATCTCAGAAATGATGAATGAGTCACAAATGTCCACACATCCATCATTGGCCGTAACCTATTCAGATATAAAGTCCCTCCTGGGGAGAGGCACAGTTTAACATTATACAATGTTTCCACCCAGTGCTTTAAACCCCGGACACATGCCTTTACTGTGAGAGAGGGAAAGTGTGTGTAATGGTTGTGTGTTTGCCAACGCAGTCAAATTGGACTCAACTGTTCTCAGTCAACTGACTCCATTGATTCCCTAATGCACATAAATAACCAAACAAACCGAGTTTGTTTCCAAAGACTTTATTTTGTGTTTCAAGTATATATTAACAAACCAGCCCCGAAGAACAAATACATGACTACTCCTCTATTAAAATTCTTATCTACTCTATTATAAATAAAGCATTATCTTGATCTAAAGTTCATATCACACACAAATGCAAAAATTGTAAGTCAGGAGAGCTTGTTTACACGTTTAAAACCTTTGACAGATTATATACATATATTGTCTATTAGGAATTGCATAGCAACTCGTACAATGCACGGACGAAAACAATTTTATTCTATTGTAATGACATCTCAACACACACCCACACACTATGGCAATGTTTGACAACGCAGACAACTCAGTGTTGTCAAATAGCTGCTTTCTGCTCTGTCACTGTAATAATTCAAGCATTTTAGTCTATTTAACATGTAAATAAAGTGGTTGAATATACCAAAATTGAAACCTATATGAAGACGAAGACAAAAATATATTAATAAAAGACCAGTGCGAAGGAAGAAACCCATCAAGCTGTTTGGGTTTTTGAGTATATCCTTAAAAACATAAACGATAAAATAATAAAGTTCTTTTAAGTACTAGGTATAGAATATAATATCACAATATCTTGTTTTCACAATGCGGTTATCATGGGTAACGGTATTATTGAAATGCCTTTCAATCTGTTTCTAGGAAGAAAGAAATTATATGAAGTTTGCAACGATTGTCATTCTTAAGGCAAAATTTCAAAGGGTGTTGAGTTAATAATATAACGATATATGTACAATTGACAAAATACCGTTAATCGTGGTTTTAAATATCACCCCTAATAATAGTGTTTTCTTTTAGAGTTTTTATACTGTTTTATATATAGGTTAACACAGTTTTTTGAGTCAGTGTGAGCTTTTTCCACTACAAGAAAGTTGACAGAGAAGTTCTTTGAAAAGTTGCCGAACAGAACAATACAGAACCTTTATTTATAAAGTATAACCCAAACACTTCTGGCAAAAAACGAGAAACTTTCAGTGTACTTAAAGGGATAGTTCCCAAAAATAATTTACTCACCCTCATGTAATTTCAAACCTGTATAAATTACTTTCTTCTGATGAACACAGAAAAGATATTTGGAAGAATGTAATTTATATTCAGTTCCGGGACATCATTGACTACCCTAGTAGTAACCCCAGACCAATTTGTCTTCTAAATTCTTAAAATTCTCAGTGGATTATGTCCCAGCACTGAAAACCGCTACGTTCTTCCAAATAACTTCCTCTGTGTTCATCTGAACAAAGACATTTATACCGGATTGAAACAACCTGAGGGTGCATAAATAATGATGGAATTTTCATTTTTGGGTGAACTGTCCCTTTAAACTGGTCAGTTTGGCTGGATATCTAACTTGACACTAACACAAAGTTACGTTTTTTACTTCATAAATTCAGTGCCCTGAAATTTGAAATATCTTTTCAAACGCTATCGAAAAAGTACAGCAGTCGATACGAGAATTCTTTGCCATGAAATGTGATTCCGACTTCAAATATGCTGCCTAGATTAAAGTTTTCTTTCAAAGTAAAACTACTAAATTCTAATCGGCGTATATCGACTACAATATCATTACGACTTATAAAATAAGATGCACACAGAATTGAATTCTTACCTATCCAAAGCTATAATCAATGGAATGTTTCCAGAAAATGCAAGCGTTTACCACAAAGAGAGAAACTGCCCGTAAGCCACAGCTGAGGAAGCATTCTTAAACGCAGGAGGCCATGAAAACAACATCGACCTCCTACCAGAACAAACACAGGAGTGTGAGCCAACACGTCTGCGGATGTCCGCAGATGTTTCAGGTCACATAACTTAAGTCTACGCATATCTCTAAAACCCGCTGATATGCTATCAGTAACAGCGTTTCAATTCAAACAAAAGTATATTAAGTAACGTAACCAAAAGCAGCAGAAGTTAAAAAACAACCTCCCCTCCCTGTTTTAAATCTCTTGTGAGGTTTATATGGTTTGCTTTATAGTAGTTCAATAAAAGCCACGTTTATACATCCACCCTGAAGTTTCCGGAATTCTGCACATGGTTTCCTACAGTAAATAGCCAAGCGATGCAGCTTTGTGCAGTTTTGATAACTGAAGATAAAACTCATGCATCCTGAAACACAAACACTCTCTGCGTTACAGTCGACACAAAGAGCGAACATACATGCTGCATCATAACATGGCTAACATGTGCCCGTGCCGGATGAGCTGGATTGTAAGCATTAGGGGGTTTAGTGGTTTGGGTCACACCGCAGTCTCGTGGTCTTCTCTTTGGATCATCTGGTAGTGCTGCTGGTTTTCCAAGTACTCGGCTAGCTCGAAGTCCTTAGCTTTTTCAGCGTACATCTTTGGAGAATCACCCTATGGGTTAAATCAGATGCATTGCCACCTTTATTTACGGTGTACGGTTAAAAGAACTGGAACTGATGGGAACCAATATTGCTTTAAACGGGAAGGCTTTTAAATGACAAACTATTATGGAAACTATTAAAAAATCATAAATTAATTGAATAAATAAATACAAATTATTTAAAAAATGTATAGAATTAAATATTGAGATATTTTTATGTTACGTTCGTAGTCTCTCTGTTACAATTATACAAATAATATATGACATTTTGAATGATAAAAATATCACTGTCATATCAGAAATAGGCTCAAAAACAGTTAAGTGATGGATGGGTAAGATGTCCTCACCTGCAGGTCTGTCTTCATGAGGGACGCACCTGCATCCACCAGGTAGCAACAGATGGTCCTTTGGCCTAAAGCAGCTGCCTTGTGCAGGGCCGTCTTCCCTCTGCGAAAAACACACACGGATGTAACCATTACGCCTGACAGTTTAATGTAAGGGTTCACTGGTGGGATGTGAGCCCAAAATAGCATTACGTTAAAACTGACTTCTGAGGATAAACATAGTTTGAATTGAACTCCACCTTTATTTTTATTTACAACGCTACTCACGTTGATTTCTCTGTTACATCGAGGATACAGGAAGGAGCTGTTGAGCAAAGACCAAAGCATAAGAGAGTTTGTTAATAAAGCATGCGACACAATTCAACCCTCCACAAAGAATTGGGAATCAACCGTAAGTACCATTCTCGGAGATGTACTTCACGATGTCTTTATTGCCGACGTCGACCGCATAATGGAGAAGGGTGCAGCCGAACCGATCCTGAATCAGGAGATTTGCACCTTCTTCGTGAATCTTGACCAGCTGGGAACATCATGGAAACATGAGATCTTGCGTCGTGGGGCACTAACATGCATTTTAAAGTGGCAAAATGTTTTAATACCTTCTCGTAGTTGTCTGACTTCACAGTCTCAAAGAGCAAGGTGATTATTTCTGAAACACATCGAGGGAAAATGTTTCTTGCGTTAAATACACAACAACAAAATATCCCGTACAAAAGACATTTTCTCTTAAATACAATTTCACGTTAAATTAAGTTTATTTTCATAAATTAGCACATTTTTCTTCTATTTCACATTTTTTTTTAATGTTTTAACATAACAGTACAATTCTGTAAAATCTCATTTTTTTACATTAAAGTCCTCCTGAACCGGAATTTGCGATCGTGTTTACTTCTGTATTCTGGCGCATTTTAGAGTGAAAAGGAATTTCAATTGAGAAAAAATGTGGGCGTGGCTTGTTTTTCTTCACCGCGATTTGATTGGATGTATAAAAACAGGGGGTAGACTGACTGTTAAAGGGGAGGAGTTGACGGATGCTCCGTCCTGGCCGTCTAACGTCATTAAAGATGGAGTACAGGACGGAAGTGCTTTTTCAGATTTTAAATAAAATTTATGTGGGCACATGAATTGTAAGAAGGTTACCCACATTGGTTAAGCTATTTACTATAAACGCTGCAATATTTCATGAAAAAATAGGCATTTTTATATTTAATTTCACTGGGACCTTAAAGGTGAAAAATCTGTGAGAAAAACAATATCATTCTGTAAAATTACACGTTTTTGACAGTGCACAGCAATGGGTTTCAAGTCATGTGTTGTGTTGGAAAGAGACGTTTGTACCTTGATTGTTGTCATTCCAAACATCTATCCTGTGAATCCAAAATAAAACAGAAAAAGTAGTTAAATGATCAATGTAGATAATCTAAACAAGTGCAACTACATCCGTTTTATGACCCCACACCAGCAACAATGAAGAAAAAAGCGTACTATATTACCTTTGAACACTTACTGATTCCCCTTCTGAAGAGTTTAAACGATTTATATTAATAACTTTTGCTCCCCTCCTTAGAGATAAAAGATCCGGAAAAACAAACACAAGCTTAGAAGCTCAGATATCCATCCGAGTAGATATCTTCTGCCTTTCCATAACAAAAAAGTACTGTGTTTTTGTACATGCAAAGTGGGAATACCATGGGAATACCTTTGATCCTTTAATGTAAACACCAAGATACAGGCTCATTTAACATCCCCATTGCATATATCAACATTCCACGGTTTCACCATCTGATACTATGCTGTACCACAGTACCACTACAGTACTTTTTTGTTGTAAAGGCTGATGCAGACATGCGTTTGAAAGCCACAACTACGAACAACTAATGCAAACAGCTCATGCCGTATGAAGATGCTTATCACGTCTCCATACAGTAAAAGCCATGTAAAACATGCAGATGCACCGGTTTGGGCTGTACCTGGTCAGGCCTTTCTTTGTGCCGGCCTCTGTGTCGCTCTGCATTTGCGGGTCGCTGTCCGGGACCATGCAAGTCGACACGCATTCAGTCTGACCTTCAGCGTGACCAAACCTGTGGAGCATGATGGGATGGACAGACAACAGAAAGGAAGATGACCAAGAGCTGATGTGTTTATTCATGAGCATCCTGCATGCAGGCGTATCGGGGGTGTGGGGGGGGTATAATTTACTGTAACAGAACAACATCTACAAAGTGGTCCGACAGATGGGATGTGTTTTTCTAAGTCATACGCTGAGCGTTAGGCGGGGGGAGGGTGGATGTATACACAGCTGAACAAGTGTTTGATAGCAGGGGTCTGGATGAGGGGCTGTCCTGTTTTGCAGGGGGATATTGATCACTGTAGTCCTGACACATGCTGTAAAAATGTCTAGCTCGCTGTCTCATTCTAAAAACACTTTGCCTTGGGGAACAAAGCTTGTCAAACAGAAAAGCACTTGTTTTTTTAAAGCTTGTATAAACGGCCGCGGCCAAAGGTGATTTTGTATATTCGGAAAAACACCACATTCCCTAATATGCTGCAATTTGCCATTTGGCCAAATAATTGTCCTGCCAATATCATAAAGTTTTAGGAATTACTTTAGCATATTTTGATGGTTTAATCGAGCATGAGGGGAACATTGTACAGACATGCCCTCTGGACATCACTGTTGACCAGAAGTGTATATAAATACAGTGAGGCACAAAAGTCTGAAAGCACATTCAAAATCAAGGATTAGTATACTTAAATATGATTTAAAGGAGCAATGTGGAGATTTTAGCGGCATCTAGTGGTGAGGTTGCGAATTGCAACCAAAGGCTCATTCCACCCCCCCTTTCGAAGCACTATGGAAGCTGACACCGGACCAAGATGTCATGACGTTTTTGCATCTTTCCCGAAGGAGATAACGTTTTTACAAAACCCGCTCTGTAGAGCAGTTTGCCCGTTTAGGGCTTCTGTAGAAACAACATGGTGAATTCCATGTAAGGGGACTCGCGTTGTATGTAGATAGAAATAGCTCATGCTAAGGTGATAAAAACATAATGCTTCATTATGTAAGGTCTTTATACATCTCGGAAGACATGTGTATCATATTGCATTTCTGTCAAAAGATCCTCCAAAAAGTACACATTGGACCTTTAATTTAACTTTAGTTATTGTATTTTGAAACATTAATATTTAAATTTAATTACAAACATTTCTGATTATTTCTCGCATACTATTTAATAAGAAAATCTGTGACATTCAAATTTGAATTTAAAGGGATTGACTTTATTCTGTAGAACACAAAAGAAGATATTTTGAAGAATGTTTGTCAATGAAAAACGGCAGTACCCATTGACTAGCATGGGTTTTGTGAATAGAAGAAAGAAAGTCCTACATGTTTGAAATGACACGAGGGTGTGTAAAACAGATTTTTTTGTGTGAACTATCCCTTTAAGGTTAATTGGTAGCACTGCATTAGAAGCACAGAGGTCATTGGTTTGATCCCAGGCAATGTAAATCCAAATGGATAAAAACATCTGCCAAATGCATAAATGGAAATCATGTTGCACATATTTATAAGTGCATTTATATTCATGATATAATCTAATTATAATTACATCACATTAATACTTCAATGCAGCCTTTGGCGAAATAAGTAATGAATATAAATTAATTTATAGGACATTATTTATTCCCCTAACAAAGCTTTTTTTCCTGTATGAACATCTCCACAAAGTCTACTTTCAGAGTTTGGTATTCGTCTGAGGATGTTCACGGACATTATGTGCCCAGAGGCAAAGCCAACCCTGCCCGCGCTCATACTCGACTAGTGCAGCGTCAAAACGCTCTTTCAAAGTAAAAGCAACACAAAATTACACCCTGAGGCTGTGCGAAAGTTGTTTGCGCCCCTAACAGCATCAGTCCATGCACTTTAAACACATTATGTCAGGCTTTAATCTACCTGCACAGCGAAGGCTCTGAAGAACAGGCCGGAAAAGCGAATCGGTCTGCAGTGTCAGAACATCCCCCCACGGTTTCCATCGCCCCCGGCATTCCAGGCGACGTGCCCACCGTCTCCTTGGTGACTAGCTCCGGGTCCAAGATAAAAAGCTCATCTTGGGAGATCTCCGTCACATAGTTGAGGTGCTCCTGCGGAGAGACGCGACATTTAGAGCGAGACGGAAAAGCGTGACATTCGAAACCGTCGTAAAACAGCACTTGGTTACCTGAGCGCGGTCTATCCTGTAGAAGCGATCTGCAGTTGTGGCTGTAAAGAAATCAAAAATACGATTTGTCATGCTCGATTTAGTCTAAACAGATTTGCTGATATCTCAGACGGGTTTGCTGGTTTTGGAGGAGATTTGGTTAGGTTGAGAGACCAGATGGAACCAACTAAAGTTTAAGCAGATTAACGTGGTTTTGTATGGATGTGCAAACATTACGTACAAAAATGTTTTCAGGTTTATAAAACGTCTATGGCAACAAATATGAGATGTGCGGTTTTACATAGAAATCAAAATTCAAACTACGTCTCTGATGAATTCTCAGATGCTTTGCAAATAGCTTAAAACATCGCACTTACAGTCCAGGAAGCACCATTTTGGTGAAAGTTTTGGCACGTGTAGTGTGCCTGTATCAACTCGATCCCACTCCTATTAAAGAGAGAGAGAGACATAAATAATGACAGAGAGAGAGCGAGAGAGAGAGAAAGAGAGAAGGGGGCACAAGTGAAAAATGGCTCCTGTCCAGCACAGACTCTCTGTGCAAGTTCAATTAGTCACAATGTGTTTATCGGACCATAATTTAACAGGAAGTAAACGCGAAACGAGCTTCACATGTACATTATCACATGTTTGACCTGAATAGTTTTCACACTAAAAACCATTTACCCAAGGTCATGGGTTCGACTCCAGGGATTGCACATTCTCGGAAACAAATGTCTAGTATCATGCAATGTAAATCACTTTGAATAAAAGTGTCACACATGTAAATGTTATGTATTGCATATTAATGAGGCCAATGACACCGTTTTATAAAAAATGTTGTCGACTTTGTGTCAAACTTTGGCGACAAAGCTCCTCCCCATGCACTTTACAGGAGGACGTTGTCTGCTAGCACGTTTCTAACAGGTGTTTAACAAGCTGAAGGCACCTCATGTAACATCTCGATATGCTGCCGGCACGTCTCCAGATCGCTGTTCCCGGAAACCATAATCACTCCAATTGGAATAGCTGGCGAGGAGAAAATTCCATCAGGTTCAGATGCGCTCGTGATGGAGAAGCAGCAGATTTGAATGTACAGAGAGAAGGAGGACAGGAGATACTCACAGGCCTCCTTGAGCTGCTCTTTATCATAATGCAGAGCTTCATAATCGCACATGCTGATCCGGTTCACCTGGATCGGGACCTTCTCTGTGATGGGCAGCTGACTATAACAAGAGAAGAAACAACATTCAGGAATATACTTTACAATTGCTTCTATGGATGCATGAATGGGTGGATTTGTAGTTTGATACAGCATGTGGAGGATGTTTGGATGGATGACTGATGGACAAATGAAAAGTTTGATGGACGCATAAACAAACAAACAAACAAACAGGTGAGTGTACTCACTCGTTCAGCTGTGGAATGGAGATTCTTCTCTTGGTCTTCTGCAGCATGTTGGCCTGGTTCCTGAGGGTGATACGGATGATGGACGGTGCCAGTTTACAGGGCTCTCCGTCCACTTGAACAGGAATGGACTTGAAGGTGGTCAAGAGCACCTCTCGACACTGATGAAGCCTCTCACCATGACCTCCAACCTGAAGGGTTGCCTATAGAAAGATATTCGGATTTTCTTGAATTTCTGTGATCCGATCCGTTTATTTTGTTAGACGTTTAAATGCTAAATCATTAAACTCACCAGGGAGGTCATGGTGAATCCAATGACCTCGATCAGTCCGTCGTCGTGTTTCTGAGGCCCGAAATCCTGGTGTTCGCTCGTGTTTCCCCACGGCATCGTACCGGCGCAATATCTACGGCACGTGATACAAAGATCGGTCAGTTGAATCTCACTTTTATGAACAGTGGAACAGACCCCTGTGCCCGGATTATATTTTAGAGCAGGGAATTGCTTTTCTGATGAGATTTTTAGTCCACTGTGATCTGAAAACCTTCTGTCCTTTGACTTAGGTTCGCCATGAGAATAAAAACGGTCAGAATGGTGCGGATTGGCAGAATTAGTTTTTGTTAATAAATTTAGCTTCTAGTAGGTTTTAACAAAATAAAAGCAGCGGTGATGATCTGGAATAGCAAAAAAATTACATTTTAGTTTCAGATTTACCTGGGAATGTTGAGAAACAGGAGACATTGAAGTTTCAAATCCTGAACTTTACTGGTCAGGTCAACACCATCACACTGCCAGAGACGCCAACAAATACACAGGAACCACAACGAGAAAGAGTGTAAGGAGATCTTCACATGGTTTCATTTATTTATAAATGGACTTTATAAAAAGAATTTGCTTAAGTATTCATATATAAAAAAATTATATGATATTAATATATATTTCACTACATTTAAACTATAAATTATATGTAATGTTTATTTTTAAACATTATTTTATACATCAATTTTGTTTATTTAATTTATTAATATTACATACAAAAAGACATAGTTTACCCCAAAATTAGATTTTTTTACATCATTTATTCACCCTCATGTCATTTCAAACCTGTGTGACTTTCTTCTGCAAAACAATTCAATACAATTCAAGTGTATTTATATAGATATGTGATGTTGAACAGAAAAGAAGATATTTTGAAGAATGTTGGCAACCAAACAGCACCGGGCCCCATTAACTTCCATTGTATGGACACAAAAACACAGAGACATTTCTCAGAATATCTTCGGTTTTGTTGCACAGAAAAAACTCATATACAGGTTCTAAATGGCATGACGGGGATGGGGGGGATAATGATGTTATTTTCATTTTGGGGGGAAATATCCCTTTAATCTTGTATACAGATTTTATACTTGTCACGTATACAACAGCCTTTCTGGGGTATGTGGATAGTTTATAAGGCTTAAAGGATCCGAAAGAATTTGTAACTTCAGTTTGCCAAAATCATTCCAGTACAAAACAATTTGGGTCAAATTATAAAAATGCATTTACTGACCACCACTCTGATGTGTTTGGAAAGATCTTTGGAGCTTCTCATCAGGAAGTCTGAAAACGCCGTCTGCAAAAGAACACGCACGTTGGGTGTTACACACCACACAATGCGTGAAAACAAAACGTCCATGAATTACCAGACACACTCACCCCCGCGTAAAACATCTTATTGCGAAGGCGACTGTTGAACTTTTCAGGTTTAGCCTCTGAGGAAACAAAAAGTGTCACAAATTTTGCAAACTTTTAGTAAACATCACATATTTTAAGGCAGTGGGTTGGCACACCTCTGGACTCGTGAAACTCAAGCGTCACGTGTGCGTCGAACCCGAGACTGAAGTAGTTGTTGAAGATGTCGATGGGAAGCTAAAATTGGATCGGAATGTTAGCTCAAACACTAAATAAACTGTTTAAATCATTATAATCCTCTGTAAATCGAAAGGGGTTTGGACGTGCATTTATGCTGACGTCTAGCGCCCTCTGCTGATATCAGCTGACCTTGTCTGTCTGTTGCTCGTCCTTTTCCTCATCGCTGGCTTCTTTGTTTGGTTCAACGCTCAGGTTCCATCGGTCCAGTTGGACGATGTTGCCTTCTTCTACATTGGACAGGATCTTGGACACCGGCTCATCTGCGTATCCCTGAAGTCCACAAACGTTGATCAAAAAAGGTACTTGTTACAAATGTTTTTGGTTGCACTTTATTTTCAGTACGTGTACCTATAGTCTACTTAATTTTGCAAGGATCCTCTCTTTTCTTGTGGTATAAATCCACAGCGAACCCCTTTCCTTTACAGTGGTTCATCTGTGCTATTTCTTTAAATTTATTTTCATTTGAAATCACAGTTTAAAAGCAAAGCTATTATTTTTCCATGTTGTTTTAAAAGTTAATAAGTAATCGTGTTAAATAATCGGGATCTCATTATTGGCCCAAATCATCGGGATTTTGTTTTTTATCATAATCGAGCAGCCCTACCTCAGACTCTTTGGTTCTGTATCAGAAGGTTTTGTACAACAAAAACTGTGGGTGAAAAACACCTTCCTAGCAGAACCACAAACCGTTTTTGGCGGACAAAACTGGACATTTTTGAAGTTCAATCACACAGGGCTGGACTCGGAGCCGTGTTTTTCAAGGTTAGAAAACGGGTGAACTGAGGACACAAGCTAATGTGAATGCATTTTTGTATAATTTTGTATATATAAATGTTCATACCCCGCCCCAGTTGAGAGTTCGGCCCAGGTCATTTCCCGTCCCGAGAGGCATAATGGCCACCGCAGGCTGAGGTTTCAACTTGAGCTCGTCCAGTACAGACAGAATCCAGCCGACCTGCGCAAACAGAGCATATCGAACACATCAAACGATTAACCTCATAATCTTACAAACCAGAGTCGGCATGAAATCAATTTACATTCACCAGATGAATTCAATTTGGCCATGATCAGTTAGGATAAACATTTTTCATCTTTTTTATTTTTTGCTGATTAAATAGAAGTTACTCCATCCTTGCGTTTAAAATCATGACTGTAAAATTGAATCAAATGGACCATGAAAAGAATTTCTATTGCGTTCGGTATGCAAAATTATGCATTTAACCCACCGTTCCATCTCCTCCACAAACCAGGATGCGCAGGTTGGGCACTTTGCTGTACATTTCTAACCTTAAAAACACAAAAATAGAACAAATATAAAGCAAAGCACTTAGCGAACAGAGATGCAAGCGTGTCACGTCATGACGTACCCTTCTCTCGGGCCGCCCTGACTGAGGTCAAACACCTGCCGAGGGTTCAGGTACCACATGAAAGAGTGGATGATTTTCGTTCCCTTTATTGAATGAAAACAGAGCGTTATATAACTTGTCCAGCGTAACGAAACGCTCTTGGCCATCAGGACACCCGGCATGAGTCACTGACCTGGTTTCCTCCGCTTTTCGGATTGACAAACACCAGCAGTGGTTTGGTGAGAATGGAAGAGACCGGTCTCACGACGAAGTGTTTCCATTTCCCATCCTGCTGAGATTTGAATATCAATACCTCATTGTTTACATCAACACATTCATTGAAGGTTACTAAAGATGGTTCAGGACGGCGTTTGGTTACCTCTGCGGGTTTCTTGTTGGACTTGCTTTTCAAAGACGTCTTCTTCTTTCTTTTACTGCTTTTTAATGAGGTCTGCGTAAAGTAAGACAGCGATGTTTACAGACGTGTCGGTTTATGAGTGTTGATATTTCAGCACAGGAATGCAGTTAAACAGAACATGAACCCGTTCTAGCAATAAAACTATTTTTAGAGACTCAATTGTAAAAATAAACATCAGTAGTAGGACTTTGGAGCGTTGGCCGAGTATAAAATTTACAAGAGGCTTATCTTGGCAACATCTATACAGGCTAAATATGGCAACATATATGTAAATAAATTAAACTGCAAAGTCAATTTTAAATATGAAGCATTCAAAACAAATGTCAAATGTAAGCTATGAAAATATGTCAAGTAGGTTGTTAAGTCAACATGGTAGCACATTCGTCAAAGTTTGGACGGAATTTATGTTTGTCTTATGTTTTAAAACATCTTAAGTAAACAAAACAAAAGATAACAAGTGCTGACACCTCATGAAACTGGTTAAGACAGTTCACATCTATAATCAAAACAAAGGGTGCTTACTTTAAAGAGGACCAGTTTGAATTTGTTTAACATTGCTAGCTTACTATATAGTTTGATGATTTTACTATTCTTCTAAAACTGTGCTAACAAGCGTAAATGAAAAAGTAGAAGTGTCATGTTCTGTGTATTATAAAAAATCGTATAAGCTTAGTCCACTGCGGGTCATACGGTACCGGCTGTCTACGGAGTCTGATGATCCAGGTCGGAGGAACGATCACAGCAGCGTGAGCTCCAAGGGAACACGTCTCATCGATTTTGTCTATCATGAAGCAACTTACCTTGTTGTGGTACTGTAAGAAGATCAGAACAGAATTTTATTATTGCTTATATTCAGCGTCGATGCTTCCTATACGCAAACTATGCAAGCTGCGTAGGGCCCCTGCACCACCAGGGGGCCCCCTTGAGTACCAATCAAAAAACTATGATGTAAACAAGACCCAAATTCAACTTTTTCCAGTGCAGGCAGGCGATGACATTTGCCTAATGTGATTATGCGTCGTAACATATGGTAACGGCTGTACAACGAAGCTACCCGTCTGAGGTTAAAGAACGGCAACAACGTGAAGTTAAAAAACAAGAAGACATGTGTTTTTATACTTTTTAGTCTCATTTACTTTTGCCAAATTATGCAAGTGATTTTGCAAATAATACATACAGTTGGTCATGAGTTAAGGGACTTAAGTTACATACACATACATTTTCTAACTTCAATTGCTTTTACAGGGAAACCACTGTATTTCGTTTGCCCAGGATAATATGTAAGTTTTGTTTAGAGAATATTGATGTGTTTTCATATGCTTCGATTTATTTATAATAATTTATTTTTGTTAATCACTTGGTTAGTATAAAGCTACAGAAGATGGTTCCAGAGCCAGGTGTTACTTTAGGTAAAGGATTATTTACATGTGAATCAGAATGTTAAATGGTTCTCAGTGTCAGTTTAATGTTTTTTGTCTTTCAGTTTTAAATCAAGTGTTAATTGATTTGTTATTTTTAATTCTTATAGTTTACAGTTATGCTTATCTCATTTTAACTATTATGACAAGAGTCCCTCATTAAGGTTTGCATAGGGCCCCAGACATCTAGGATCGGCACTGCTCATATTAACATTTAAGTGTGTTTCATATGTTGCCACAATTTTGGGAAAAAACGTCCACAAACCTCCAAATCACAGTTTGAAATATCTACAGCGAACAAACCGTCGATTCAAAGAAAACTGCGTATAAACAGCTTCAAGCTAATCGTCTCTGCTAACCATCGCATTGCAAAGTGATGTCAAAAGATGCTCAACACTCACTGCCTGCTTGCACCAGGAGCAGCTGATGGCCACGATTTCTTTACTGTGGAAGGAGAATTTCTGCTGGAAACCCTGAGGAGAGAGGAGGCGTAAAATATTTTTCTAATAATATATTTCATATTCTTGAGTGTTAGACTGATGTCGGTAAAAGACCTTTCCACACTGACGACATTTTCCCTCTTGTCGTCTTCTGTGGACCCAGTGATGCCTCATGTTTGGTGTCTAAAACACAAAACAGATGATGTCATTTGGCGATGCTGGGAGTGCGAGAGTAAAAGTAAGAAACGGGTGACTTACCTCTCTGATGTTTCTCATCCCTGAATCTCTAAATGATGGTTTACACCTAAAGTTAATCTGTGGAAACAGTGCAGTTTATTTGTTTTCATTCTGGATGTAATATATTGTCGCTGTCCTTTAAAAAAGCACCTTTAAGCACTTTTTAATACTTTTTCATGGTTGGGTATTTGTAAAACTCAGCGACAAACATAAAGGGTGACTAATAATAATGATTTATTGCAACAACAAAAAAAATCACAGAATATGGAGATACGAATGACATCAGTGATATTCATAACAATATAATCTAATTCAACATAACAAAAAGTCCATTTAGCGTTTTCTAACCTGCTCCAGTTGGTCCATGCATACAGTGTGAACTGCTATTTTGCAACCTGCGCATTTGTGGCGAGGAAGAGACTTTTGCTGGAAAAACAAAACAATGGCAACTTAATGCACCTGCACCGGCATCGTTTGAACAATAGAGGGAGTTCTAAAACAGGATTCATTTGGGAACCAAATTTATCTGATGCACCTTTGCTGATGATTCACACCAATGGATAAGAACACAATATATCTACCAGTGACTTTGCAAAGCAGTGGGTCTCCCCAACGTAACAGAAGTCTCCGGCTGGACTGGTATCGAACCACACGTGTTGACCATACTGGGCATCTTCCTGTGGAGGAAAATAAACCAGTAAGCAAAAAAGACATTTCTAAACTGTGACCAAGAGTGAACAAACAGTTCTTTTAGTTCATTAATGATTAAACTAAACACAGCAAAGCACAAAAAACGGACAGGTAAGAAGAACTTACAGTCCACTCGATGGTGCTGCAGATCTTCTTGGGTTCAATTTTGGCGGGTGCCGTGGCACTGGAGTGGGCAGCATTCTGTGGCACACCAGTTTTGGAGATGGCTTTTCTAAAACATCAAACAGACTATATCAATTAATTCTGTAGTTACTTAGAAATATACTTGCATAAAAAATCCTTCAAAAGAACAATAACAGGCATAATGTGAAACTTCTTGTGCATGAAATACTTTCCATTTTTCCGTTTATTTCTCTGTTTCGAGCTATTTACCCGGTATGCCTTGAAGGCCTGTAAGATGCGTGAGTTTAACGCCCATATCAATCAATAAGACTATTTTCACCAGCCGCCCACACAGAGCAAACAGATCTCTGGGCCTGACGTCTGCTTTCCATACTCCATAAACAAAAAGAGCAGATTTTCATTATATATTTACCGATCTGTCAGACACAGAACATAACATCAAACTTAAAGAAACAAAAGAAGATCAAGTCTAACTAACCGAACGAAGACTTTATTTGCAAATCTATCATGGATCAGGAGCACAACAGACAGAGAGAACGCCGGTGTTGCCTCGACTTGTGCATCTCGCAGCAACTAAACGAAAAAAAGTGCTTAAGGTGTAAGGGCAGACCTCAGCAGGCAGTTTCAGGTGGGGCGTTTCCAAGGTTTTTTGTCAACCTTTTGTAATGAAAACCATGCTCTCTCTGACCTTTGTGTCCTAATCCCTACAGAGCAGATCAGTGAAGCTTAGCAACCTGTTGACGAGAAGCCCACCGGGCGTTCAGCAGCGATGATGAGTCACATTAACCCTGCTACGCTAGCAGCTGCGCTAATGAGCCAGCGCCATGGTGCTCGTATCCACGGGACGGAGAATGAGAAGGTCAACGCGGTAAAAAACTGCGTTACAACCGCCTCCGCTCACGTCCAATATGAACGTTTGATCACTTACAGATATCGACTTCAGAGTGTTGACTTCTGGAAATGAGTAACAATGATCAAAATCAACGTCAGTTCGTGGTAGGATTTGATTTAGACCGCCCAAATGTATACGCAAGGGCGTACCTGTCAGTACAATTGAAGAGGAACTTGATGTTCCAAATATGGTAACACGTTACATTTCCGTCACATGCTTGCAGTATTCCACCAATCACTGCGAACTGGTTAACTGGCCAATCATAGCCTGCAAATCCAAGCGTTTCAGAGAGGACATGCAAACATGCACGGTATGAGGAAAATACAGCGTTTTTTAACCTTAAATCGTACACATTGCATTACATCTAAAACAAACCATAATATTCATTTTAGCGGCGTCATGTGACCCGTTTAAAATATATGAAGAGTTTGGAGGTGTAACGAATGTATATTGCAGAAGAGAAATGATCTGGATTTAAGTCAATTTGATGAGAAATTTAAAGTTTATATTGTCTTTACTTGCAGACTTGACAAATCAGAGCTCAGCATGAGACATTTTGAGATCACGTCTGAAACTTTAATAGAGACATTTGTGAGATTTCCGTCTCTTTTTCTCAGAAGAACATCTGACTAAAGCAACCCTTTCCATTTGCTCTCCGTTTAAGCTCATTGATTATCTCAGATATTTTTTAGGAGCACCATCTCAAACCAGATCAGTATATTGAGATGCACAGACTGGGTTTATTGCTTTTCGCTTATTATAAGTAGATTTCTGATGATATTTTCATCTCAGGACCCGAGAAGTTTTAAGTGACTGTTAGGTTTAACGAAACAAAATCTTTTACGTACGACAGAAATCCACTCCAAGACTCCAGTCTGGGGTCATAATAAGCTTCGAGTAGAGGATTGAGAGGCCCTTGACCCCTGTAGCAAGTGGAGCTTCTTCGATTAGGCAACGGCAGACCTCTCCCAGGCCATGGGCTTCCCGCTTTAGAGATGGTTGAAACCCGTCTGCGGCGCTTCCTCTGGCTGCTGCGGCAGTAGCGGCCGTGCGGGCCCGGCTCTGCGTGCCCATAATGCGACGAATTCCTCCGGAGGCAGCGCGGAACTCGGATCAGCGGGTGGGCCTGGACCCGCTCCGCCATCGCAGCCAGAGGAAGACATTCCTCCTGGCACAAGATGCCAGACCGTTTCATCTCCCAGTCCGACATGTCGGCCTCCTCCGAGAGCTCGTGGCATGGGTCCGTGCGTCGGCTGTCGTCAGAATCTTCACTGGAGTCTTCGCTGTAACTGTCTCCCTCTGAAAGCACATCTGTGTGGCTCCTAAACTTCGGGCTGCTTCCCTTGAGTTCCACTTGGCCTGGTAGCAGACTGCGACCGTTTTCTTCCTCCTCTTCTTCTTCCGTCATCTGGATCAGGCTGGCCAGCAGCATTGATGGACCGAGGAGATGCGTGTCGATGTTGCGTAGTTTGCCGACGTTTTTACGCCGTACGGCGAAGCGGGGATTGGCCTTTGGCGTGGTGGTGCTGGAACGCCGCCTGACGTAGCTTTTTTGCGACGATTGATTGGCGATTCGAGGCAGGGGCTGGACGCTGGACCGCCTGCGCTGGGCTAGTGCGTTGGACGGAAGCCCGATGCTGGAGCGGCGCCGGGCACGGCTGGTTGGCACAGCGATGCTCGGCCTTCTGTGGCGGCAGGGTTCGGGCCCGTCGTGCAACACATCTCCAGCGTCTTTCCTCTTAAAATGACGTCTGAAAAAAGTGTCCATGTCGGCTTTCTAAATGTGTATAGGCTGTTGGTTGAAAATTGAGCTTGTGAGTTAAATTCACACATTTCAGACATGCGTTCTGAATCTAATCTCACGCTGACACTTACTGATCGAAAATTTCTGAGATACTGGAACACTAAATACAAGCAAGCACACACACACACCATCCACTTCACAATCATCCTGTTTCGTTTCACAACTGTTCAGGAGAACAATACAAGAGACAATTGTTAAAATATGTGAAGAGTACAGAGGTGTAATGTAAATGTAGATTGTAAAGGCAAAATAATCTGGATGTTGGTCAAGTTGATTGGAAATGAATGAGAGTTCTTACTGGTCACTTTAAACTCTTTCCAGGCGTTTACACAACGAAAATTTGCCTTACAAATCATGTTAGTACTTCAAAACACCTGTTGTCTACAAAGGTGCATTGTGAACACACACCTAATGACATCACAGAATAATGACGTTCAGGGCACTCAAGGAAATGAGGCTGTGCTCTGCTCACAGGTGACCTGATTATCACACGGGGATGTCCGGGCCAGATTATCAGGCCTTTCTGACCCTTCACCAGGGCCTGACTGTACTAAATATAGCTACCTAACAAGTCTCATCTCATTTAGAGACGGGCATGACCTAGACAGAACTCTTAGGAAAAGAAATGATAACTCTTCACATATTTTATGACATCATTTAGTGAAGAGTAAGTGTACAGTCACAACTATGTAACTGCAAAATAAATACAGTAATTGTTACGTTAAAGACTGAAACAACAAACACATTCTTGTCCTTACTAGATGTGTCTGAATATAAAAGCTGTATTTTTATACCCTGGGTAGGTTGGGAGGACTGCACGTCATGAAACAGGTCCTTCAGTATAAAAAAATGCACTTAAACCAACAACTGTGTTAAATTAGCTCCGCCTAAATCTTCTACCATCACATGATGGGACATTGTGTTTGTCCTGGTTATCTGAAGATTGAAGCTTGTGTGTGTTTACTCAACCACAGACTTCATTAAACAGCAAAAAAGTAAACACTTCTAATCTGCAGCTAACAACTAGCACCCAACAGACTTTAATAAGACAAGCAAAGAGACTCATAAAACCTTTTTTGCTAGAATCTTAAGACACATTTGAATGAGTGCTAATGCTAATTTATATTTGTTTTAAATTTCATTCAAATTATTTCTTATCATATTCAGCACATATTCTAGTGCACTACAAAGGTACACTTCAATTATTTATCTGTTTGATACATCAATATGGTACTTTTTATTGGTAATTTTAATTGAAGCTTTTTGTGCATTTTCAAAGTATTTTAAATATGGGTAATTACAGTCATTTTATTTAGTATTTCATCAAAGGGCTCAATTATAAAAAAAATGTGAATCTACAAAACTTGAAACTGTGGATAGGTACTCAATGTTAATTATGGCCATATATAATTTATTTTATTATAATTTAGAAATAAACAAAATTACATTATTATGCATATTTTATATGGTTTTGTATTTTATTATTAGCAGTATTATAACTCTAGCATCATTTATCTATTTGAAAGATCAATATATTTGCCATAAACAAAGCTTTATACAATAATAATAAAATATGTAGATTTTAGTAAAATATATTTTAAAATGTTTTAATTCAAAATGTAGACGAATATTATATGCATTATTATGATTTTGTATGCAAGAATAATTGAATATAAAACCATATAATAATTAGTCAAATGTTCAGCATATTTAGAATTGAAGTACGCACTACACTAAGTACACTATACAAGCATCATTTACCTATTTAATAGATCAAAAAATTTGCATTACTGATGCTTTTTGCAATGACAATATGATCAATACTCATGACAACTCATAACTCATATCCATTACAGTAACATCAGCTGATCCAATCTCAATTCCACATGTCCTCATACAACCTAACCAACCAGCCCAAAACCTCTCCAAACACTAAAGGTCAAAACCTCATTTCTATCCTAATAACTTATATTCAATAAAAAGCCATTATACGACCTGCGAGATGAGCTCCCCGGCTGCCTCACCAAGCGTCTGCTCAAACTGGCAGAGGAAGGAGATGAACAGGTGAGAGCGTCACAACACACACATGCACAGCCAGAGATAATCTGCACACAACCCAAGCCTGGAAGACAAGTCCCACTTTCAAAAAACACGCACACCAGTGGCACACATCACAGAAGGAAGAACCATTGACTGTGCAGGATACCACCGGCAGGTGGGAACACGGGGCGTATCAAAGCCTCTGCTTTAAAATAATGACCAATTATCAGCTTAACCCCACAAAACACACAACAGCCCCTCTTATCACTTCTTATAAATATATCTTCTTATATATATATATATCTTATATATATATATCACGCCACACCATCTTGTTGGTGCATATTTAGTTGGTCCATGTTTGTGAGGAACACCCAATGTCTGATAGTTATTTTCCTCTTCTGCATCATGCAAACATGCTTCTGCATTTGAACAGACCGTTATGCATATTGCCTCTAAAAAACACGACATGGCGCCAATTCAGGCACTGAACGCCCACAGCTGTGAAGCCGTCCGAGAAGCAACATGGTTACAAAAGCATGTATGATTTTTAACCATTGTAAAGCTCATCATAAAGACGATGGTAATCGTGGCTTTGCCAGAGCTTATTCTGTCTATTCACGTCCCCTAATATGACGACATGACGACACCACTCCACACGGAAAGCACAATGCAGGTCATTTCCATTTCAAGGCCCTCGCGCTGTTGCATTATGGATCAGGTGAGAGAACATGAGCGACGGGTAAATGCGCTTGAATATCAATCTAGCAACCTGTAACAAATGTGTTACGCTACGGTTTGTCTTTCATCAGTCTGGCTTTAAAAACACAGCGTCAAAGTGACCACTTGATTGCGCCCCTTGTTCTTCCGCGGGTGATAGACGAGCGCGCAACCGGAGACTCCGTGTGGATGTAATCATTGTCTTTTAAGGGATGGGGGGAGAGACCTGACAGGCTGTTTCCATGGAGTGCAACATCATGGCAACCAAATCTGCTTTGCTGTCCCTATACTTCAGGGTGAACTCTGATGAACGGGATCCCACTGACCTGGGTATAGAAACTGGTAGCATAGCGTTGTGTTAATGATTTACAAAATTTCATTTAGTTGCTACTTATTTACAGTCCGGTTAGCTACTGTAGAGTAAATATGAACAATTTACAGTTTTAATAAAACAAATGTTTTTTTAGCAGAGGTGAATATATTTTTTGAATTTTCCCATTAACTTCTATTATGGACACAAAACCAATGCCATTCTTCAAAATATCTTCTTTTGTTTCTTGCAGAAGATAGAAAGTCATACAGGTTTGAAATGACATGTGGGTGAGTAATCGATGACCAAATTTTCATTGTGAACTATTGCTTTAAGAATCTTGGTTATTGAAACTTTCCAAACACACATCCAGATACAAGCATCAAAATGAAAGAGTAATATCTAAAAA
Source organism: Triplophysa dalaica (assembly GCF_015846415.1). Classification (NCBI taxonomy): domain Eukaryota; kingdom Metazoa; phylum Chordata; class Actinopteri; order Cypriniformes; family Nemacheilidae; genus Triplophysa; species Triplophysa dalaica. Next base: position 3,413,203 of record NC_079565.1, on the reverse strand, counting down.
AAAAAGATATATATATATATATATAAAAATATCTACATCTTTCAATGTTAAAGATATATACAAATTGGCATTTAAAAAATATAAGGTATTTTTATGATTGATTTGATCAAATTATATGTAATATTATATATTATCTAGGGCTGCTCACCGATAAATCACAATTAATCTAATCCAAAATAATAGTTGAAATAACTGTATTAATACAAAGACAAAAGAGGTAAATAATTTTGAAATGCTGTCTGAATTACAATTTCTTGGCTAAATATTTTCTGTGCATGTCAGAGGACAGTTGAGCATCGTCTCCTTTTTCAAAACAGCGACAATATCACCACCTGCTGGACACAAGCACTCAAGTCATCCACATCTAGGCCATCCAAAATCTTAAAAGCAACACAAAAGAATGCAAATGACAGTGCCACAATGTACTAAAAATATCTGAGGGGATTTGCAAATTGTGAACAAGTCAACAATTGTGCAACGCCACTGATGTTCAGGAAACCGCCCCATTTATCATCATTGTTCTGCTAAATCTATCCGTTCCTATAATTGTATTTCCTACAACCGAAACCACAGTCACATGACACAACACGCTCAATCTATACGTAAGAGATCTCTTCATAAAAAGACAAAAAAAGGAATCAATGGGTTGAATGTTTTTGTTTCTATTTCAGGCACGGCAGAGCTATTTTTAGAGACTGTTTGAGATTCCAGACCAAATACAGGTGTACGACTCCTGCTCATTCCTCTTAATCTCACCATCGGACCCGTTCCATGGTGGGGTGAATCCTGGTACCCGAAGAGCACCTAGAAAAACCACATTTTTTAAACGCCCGCATGCTCCATCGCCCACGCAGAGATTCACCCAGAGACTCTGACCCTGATCCATACTTAGCCGCAGCACAGAACGTGATGATAAAGATAGCTGCAGAAATGGGCCTTTTCCTCTACGGGCTGGAACAGCGCAACCATGCAAATGAAGTCATGCGAGCTGGCACGCGGGGTGCTAATGGAGACCTATGTCTAACCACAAACTCAAATGGATTAAAAGATGCCTTAAAAAACGGCCAGGATGAAGGTGGTGGACTTTCTCACCCTGTGGAATCCGGGTGGAACTTTCTGTACCGGGTGATACACGTCCTGTGTGCCTCAGGTGTCCAAACCTTGTGTGGCATTCTCAGATTACACACATCAACAGGTGCCTCATCAGCACATAGAACAGGTGGAGCACGCACACATACACACACCAGGATGGAGGGGTTTATATGTGACTTGCGGATATTAGTGAGATGTACGGTGGATGAATCTCATGCGACTGGTTTCATTAAAGGCAAAGACATGTGACCCTGCTTGTGCCTGTCTTTTTGTGTTTTTGTGTTTTCTACATAAGTTCGTCCTACATGATGTAAAGGACATAACATTAATAACTTTAATATTGACTGAGTAGGGCCATGCCAAATAAATAAAATAAAATAAATAAATAAAAATTATTGCTTGAAATTAAACGTTTACGCTTGTTATGTTATGTCACAATTCGATTTTGAGACTTTAGCCTGGTTTTCGCAGGCTGGATCACGTATTTTGCCTGCAGACTCAAGCCTGTTTTTGAGACCATTAGACTTGTTTGCATTGTAAAATGATATTTTCATTCCCGAGATGCAAAATTTCTGAAAACGTGGATATCATACATACAAAAAATTGCATTTATTTTATGCTGATTTAGTTATTATGTATTTCTTTGCATCTCTGCAGAAGTATTATATTACTGTTATTGTTAAAATGGCAAACCTAAAATGTCCAGACACATTACAGTTATTATAATGTCAACATTTTCTAAATCATTACTGTCCTACAACAAAGTGTGCAGATACAATTTTTAAGGTTAGGAGGTTGCACGATAAAAGCAATAAAAATAGTGATGTTTGCCGCAGAATTCGCTACTATTACACTTTTAGAGAAAGCAAATCAAAAGCTGACACACAAAAAAAAAAACATTCCTATGATGAATACAGGTAAATTTCTTCTTAAACTCATTTGGAAAAACTGGTTTTTCACGATCAGAAATAGAGCAAGGGAACGTCCATTGTCTGCAGTGCAATGAAAGCCAACTGCAAAACCTCCAAACATTCCAGCGTCTGCCTACATATACTGTATGTAAACCTGCTTTGCATCAATGCAAATTGTAAGAAGAGCTATAGAAATAAATTTGAGGTGAATTTGTCACTGACAGCAGGCAGAAAAGCGTCAGCTATAAACACTTTATTGTCAAAAATCAGGGAGGAAAACTACTTTTTTTGACTAAAGTGAAAGCATTGCAATAACAAAGGAAATGACATGGGGCTGATAAACCTGTAACTAATGGACCACCTTTGCCCCGCCCTAGAATATCACGCTCACATGCCAATCAAAAATTGAAGGTCAGAGTACAATATATAACACAATATAGCAAAGCTGTGAAGGGCGGACATTTTTATACATAATAACGATGACATTTTCTCAACCTGAAGGTTAAGAAAATCCATCTTTATATTTTACAAGAAAACTTCATTTTCTTCATGCGACTTGTCTTATTTTAAATGTGCCGAAAGAAGGTTTTACCAGATTTATTTAACATCTAGGAACAATCTATTCAAAGTAGGTGTAGTAATATATGCAAATAAATGAGTAAAGCTTCCTAAAACAAACACACGCACACAGACACCCACACCAACAGACACACACAAATAAGTCTGGCTTACTATCTCCGTGGGGAAAGTCCATAGGCGTAATGTTTTTTATTCTGTACAAACTGAATATTTTATCCCCTAACCCAACCCCTTAACCTAAAGATCCTAGAAAACTTTTTGCATTTTTGATTTTTCATATTGTTCTGTACAATTTATAAGCTTTTTAGCAAATGGGGACCTCAATTTTGGTCCCCACGGTGACACGAGTCCCCATGTGTTGGTGTGCATTCAGGTTTAGGTCGCCACTGGGATATAAAGAAATGTCCACACATGACATACATAACACATACACACCAGGTTTGGGGCAAGCAAATTCTACCATCATCCTTATCTGTGATACAAAACAGTGGTGTGATGTAAAGATCCCCCCAAAGAAATTGTACTTGACATCCCAAGTGATTAATTTCATACAACCACAGAAGATTTGCTAGCGATTATATATCTTAACTGAAAAGTTTGGTCAAGGTGTGTGAGGTCAAGAGTTCCCAGCACAGGTAGATTTAAAGATGCTCCCAACAGGTCGGACAATTATAGGACATAATTAATTTCTTCCGTCCATTTAAGGCGCCTATTTTCAGATAATCGCAAGAGGACGTGGGATTAATATAGACGCCTTGATGAAAATTCCAAAGCACACTTAAAAAAAGCCTGCGGTGTGTAATGGGAATTACGGATGTCAGCGGTTTCAGTGGTTGAAACGGTTACGTTGAGGTTTGTGATGGGTTTCTCTTGCGAGGGTTTTCCAAAGATTTTGAACAGACATAGATTACATGACGGCAGGTGGTGTCTTTCGCCAGGAGGCTGGTCCAAGTAAAACACAGTTTTAAATTGCAAATGCACAAATCGCACATGCAGATTTGAAGTCACCGACGTTTAGAGAGAAGAAAAATGATGAATCACGTTTCCCTAATACAAATTGTAATCAGCAATAACATTTATTAAACAAGTTGAGGATGATGTCTATGCAACCCATGTCACCCACCTCATACCAAAGATCCTCAGTCCGGAGAAGCTCTTGGAGCTGTTTGGATTTGGTTGGGGTACAGGAGCCGAGATGGACATGTCTGAACAGGACGATGACTCTGAATCAAGATCTCCAGGTTCTTCATCGTTCAGCAGAGTCTCCAGAGATCCGGAGAGCTCTTCAACCTCTCCGTCCGACTGCCAATCTGACGACTCCATCTCAGATGTCCTCCCCGGCTTCTCCTCTCGCAACTTCAAGAACCCTGTCCGTCAAGACTTCCATAGCAAACGAATGCGCCGGGTGAGTAACAGAAAGTGTACGTGAAAGAAAACAAGAATCCCATCTGAGAGGTAGAAGAAACAAACACGACTCTGTCTTTTTGCTTCTCACAGACAGAAGCTGGGAGTTTACTTCGGTCGTGCAGCACAGGACAACACCAGGAAGTAGATTTGGAAGCTTGGCGACGGGGTTGACAGTTAAAGCTCCGGCTTTCCTGGTCCACGTGCAGCAGCCAACTGACTTCCTCCTCCACAGCTCACCTACTACAACCGTTTGGCAAGAAGCTTCCCTCTGGCTGAACTCTCTCTCTCTCTCTTTCACTTTCTCCGCTCACACTCGCTGCACTCACAGAGGTGTGGACTGAATTCAGGAAGTGAAACAGGTGTAGGACTTTGACATGTAGCTACATGCCGCTTTCAAGGTTTTTACGTCCTCTCCTGCCGTGACAGCCCGACTGACTAGTTCGCCTACAAACGCACACTTTTATCAGGTTTTCTCTCTCTCTGACACCTCCCCCGTGTACACCGGCCCAAGTTAGGACAGGAGTGTGTCACCATCTATTGGTAGATCATAAGAACTGGTCGTTCGGTGGTAAATCACATTAGTGGGTAACAGTTGTCACACCTTTTGTGACAGCATTACGTAATAGGAGAGACGGCTATGGTTATTTCCTCATGTACTGTATAAAGAGTCAAAGTGTGAAGGAGAAAGAGAGGAGGAGGGAAAAACTGTAAGACAGGAGATCTCCTGCATGTTAAGAGTGGGTGGTTTTGTTCACGTCGGACTAAGTCATTGTTGGCTGAAGCTGTATTTCTGCAGTACTGCTGAAACACGGGAACAGCGCAGCGGATCTGGCCTCCCTCCCACGACTTTACATAAAGACGGGTGGAGCAAGGCCCACGCCACACTTGCTATGCTGCGCAGGATCGCATCTAGCCATGGGTTCCTATACGAACCTGTTCAACACGGCAAATGCATTTTTGTTTTAGTTCGGTAGAAAATGAAAACTTTTCTCGGATTGACTCATTGAAGATAGTTCTATCAGCATTTATTCACTCTCACATCACTCAAAACATGCAAATGACTCTTCCTTCTGTGAAACACAAAAGAAGATATTTTGAGAAATGTCTCAGTGGTTTTGTGTTCATACATTGGAATTCAATGGGGGCCGGTGTTGTTTGGTTACCAAACGTTTGTGTTCTGCAGAAGAAAGAAAGTCATACAGGTTTGGAAAGACATGAGGGTGGTGTAAAATAAATGAATAAGCCCCGCAAAGTAGTGGGTTACAGTGCATTTTATAACAGCTCAGGGCATAGTGGCATGACGCGAGCAGAGTGCCTAAAACCCCCTTAAGCCGTGTGTCCACCGAGGCGTTTACGCCTGCGACCGGCATGTTTTTTCAATTGTTTTCAACGGTAATGCTGCTCTTTTAAAAAAAGCCAACAGTTGATGTTTTTTTCCGCTCAGCGCCGGCGTTCGACTGGGCACCCAGAGTTAAAAAATGCTCAACTTTGGTCAGAACTGCGCCTGCAGCGGGCGTTTTCAGCCGAGCTCCTGCCGTTTTCAGCCACGTAAATGCACCTCGCTGGACACAGTTCCTTAGCTGTTATAAAATGTACTGTAACCCACTGCTTCGCTGGACTTATTGCTTTTATAAAACTGTTATTCCATATGCGTAGGAAGGTTTCATAAAATCAAGTAAATAAAGTGATATTTGGCTATGTAATGGAGTCAGCTGTTACAAATCGGGGTATTTATAAATAGGGCTCAGCCCACCAGAATCAAGGACCAGAACTGACCGTTTTACAATCTGAAACAATTAACATTTTTGGGTCAACTATCCTTTACATGAACATCAACTATGTCTTTGTCAACAATTGGTGCTTAAACTATTGGTAGATCCCAGTTGAATTCAAACATCATTAAAAAACTTTTTTCAGTGACCTCATGGGATGTTTTGGCGGTTTCCACAGTGCTATTCATCTGGGTAATAAATCAGTAGAAAAAATATAGAACATAGAGTTCACTTATAGATATTGAAAAAAAATGATTTGCCATGTTGGTCTAGGTTTGTATGGCTATAGCTTAACCAGCAATGCCTGATTGATCAGAATAAATCTGTCACTAAAAAACTACAAATCTACATGTTGTCAAACCCAAATATCCGTCCACAAATCATTCACATTTAAACTCAAGCACACACAGAGTTCTGCCCCTGACAGAGATGACAAGACCACAACTTTGTACTAGTTGCTGTGTTCAGCGAGGTCAAAGTTCATCGTATTTCATGAGCATTCAGATCTCCAGCAGCATGAAACCACGGCAGAGGGGAAGAGAAGAGCTCTTCTGTGCACCATCCACGGAGATGATATTCATAAGAGCATGGATATAATCCCCTCCTACACGCTGGTTCTGTTAGATAACATACTGGACTGCTCAGGTAGGGAAAATAGACCAAAATAGTGGGAGGAGAAAGAAAGAACGAAAGAAAGAAAGATCTCTTTTAGCGATAGTATACTGTTTATCTGAGTACTCATTTTTTTAAGTGAACGCACACACGAAACTGGATGTGAACAATTCTTTGTCAGTTAATGTGATTGCACATGTTTAAATCTGAGATTAAAACCAGGTGACACCTCACCAAACCCCATGCAGCGGCATGTCATGAAACACATCAGCACATTCACCTAACATGAGATGGGTCAAATAACTAATAAATGACCTAAACAACCACCTAAATCTTCTTAAAGGGATAGTTCACCCAAAAATTTAAATTCTGATATCATTTACTCTTTCATTTCTTGAACACAAAGAAAGATATTTGGAAGAATGTTAGCACTTTTCAGTTCTGGACATCATCCACTACCACAGTAGAAAAAATATAGATACTTTGCAGAATGTAGGAAAAAAAAACAATTCTGGGGCAGCTTTGACTACCATTCATTTTTCCTAGAACTGTACCAGAACAGAAAATTCTTCCAAATATCTTTCTTTGTGTTCAGTAGAAATACTTTATACATAATAACAGGAGGGTGAGTTAATGATGACAGGATTTTCATTTTTGGGTGAACTGTTCCTTTAACCATCGGATTATTTTTCTTCCACTAGAGCACACATGATGCTCTCTATTCCTTTCTATACTATTCTTTTCTATTCTATTCTATAGTATTTTATTCTATTCTATTCTATAGTATTTTATTCTATTCTATTCTATTCTATAGTATTTTATTCTATTCTATTCTATTCTATACTATTTTATTCTATTCTATACTATACTATGCTATACTATACTATTTTATTCTATTCTATATTATACTATACTATACTATACTATACTATTCTATACTATACTATACTTTATAATACTTTACTATTCTATTCTATTCTATTCTATACTATTTTATTCTACTCTATTCTATTCTCTGTGTGAATCATTTATGTTTCTGCAAAGGTCTTTTCCAACCCCAAATATCTGTGGTCCATCTGAGAAGTATTTTGTTCCCAATCATGGGTCATTCTAACACAACTGCATCAAGTACAGCACATCCAAATACAACCCCAAATATTTCAGCATGGCACAAGCATTTTTCAACAGGTGGTGTGAAGGGCACCTACACAACCGTATTAGTCCACCTTCATCAGTGTTTGCGTGTTTAATGCAGTTGCAGCAAGCTGGATCGGGCCTCACATGAGCCGAACACACAGCCTGACCACCACAACAGACCAAAGCGCAGAGCGTGTGCTACAGCTCATTTTCTTTTATGCCACAGCTTTCATGTCAGCTTCACGTTCCGCTTTGAGGTTCGGCAGTGCCGGGACACTAACTCGATCTCGCTTGATGAATTTAGAGCCGACGGTTTTGATGTGGCAGAACAGGTGTGGCAGGAAATCCTTTGTTCTGACAAAACAACGTCCTTCCTATATAACCAGACCACCAGTTATAAACAACATGTAGAACGTGCAATGTGACTATATGATCATATTAGGAAAAATTGACATTTTGGCCTATGATTTTTAATCTTATTAAATTTAAATTAAATGCTTATTTTGTAATTATTTAACTTGATTTGTTTAGGTTTGTGTCAAATCTAATTACCAATTTTGTTTGACCATGATTTGAAAATGCTTTGAGTACATCTTGTGTGCTTCACTTAAAACAAGCAATTGAAAATTAAATTAAAATTATCTAATCATATACTTACCCTATTGTCATTTCAAACTTGTATAACTTACTTTCTTATGACTCACAAAAGAAAATATTTTGAAGAACGCTGTTAACTAGCCCTCGTTCACTTGCATTGTTTCTTTTTCCATAAGATAGAAGTGAATGGGGGCCAGTGATGTACAGTTACCAACTTTCTTCAAAATATCTTTTGCGTTCTTCGGAAGAAAGAAAGTCGTAAAAGGTTTGAAATGACAAGATGGGGAGTAAATGATCACATAATAAAAAAATTGATGAAATATCACTTTAAATATTTCTTCAATTTAGCAAAAATGTTATTGATTTAGGTTTGTGATTTAATAAGAGATTCAAGCCCATATTTTCATAGTCTCAGACCTGCACAACATCCTACTTCACAATATTAAGAAAGTAGAGGTAGTGTTGTAGTAAAGACGACAAAACCAGACTAGACCAGAGGCTGTCGAGACCAAGACAAGACCGAGACTTTGAGGGGCCAAGACCAAGACAAGACCAAGGCAGGCCGAGACCGAGTCAAGACCAAGACAGCACTCCCAAAACTAATTCAAAAGATCCACAAAACACTAAAATGTCATAATAAACTACTAATAGAAGTAACTTGGGTGATTTATAGTGCAGAAATGTATGTGTAGGATGTTTTGTGTTCCATGTTTTATCACCCACCTACTGTAACAGGTACAAATTCCAGCAACTAAACATAAGAAAACGGTAAATACCCGAGATAAATTTAAGTCTGTCACCTTAAAACATTCAGTGACTTACTTAGTTTCATTATTTTTAGATCTAATCAATAGAAAAATAGCTGTGCGTTGCTCAGAAATGCACAAACATTCAGATTTGTAATAGAACAAAAACTTGTGTTTAATTGTGTCACTAATTCACTCGAGGTTTATTGAATAATTATACAAAATCAATTTCATTCTCATACAAGTACCTTTTTTGCAATCGCAGATCGGATATTCTTGGCCTTTGTGTGTTTTCATTTTGTTGTCAGATTTCTGTAAGACAATCCCCCATTCTTCTCTTACCAGAAGCTAGAATAACAAAAGCAACAGAAGAATCAAATAAGGAACAAGTGGTGAATGCTATTAAAGCCAGAAGTTTTAAACCAATCACATGAATATAGTTAACACATAAATCAGACAATGCACAATACATTTTGTGTAATACCCACAAGAACTTGACCTTGAGAGTCTTGAAATAAAATCCTGAGACCACTAAGTCTGATACCAAGACACAACAGAGACCAATGACAGTCGAGACCGAGACAAGACCATCATAAAAAGGGCCATGAGACCGGTCTAAATAGAGGCATTTGTGTTATAGAACAAACTTTCATGGCAATAAGAGTGCCAAAAATGTGTGGCTCTATCTTGGCTGTTAAGAAATTATAGGGTAAATTTATATGAGAGCAAATGTTCAAGGACAGAAAAGACAGAATCTAGACGTGCTCTGCTCAATGTACAATCACTTCACATCCAACAAAATGATATTACAGAGGAAACTCTGGATCTCATTTAACCTGAAAGGATGGACTAATGTCATTGAATGCTTTTGATTTTGGGGGGATTAGAGCGGCCTGTTTAGATTCGATAGTAAACATCAAGAAGCGTGAGACAAGAGAGAGAGATAGAGAAAGAAAGGAAGAGATCAGTTTAACTGTGTGTCCATTATAATTAAAACAGGCATAACAAACAAAAGCATATGACAACAGGTAATTCCAGTTAGAAGTAAAACACACCCTGTAGTTTTTTAAATGAGCAAGCTGGTCTGATTACTCCCTTGACCAACAGAAAGTCTCTCTTTTTAATACAATACAATTGTTTTGTTATATTAGTAGTTGTGGAAATCTTATTCTTTCTGGTGATGTCACTGTAGGTTTCCTTCGCCACCTGTTCAGATGTTAAGCCTATTGCTGGATTGGCCTTTCACACTGGTAACTCATAAAGTATGAGACAAATACATTTTCTTCAAAATTACTTTCTTATTAAAAATGTTTCTTTTTGAAAAAAAGCCTGCAGGGCAAAGTTAATATCTTCCGTTCTATGATTTAATAAATCATCTAAAATGTAGCTCCATTAGATGTTAGTATCCCAAGATTCTTGGTAACTACAAACACGTTTCTTCGTCCACTGACAGTCAAATCAATGCTTTCCAAAAAGATCCAATTGTCACATCGCACAGACTTTTGCGCAATGTCTTTGGTATTGTGGCATTATCTAAGGCACTGTACTCAAAGTATTTGGTAGTTACTTTATTCAATGCTTCATTTCACACAATAAACAGCTAAAACAACTCCCATTGGCATATTGTATTTTATCATGGTACAGTGAATCTTCAACATCGATCAAATCTTGCACTAGAACGCCCCCTAGAGGCCACCGTTTCACACCGGCTCGAGTTCAGGTATGAATCCTGTTACACCACCATCCACCTACACATCAGCAATACATAAAGCCTCCACACATAACCCGTGCCTTGACTCACCGACAAAATGTACAAGTGCAAAAAGTGTGTAGGTGAACAAAAAACTTATCTTGTTGAAGTGAATCTATTTAAAAGAAAGTTGACTCTGCAAAGACTTGTATTTTCCCTCATTTTCGCTTCCTCTATGTGCATGCATAAAGGCAAAGTGTGACTGAGAGAACTTCCGGTCTGAAAAAGTAGAAGAGCAAGAAAGCTCTTCATCGGATCAAGTTTAGGATTATCTCAGTGCCATGTTTCAACTTTCACCAGGGCCAAGATGTTAGGCTGTACAATAGCTCCATCTACCGATCAGAACGGTAGAAACAACATCTAATTCAAACCAAAGGGCCAAGATCCTATTATTAATCATATTCACAGTCTGGTAATTAATAAAAAGCCTGTGGTGAAACTTACAACATTGGAAGCCAGGATGCAGACTGGACCTCCATTACAGTATCTATACGTTTGGATGAAATATACATAACTGTATGTTAAGAGCAATACACATACATATATTTAAATGTATACTGTATATAGCATAGTGATTCGTTTTATTTTGCTTAATTGGGAATACAGGAACAAAAGATTAACGTCTATTGATACTTACTGTGAGTTGGAGGTCGCAGACACATCTGCAGAGAGATTAGATTTCATGTGCAATTTGGCTTTTGAGTTTGTCTCTCAATGGCATTTAAACATTAATATGTTCATTTTCCCGTCACATTCTATTAATTTTTTGCTAGTCATTTTAAACTTTTATATATTAGTTTATATTTGTATATTGCTTTAACATTTGACGTAGGGATACTAACGTTACAATAATCTTTTTTCTTTTCTTTCGTTTACTTCATTTACCGTTAGATCCGTCGAATAAAAAGAACTGCATCTTAATTTCTCGCGAGACTTGCATCAAACAGTTTTAAAAGCGAGCAGCAAACCCTGTTTAAAATGCCTAACTAAGTTCCGATTGAAGGTAAACGTGAATAAAAATGAAGCAATTTCCGCCGCTGCTGCATTTGCAGGCACCTGCCATACAGCGCAAACCTTTTGATTCAGTGTGTGTCGATTCAGCACAAATTCAGCAGAAAAAGCCTTTATTCCAGTCAGCCTCAAAAATGTCATGGCGGCCCAGGAGAAACTGTTAACTCCTGACATTTCCATTGGTGAACGTGGCGGCCACCGCTTTCATAACATGGCAGCGCTGCGTACATTCTGTTGTCAAGACTGTTTTTTACTCTAAAAGACGTAAAGCATCGTGGCGGCGGTGCACGTGCGCTCGGTACGACCGAGATGGGCTACAAAACGCACGGATGCGCCGTTTATAATGGCAGGGTTTACTTTGACTTGACGTGAAGTGGTCTCTGCCAGACATGGTGGTCTGGATGGGGGATGCACTCACTTCTTGTGACTGTGTGAGCATGAGTTGGATCGAGTTAGGTTGCCACTTCTCTCCAGATGAGTTTCGCCGAGTTTACATCCGGGTTTTTCCCTAGGCAATGGGGGTCGCACTACCGCCGTTCCTTAGGCAAAGTGAAATAAATTCGCCGCACCGTCACAAAAAATAGTCCTCTTCCCCAAAACGTTTTGTCGAAACTTTACGTCTACTTTTACGTCGAGCATTCTCACTTTAGGGAGAATCGCGACGTTTCCGAGTCACTTGGGTGCATGTTTGTGAGCATTTGTGCTTTTAAAACCCCACTTTTCCTACCCCCTCGTCTCCCTCTTCCTGCGCGGATGAATCGTCGGGTGCTGCGGCTGTGGTGAATGAGATTGAAGAAGAGTTCTTGTTTTGTATCTCAGTTTCTCTCTTTTTTATACGCGCAAATTAAATTGAAACAAACAAAAAATAAGGTCGGCTCACGTAGTTAATTTCGGCCCGGCGCACCGCTACAGCTATGTGAGGGATCGCGTCGGAGGATCTTTGCCGAGATCTCGGCGTGTTTGTAAATATTTATTTAAATAATTTGTGGGGGGAGAGAGAGAGAGAGAGAGAAGCACTACTGCTCAAGTGAGTAGAGGAGGGTAAGTGCACCTTGGGATCTTTTTTTTATTATTGCAACTTTTATGCGCCTCGTTTATGGACTTTGGTCGTTCGTTGAGTCCCCGTAGCTTTTCCATACCCGAACCCCATCGCGATCGGGTAGGTAGATAAATCGGGATTTTGTAGCAAAAATTCCCCCTTATTTCCAGGAGTTAAGTGGTGTATTTCTAAGTGCGGCGCGTGAAGGGGTCGAACCTTCCGCGCGTATTGTTATTTTGTAACAATTTAAACTTCTCCGGATACATTGTTGCCGCAAAGGTTGTTTCCAGCTCAGTGGAAACAATGTATCCGATGGACGCGGGGGGATAAAAGGGGGGAAACGTTGATCTTTTGCTCGTGCATGGCTTGAATTAGTGGTTGCGGCTGAGTCGAGTCCATCTAACTGTAATTTGTGCTGTTGGCCTGTTAGCTTTAGCTGGGTTAGCCGTAGCACAATGTGAAAGCTTCTTATTTCCACCAGCAGCTTCATAAAAAGATTCACACCTATTTTTATAGTTTCTAACGCATCCAGTCCCTGAACTTGCCGTGGGTGGATGATTAAGTCGTGCCCTGCAAAGCATCGCGATTTTATTTTTGCTTGTTGAGAAAGTGATTTTTTGGTGTTGCTTTTTTGTGAGGTTGGTGAGGCTGAGTTATTCTGGAGCTGGTGTGCTTTAGCTTGCACCAACTAAAACCGGATTCTATTTAAGAAGGGGAAATAAGGCTATTGAAAAATGAAACAAAGTTAAATGCTTTTTGTGAATCATCGAGCGTGCATTTACCCCACAAAGATAAATCTTGTTTAAAGTGTAGTGTCGGCGAACATCTCATGCATCTTCCGTGTTGCCCTCCTGAGGTTTTTAATAGTGGTGGCCTAATGAAAGTGTTGGCGAACTTTTTTTTGTCATTTAGCACATCTCCGATCACAACTAGAGGAACTCGGGCTGATTTTGGGTCAGACTGCATCATAACAGCCTGTCAAAGTGTTTTGTACTTTTGTACTCTTTTTTTTTTTTTTGTAGTTTTACAGGTGCCACATAAAGCACTTGCATAACAGGAGGGTCACAACCAGCCCCACACGTGTTTAGGGTTTATTTTTGATGCACATTACATATAATAATATGGTACTTATGTAAATGTATTGTCTATTTTCAAGACTTTTGTTGGCTTTGGATCAGGTTAGAAGAATTTATGTTAAATATTTTTTTTAACTGCTTTGATGTCTTTGGCTTATATTTTGAACCGATTGTTATGTTTACCCTTAATTGTTGTTGATTTACTTTTATTCATCTGATCTGTTGTGTTTTTATGCTCGGGCTGCTTTGGTCTTGTTTGTTTGTTAAACTTTTAGTTTTTCAATTCTTTACGTTTTAAACTCGTTGTTGCTATTGATGTGGTTGTTGCACTTCACAATGTTTTCTTCCTTGCTATGGTTGTTGTTGATACGTGTACCTGTTTTTATTTTTACTTTGTTTTCTTTTCCTAAATAGTTTCACTTTTGTTGGTTTCACTTGTGCAATCTAAGCAATTGATAAGTGCATGTAAGACTGTACTGGTCCCTCTAAAACTCGCAGAAGTTTTATTGTTAATGTCATCCATGGCTTTGAAAGAATTATGCAAAACAAACTGCTGCTGGCTTGTTAGACATGAAAGTGAAATATTTTTGTTGATTTGATTGTGACCTGTCAGGTGGAGCTGTGTTATTGTTACCATTTTCTGGCCCGTGTCCTATTTATAAAGGACAATTATGTTACTTTTTCGTGCAGTCTATTATTAGCTGACTTTTATCAGTTTGCCTGGGTTTAAATAAAGTTGAATCTAGTCGCAGCGTTGATGTTCAAGTTGGGAGTATTGCATTTAAACTATTTTGTTGTTGAGTTATTGGTGTTTGTTCAAGGGAACTCAAGATGGGACTTGAAGAAGAATAAACACTTTATTACAATAAAGGTTTTGTTTCATTGAAACAAAATATGACACATTGATCACAAAGATTTTTTTTTTCTGTTATTCCAACTGTCTTTAAATTGTTAAGCTCTAACTGTTGCTTTTTTATTGAAACGAAAATGATTTAATGGATACTTCACCTGAAATGAAAATTTCTGTCATCATTTACTCACATTTACTGATGAACTTATAAAGATATTTGAAAAAATGCTTATAACCAGACAGGTTTTGCAACCCATTGACTCCCATAGGAGAAAAAATACTTTCTGTTGGACACAAAAGAAGACATTTTGAAGAATGTATGACAGCAAACAGATCTGGGGAACTTTTGTCTTCCATTTTATTTTTCCTACTATGGTTGTCAATGGGGTGCAAAATCTGTCTGGTTAAGTATTCTTCCAAATATCTTTATCTGTGTTCATCAGAACAGAGAAATTTATACAGATTTGGAACAACTCGACTGTGAGTAAATGATGACAGAAATTTCATTTTTGGGTAAAGTATGACTTTAAGTACAGAGAAAAGTTAAATTCTTTAGGTTTTGGGTACAGTATTGGTCCTCATTTGTTGTCATAGTTTTACAAAAACATTTCAACAGGTCACTTTCTAAACTTTGCGCAAAGTACTTTGGTGTTGTGCAACTGCATGTCAGAATGGAATCTGATATATAACCCTAAATGTTAATATAATTTTTCCAGTGTATTAAAGCTAAATTCGTCTGGTTATCGAATTTTGTCCTATTTAATCCGCAAATTAGAACAGAAGTATAACAAGTTTAACGAAACACTCAGTAGTTGTAATCTTTGAAAATCAGATTAAATGTAAAATCTGACATCCATACCAAAATAAATGTTAAATTATTGTTACAAATAAATGATTTTAAAATGTACCGTGAAACTCTGACATTTGCTCAAATTATGTTCCTCTTTTACTCTTCTGTTCACCTCCAACATTTTTATGACATAATTGTAAATCATTGCAAAAGTAAATCAATTTGACTATAACAATTTAACAATTTATTAATCTTGTTTTAAACGTATTGCGTGGCTAATGAAATAGTGGACCGACATTTTGTTTTATAAGAAATTGGTACCCTCACTTTTATATATAGTTGAAAGTTGATAATAGTACTGGTTGGAACTATTTCACAGTTTTTGTTCTGTAGACTTGGTCTTTGGCTACGTCAGAATCCAAATATCAGCTTTTCCGTTCAGGGCCAATCATCTGATACAATGTTGTTTTGCTGGAAGATATATTTTTATTGTGTGCTTGTGAAACTTGTTTATCAGCCCCAATTATCCGTGGGCACTCTTGACCTGGAATTGCAAGTTGACCTGATATTTCTCATTTCTCCTTTTCAAAAGATTACGTGACAGTAATTTATAATTTTTATGCGTGATAGTGGACTTTATATCAAAGACTCAAGTGGAGTGACTCATGGACGTGCAGATTTGTGCGGGTGTTGTTTCCTGTCCATTGTAATCTCAAGTCCCTGAGCTACGTGGTCTTGACGGATGTCGTGTCTGCCTAACACGGTCTTCCCTTAATATCCCACTTTTTTTAAATCTGGAACTCATGATATATTTTGGGGCTGCGTCTGTGAAGATTCTCAAGAGTTTGTGTCATGTAGTTCATAGAGGGTGCAAGCAATTAGACGGACGCTGAATGCTGCGCTTGCAATGTTGCCCCTTTTTTCACAGACTGTGTATAAGAGAATTGGAGTGTCTCAGCCCTATCTAATATGCTGTGTGTGTGTGTGTGTTTTGTCTTGTACAGGGAGTTGGAGAGAGAGTACGAACATAGTCTCAGTGCCAGCTGGTAAGTCCTCTAATAGCTTCTGTTATAATTGTCCTCTTGGCACAAGGCCACACGCCAAAAATCAATGAAAGTCAAAGAATGACTGTAACACTGCCTTCGTTTCGCTCACTGTAACACTAAACATGTCTTAGTGACGGAATTGTTACGAGTCGCCTAACGGGTGAGCGGTTCCACCACAATCTAGATTGTCACAAGTTTTGATCTCCAACCTCAGTGAATTGCTTTCTGCAAGAACTTCCATTTAGTTATATTCCTCTTAGCCCTGTTTTGCCAAGAGACTTTTCGACCTCAAACGCGAGGTTCAAAATATTCAGCTGTGCCGAGACTTATATTTGCTGTGGGAGCACGAACGGAGACCGCCTGAGACTTCGTGCATCGCGCCTAGATTGAGAAGTGCATGTTTCTCTCAAACCGTATTAGACACCGACTTTTGCTCTCCCCTGAGGTGGCATCGGATTAAGTCAGCCTCCAAACATCTCAGACGCCCTGCTGAATAAAAGTTAAATACATGAAATAAAAACCAATGAACGCCATTCTTTTTGATTTCTCAGGACAGGCTGAAAGTTTCCTGAGTCTCTCTTTCCGCCGAACTGGATCAATGATGGAATTGCAAACATTACAGGAGGCCCTGAAAGTGGAAATACAAGTCCATCAGGTAGGATATTTTACAGGGGCATTTCATTTACGCATTTGGCAGACGCTTTTACAAGACTTACATTGCATTATCCTATACATTTGTTTCTAAGTATGTGCAATCCCCTGGGATCAAACCCACGACATTGGTGTTGTCAACGCCATGCTCTTACCAATGAGCTATTTTCACCACTATCCCAAGTTCCCAACAAACATATGGTGGATTTCCATGACTTTCATAGATCCATCTGTTGCTACGTTGACATGTGTTGTGATTGGAGGCTTTATAGGCGATTCAAGCCTTTCCTGAATCTGGCAGAACAAGTCCTTATTTCAGTTCTTCCCTGACTGTTAGTCGCTGGATTTGCGATAAATGAAGATATGTCTCTCGCAGTCAGAGGCGACGTGTCCCAGCAGGCAGAAAATTAGCTGAGCTGCCTGAGTGGGGAGAAAGAAAGGAATAGATTTGGAAGAGGAAGGAGGGAGGCAGAGAAAGGGGGGAAAGAGAAGAATAGGGGTCATACTGGGTAGATAAAGCATAAGCCATTACTTCAATTGTTATAAATCATTTCAAGCAGGTGTTCTCAAATATACAGGTTTTTTTTGTGTGTTGCCAACGGTGAGCTTTGTCTTGATATCACACTCGAATATTTGACAAGCAGGTGGAAATGGGGTTTACATGTCTGTTCTAGGGAAGCCTACAAAACTGTGTTTGGGTCATTCTAGAACACAGAAAACCTGTTCACTGTTACCAAAACGTTTTAGAAGCACAAAGTTTAGTTTTTAATGCTAGTTTTTTGTGCTCTGCTTAAAATAAAACGTCACAAAGGTTTTGAGCGACACAGGTGTAAATGATGACCGAATGTTTGCTTTATGGTCAACTATTTCATAGAATTAAGGATTTTTTTTAAAGATATTTGTCAGCCGTAGGTTCAATTCTATAATTGGTTTAATGTATCAATAGTAATTGTGTTGTAGCCAAAATGCACAGCTTTAATATATATATTTTATCACTAATGAAACATTTTAAATCAACATCATTAAATTAACCTTAAACGACGAACAACGAACCGTTGTTAACTGGAAAGCACAGTTACAGAAAGATGTTGGCACGCTGCCGGCCAGAGCTGTCTGCTTTTGTTTGAATATGGGGCAGGTGCAGCAGGTTGTAGTTTCACATTTTGGCCTGTAGATGGCACAGCATGTCTGTGACTCCCCTTAAAACTTACTGGAAGTTTTGACCATCCTGTCTTCTCTTCTGTTGCCATAGAAACTTGTTGCCCAGATGAAGCAGGACCCACAGGTAAATCGATGTTATATTCCTCAGATTTTCTTATCAAGAAGGATTTGAATAGTGTTTTAGCTTTTCCTAACCACAAATTTGGATTGTTTACGATTTCTGATAAATAAATTGTATTCGAAATGTTTTATTTTTTTATTACTTTGATTTTCATGGCAAAATGTTTTTAAGTTGTATTAAAGTACTCATATTTTTCCTTGTGTGTAGAATGCCGATCTGAAAAAGCAACTTCACGAGCTCCAGGCGAAAATCACTGCTCTGAGTGAAAAACAGGTCAGACATTTCACAGGTCATTCACTGCTGTGGGGGCTGGAAAGAACGAGACTTGTGAAACGCAAACATTTTAAATGCTTTTAAAGTCTGTTGATGAGCAAAATTTCAACTGGTATCACATCTAAAAAGTTCTCCAGGGAAATTTCTGCTTTGAGCACAGAGGTTGAAATGATGATGCGATTTGCATTTAAACTCCTTGGTTTGGGAAATACCTTGGTTAGGTAGTTTCACTTCTTTGTACCATTTAAAGGGATAGTTCATCCAAAAATGAAAAATGTCATCATTTACTCACCCTCAGGTTGTTTCAAACCTGTTTACATGTATTCGTTACAATGAACACAGAGAAAGATATTTGGAAGAAGGTTAGCAATTTTCAGTTCGGGGACATAGTCCACTACCATAGTAGAACCGTAGCACCTTTGACTACCATTTAATTTTTCCTACTAAGGTTATCAAATGATGTCCAGGAACTGAAAATTAATAACATTCTTCCAATTATTCTAATTTATACAGGAATAAAAATAACACGAGGGTGACTAAATGATGACAGAATTTTCATTATCACTTTAACACATTGAGAGTGTATATGTAAAGGAAAAAATCCTAAATTGTGGTAATAATGACATTTTGAGGGTGTACACATACATCGTTTTGGTTAAAGGAACAGTTCACTAAAAAATAAAAATTCTGTCATCATTTACTCGCCCTCAAGTTGTTCTAAATCTTTATCATTTTTTCCTGATTAACACTGAGAAAGATATTTGGAAGAGTGCTATTTACCGAACCATTTTCTAGAACTACTTGTGTTATGGTCTTCTTCTTCAGTGCGTATTTGGAGTTTCTGCACGAGATCGCCCTCTGGCTTTCGGATGCAGCAGCATTTTACCGTAATTTATTTACCTTAAGTTGTGCATAAATCACGTGATATATTTTTGGTTAATCGTGCAGATATCTAGTAGTCAATGGTGGACTGTTTGGTTACAAGCATTCTTCCAAATAACTTTCTGTATGTCCATCTGAACAATGAAATTTATACAGATTAGGAACAACTCGAGGGTGAGGAATTGATGACCGAAATTGTATTTTTGGGTGAACTGTCCCTTTAAGATCAATATCACTGATAATTGAGATCTCTGTCAACTCAAACTCTAATTTGTTTTTAGTGCATCATATTTTGAGCAGTTTGCTTTAAAGCCATCGTACAGACTTTGTAATGCTTTATTGTTTTGTGGTTGAGAGAGCAGTAAGCTGTCCAAGCCTGGGACTGTGTGTCTAACCTGTGTGTTTGGGTTTATATCCTGCTGTGAGGTAAAAACACCACAGATTGTTCAAGATTTTAAAACTGCTTCTTGAAATGTCTTAATTCCAACTCTTCTCTCATGAGGCAATGTTTACATTTTCTCGCTCTTTATTGTGAAAGTCTCCAGTTAGTTTCGTCAAAGAATTAACCCAGTTTACTGAATCCAACTGAACAACGGCTTAGCTTTGAGCTTTATTCTTAGGGAGAGAGAGAGAGAGAGAGAGAATGAATCAGTATAAGTACACATAATTTGATTTATTTTTATTCAACTTTTTACCTCAGTCAATCATGACATGGATTAAAGCACAAGGCGAGGCTGTCCGGCAAATGCTAATTCACTTCACACGAGTCTAACTTAAAGATGAATTCTATTTAACTCTTTCCGCATCATGAATCTATATTTATGCAGTTTATTTTATACGTGAAGCCCACAGCGGTCTGCTGTATGTAAACTTTCCGCCAGTCTAATCCGCTACAGTGCAATTGATCTTTTCTTTTCAGAGAAAATAGTTTTGTCAAAATTCATTTAGATGAAGAGACTTTCATTTATTGTTGTGCT
The DNA here is from genome assembly GCF_015846415.1 of Triplophysa dalaica. NCBI lineage: Eukaryota > Metazoa > Chordata > Actinopteri > Cypriniformes > Nemacheilidae > Triplophysa > Triplophysa dalaica. The sequence continues at coordinate 3,392,723 of NC_079565.1, read as the reverse complement.
TAGCGCAAGAGCTTTGTTGAGGAATGTGCGTGTTTGTGTCTGTACTCTCAGAGGTGTGCTTTGGCTCCAGAGGACTCTGAGGCAGCGGAGTGTGTGAGATGAATTTCAATCACGTTTTCCTGTCTGTGTCTATGTGTGTGTGGCGTTCAGCGGGCCTTTATAAAAAGCAATTTCACTGTACTTAAGATGGTCTCACACCTGAAGGGTGTTTAGACCGAATGAAAGCCACGGCTTCGCTTTGCATCGGAAAAAAGAAAACCCGGAAATTCGGTGACTAACGATCTATTATTAGCATCTGTTGATGGCTGATATAAACAGAACATTGAAAAGGCGAGATGTGGCCTTTACGTTTTTCATTTCTCAGAAACGTATGTGTTCTCGGCAGTCAGTTTTTCCTCGAACCCGCAATCAAAATGTGTGAATGGATTTGTAGCCTCTCAGTAATCTTTCTTTTTCTCGCTCGTACGCACACAGAAAAAAGTGGTCGAGCAGTTGCGAAAAGAGCTGATGATAAAGCAGGAGCCCGAACTGAAGCCCCAGATCCTTACGACATCTGCAGACGGTAAAGCCGTGCTGCTCACGCCGGCCTGCCCCCCTTCGCAGACGGGGCCTCCACACCACCAGGGGGCGATACAGGTACAATTAACACTTTAAACATTCGTTTTTATGATTAATTTTAATTATTAAGTATAATGAGCTTATTTTTATTTGAAAAGGATTTAACTTTTTTCTTGTAAGGATATTTATGTTAATTTGTAAATGTGTATATTAACGTAAAGTGTTAATACACCTTTGTTATTGTAGTTATATAAATATATGTTTGTTTTCATTGGTGGAACGGTTACAAAGTTACCATTTTGTAATTGTATGGAGCTTTTTATAATGACAAATACATTTTTATGTTACGATTAGCTAGTTTAACCAAATTTTTTTATGTCGTCTTCCAACCTTTTGCCAGAAGACTCTAACCGTGACGCCAGTCATCACCGCAAAGACACTACCTCTCGTGCTGAAAGCTGCCACCTCCACCATGCCTGCTTCCATGGCAACGCAACGCCCCACCGTAGCCATGGTTACTGCCATCAGCAACCCCCCCAGACCCGGCGGCAATTCTAACTCGCAGAGCACACCAATCAACCTTCAGGTGGCCAGCAAATTACCCAATCAGGACACAGATGCCGCCACGCGGATCGTGTCGAAGAATGTCATTGTTGTGAGTGTGAATCGCTTCCATTGATTTTTCTACTTGCAACTTTCTTTGATAAGAGCTCCAGCGTAGATGAAACAAATTGGTCTTCCATTGATGTAGATTTGTGTGTTTTTCCGTTTTGCATAGCTCGCTGTAGACTAGTAATATAGTCAGACCCACTTTGCCTTGATGTGTATAGAACAGGATGTTTATGTCTCAGAATTTGAAATGACTTCCTTTCTGACGATGATGTGCTGTGGTGTGTGGTGATGTACGTCTGTGATGAAACCAGGGAAATAAGACATGCGTACAAGGCAAATGTGAAGTCTACAATAAATGGCTGGTTTTATCACAGGTGCAGGCCACCACCACCTCTGCCCAGCCTATCAAAGTTCCCCAGTTTGTCCCTCCTCCTAGACTGACGCCTCGACCCACCTTTCAGCCACAGGTGCGTCTCTGTAAGACCTGCCCCCTCCCTCTTCTTCTTCCCAGTATGTGCAGTACAACACCCATGCCACTAGAGGGCACCTCCGAAAACACAAAATAGAGACCTGAATGTGATGTTATGGATTCAAACTTCTGAAGACATATAAGCTGAATAAAGTTCCACACATATATAATTCTCGCTTGCCTCCTCCTGCCCAGCACTGGCTGTCCCTGTGACGTTGTCCGTTTAAGCTTTTGTCTTTGCGTTGATGTTTTAACGTGTGAGAAACTATTTTTATTGAAGCTTTTCATTTCTGCTTTTGTTCTGCTCTGATGAAGCGATTCTATGTTGCTTTCAGTATTGCTTTGGCTGACCCTACCATTAACCCCCTTACCCTGAAAGAGTGAAATCATATCACCTTTGACCTCACAAAGCTACGTAATGCTAAAGAGAGCTCAGACAAACCTGTTTGGTGGCATTTTTATGATATGTACTAGACCAGTGGATCCCAACTGTCTTCTTTGGAGCCCCCCCAGGTTTTTTATGACAATCTGAGCCCCCTTTGTATGTCTACCTATTTTCGTATATAGGTGCGCATATTTATTTCATACATTTTTTCCCTTTTTTTACTCAAGTTATGTCTGTAATTGAGTAAGTTACACTTAATAAAAATTTAATTCAGGTGGATTTTTTGTAAACTTTTTTTCTTTGCCTCTGATGTAGAGTTACCATACAAATGCAGCTTTTGGTTCTTTTAAACCAAGGTGAAGAGTTCTAACTTGGTCAATTTGTTTTTTATACCTGGCTTTGCAGATCAATATAATTGATTTACAAAGGCTTTGTTTTTTGTTCCCAATTAGAGCTCAGTTGATTTTAAGATGCTCCTAAAATAAAAAATCCTTATGGCTGCTCCAGCGTTCCATAGCTCAGTGTTGGCATTATGGCTGAGGTTGCCTCCTAACCTCAAATAGCATGGCTGTTATAAGCATGGACACCGAGTGCCTCCGTGATCGATCAAACCCTGACCTGGTCTCTCATTAACCCCCCTCCTGCCATTTCACAGGTTCGACCGAAACCCCCAATGCCCAACAATGTGCCCATTGCTCCGGCCCCGCCTCCCCCCATGGTGGCGGCTCCTCTGATCCAACGGCCCCTGATGCTCGCCACCAAGCTGACGTCATCGTTGCCTGCCTCCACCGGGCCCATCCACCAGGTGCGCATCGTGAACGGACAGCAGGTCGAGAAAGCCATGCTCGCTGGCGGCACAGCGCAAGTCACGGGAATAGTCATCAGCCCGGCGCAGACACTTCAGATCAGCAACCTTTACTCAGACGCAAAGGTGAGAAATGATGGAGAACAATGTTTGTTTGATCACTTATCGATTGTGTGACAGAGCTGAGTGAAGATGGGATGTTGTTTGCTTTTTCATTGACTTGTTTTTTTTTGCGCTCAAGGACAAATTATTGAATGCAATGTGGTAAGCCTGTCTTGCTCTAAAATTTAAACATTTGGGTTTTCTGCTTCTTTTCTCTAATTCTCTCCATCAGACTGTGAAACCGCAGGGAGGAGTAGAACAGGTGGTCTCCAGCAAACCACCCTCCACCTTGCCTCCCCTTCCTCCCGCTCCCGCTAAGGTCAAACGAGAGGAAAGCCCGCAGGTACCACGCGTCTCCAATGAGGTGAAATAACTCCGCTGAAATTGCAAATCTTACAACTCGCTTGAGTTATGAATAATGAACCGGTACGTTTCTCCACTTCAGAAACTTGCCTTTATGGTGTCTCTCGGGTTGGTCACACATGATCACCTTGAAGGTAAGCTCTGCTGGGTTGTTTTGTGCCAAATCTTTTTTTTTATTGAAAGTATCAGTTGTATGCAAATGGAACCACATTCGGTTTCAACCAGTGAAATTGAGTACAACACAATTTGCACTTGTAGCCGTATTGAGATCTCAATATCAACATATATTTTGCCATGGGAAGGCTTATAAATGTAAATACTAAATGAGAACACAAAATGTTATTAAGATGAGTGTAATACTTTTTGAGTTATAGGCGTGCAAACTTTGGAAAAGAAACAAAAAATGTGCTTTTGAACGGTCACCATTGGCATGTAATGCAACACGACTTGAGACACTCAACAGATTCAACTAAAAGACGAAGCAATGTCTATGTAAAAGTATAATAATGACGTGATCATCTATTTAAAAAAAACTTTCACCCCCTAAAATTTGGCCCTAAATTCCCATTAAATTAATTATGACCTACAAATTTGTGGGCAAAATATCAATCTATTGCATCAAATTTGTGACAATCTTTAGAAGTTCACTATGTCTTTATCCAAAGAATGGTCCAAATCTAAACTAAAAAAATGAAAACTTTAAGCCAGGTTTTATTGAAAGTGATGCTAAAGTTGTACTGATAAATGTTTCACGGTTAATTTAAGGATTTGTTGGTTCTCTGGCACAATTTCATGTTGATTTAGAGTGCATTATGAGTTCCTTGCTTGTTCTGAGCAAGGAGCCTGAAGGAGTTTTCAGAGTTGTGAAATTAAAGTTATATAACCTGCAAACAGGACGTTTTGTAACCAGATGTGCTTGCAATACTCGCTCTCTGCAGAGATTCAGAGCAGAAGACAGGAACGCAAGAGGAGGACAACAGCCAACCCGGTGTACAGCGGAGCGGTGTTCGAACCCGAGGTAACCATGTTCCGCGGTTCCTATGATTTTGAGATCCAATTGTGTTCATGCCTCATCTAACAATCTGACTGCTCTTCTGTCTCTCAGAGAAAAAAGATTGCCGTTACGTATTTGAATACTCCGCTGCATCAAGGCACCAGGAAGAGAGGTCAGCCTTTACACCTGACGTGCGATCATTTGTTTAAGTTGATGTCATGTAGATCTGCTGCTTTTGTCTACCATCTAACAGGCACCTAATAGACACCTCGTCACTTTTTCTTGCATTTCTGCTTCGTGTCTTTGCCAGGATTTAATATTTCTGTAGTTCTACAGCTGTTTGGTAGACCGTAGATGACATGTGGGATGTGTTTAAAGTTGGGGTTAAAGAACAGTTGGTTGGTTTGTTTTTTAAGGGTTTGAGATTTGAGTTGGGTTTAAATTGGTCAATGACGTTGACTCATGACTTGACTTTGAAAGACTTGACTTGACTGTTAGTTAGAGTAATAACTTGACTTTGTTTTGGCCTTGAAAGACATGAATTTAGAGAGATGACTTAAAGGAACAGTTGACCCTGAAAGTTTGTATAATTTTTTTAATTACCTATTCCATGTCCAGATGTGGTTTCAAATATGTTGGAGTTACAAAATGCACATGTCAATCATAAAAATAATCCAAATTGCTCCAGTGGGTTATACTTGTAAAGCAATGCTCGTTTTTATGTTATTTCATTACATTTATAATTAGCTAAAATTCCAACTTATTAAAATTTGGAATTCTTTCCCAAAATTTTGCTTAATTCCAAATTCAGATCTCATTCGTTTTTGCTTGTATTGAGACCTGTTATTACATTTTGTCAGAGAGAACCATTTCTTTATAACATCAGACTTCTCTCTTGTCTTTTTCATTGAAATAAATTAGTCTTATTTAGATCATTTAGTGGTGTGTCCAGAAACAGAATGTTGGTTTAATTTTGGACTAAGTGACCTGATTTAGTGTTTATAAAAGTTTGTAGACACATTGATGGTTAACAGTTTGTGTGTTGGTTGACCTGTGCAAACTTTTACATTAGAACTTTGTTGTGTTGTGTTGTGTTGCCTTCTTGTAAAAGCACATGATGTATTGGCTGCTTATTCTTGATTGCACAACAAGCAGAAAATGATATTAATTTGAAAGGTTTTGATTTGAAGTACAGTTCGGTCTGAGGTCTTGACAGGATATTAAGTGTTTGTTTGTGGCTTTGGCTTAGGTTTCTCTGTCTCTTTCTCTCTCGCTTTGCATATTCCCTGCATGCTGCTGTGGTCGTCTGTCCGTTGCACTAACTGCTTTCTGTGACCCTCCCTTCTCTACCACCTCCGCTCTCTTCCCGCCCCTTTGTTTCCATGCTAGCCAATGAGGATCCCCTCTCTAAGGTATGTTGCAAGCAGAAATGCCATTATTTTATTTCATCTTTGTGTTTTTTTTTCTTTCTTTCTTTTCCCTTTTTCCTCCTCCATTTTTCTGTCCTTTTTGTTTTTGCTTTGGTTTTTGTCCGTTCGTTTGGTTTTTTCCTTTTTTGTCCGTCTCATTTCACTCAGGTCGCCCTCCCAAATACAGCACCACCAACACAACCACCACCAGCGGCAGCACGGAGCTGGGCTGCAACCCCCTGCTCTCCCCTACCAGCAGCCTTCCCGACTCCCCGGCCCCCGAGCGGCCTGACACGGGGGGCTTTCCCCTCCCTGTCCACCCTCATTCTCTCCCCCAGCCCAGCCCCAGCTCCGGGGATGTAAGTAGCCAACGAGCCAAGTCTGGGTGATGGTGTTATTGACAGCCCCCCATTTTGATTACTGTTCTAGTATCTCTCCATTATGGGCTGCCCCCACCCCCCTCCAAACCTTACACTTCATTGATAATATATACCTTATAGTATATCGGCGCAAGACTCAAGTTGTCCGCCTTCCGCTACTCCTTGTGCGTTGTGCAATTGTCATTAAGAGACCCGAGTCCAAGTAGACTGTTTTTGCTGTGGCTTAAGCATCGACAGAAGGTTCCACTGGGTGGCAACACTCAAGGTTGGGCCATACATTTAAGTAGTAGTCGAAGAAGAGGATTGAATCCTGAATGTTCTCCATCATTTTTCTTTTCTTTTTTTCTCTAAGAACAGCAAGAAAAGCAGGTCTTGTCCATCTCAGGCTGCTTTCTTTAGGGTTGCCAGATCTGCAAACCTGCAAATAAAACCAGCCCATTGACCTATCAGAACTAGCCTAATGACCCTATCCCATATTCAAAATATGTATCCGTCTGCACGGCTGATATTACCCACAACTCACCACGAGTAGGCACGAGTTGAGTGACGCTCCACTGCATTAATAAAATGTATAATTGACGCGTCACTAAATTAACAAATTAACGTAGCAAGTATACAGTTAACATTACATAAGAAATAATGAATGAATAAATACCATAATGGAAAGAAGAGCTGTATTTTGATGTGTTCGACAGTTATTGGCCACAATGTTGTCTAGGTATCAATGTCCACTTCCGCTTACTATTAGTACGTCCCAGCTTTTGCAATCTATTTTGCCATGCACTCAAAATTACCTACTATTCCAACACAAAAACAGTACCTACTATTAGGGCTAGTAGAAGTAGGTGAATTGGAACGCAGGGTTCGAAACCTGCAGACTTGGCAGCCTGTTCTTCTTTGAAGTCCTGTAGACGACACAACTATGTACTGTCCCCTACAGTCTTTTTGTCAACAAGTGTACGTAAAAAAGCTCAACTGTGCATGTGACGTAGCGGTTGGCGGACAAACTAAGTGTGCAATAGCCTTTAGATTCTACATTACACCCTGGAAGAAAACAAAGACCTGCACTGTCGTTCATGTGTTTATTTGGTGTATTTGTTTAATTGGAGTCAGCATTCTTACAAAGTAAACAGTCTTTCTCTACCCTACCTGTAAACATCACACCTGAAGTAATTAGAAATACTATATAAATAGGATATAATTCTAATAAATAAAACCTAATATAAAAACATAAATGATTTATCCACTAGCTAGTGCCCTAACTATGTGATCAAGTCACCAGTAAAAGAAAATTGTTCAGTCAGCAGTCAGCTCCTCCCCTCCCCAGCTTTCCCGTGATCTGATTGGTCCAGAACAGAAGGGGGCGGTGGTACTGACACCTGCCGTTCTTCCCGACAGGGAGACATCCACGAGGATTTCTGCACTGTGTGCAGACGCAGTGGACAGTTGCTTATGTGTGATACGTGTTCGCGTGTCTACCACCTCGACTGCCTGGACCCGCCCCTCAAAAACATTCCTAAAGGCATGTGGATCTGTCCAAAATGTCAAGACAAGGTAAAAAGCAGCACAACCCTTGGCCGCTCGTATCCCTGCCTAGTCAGTGTTTTTTCTTACATATTAAATATAAAACATGGGAGATCAGTTCAGAGTTCCCTTTCCCTGCCGTAAAAAAGAGGTGTTGTCTTCAGGTGTAAGGCTGTTTCATCCTTTGTAAGATCTCACATGGTTTGGTATTGATCGTGCCTTTTTTCACCCATCATGTAAGTGTTAGACAGCATCCAGCACTCCCATTGAAGTTATTTTATTCATCACTGTTGTCATATACAGTTGATCACAGTGTCTCTCTCACGGTTATCCAGAGGTCAAGTGGCACAGAGGTGCTCGCAGGTATTAAGAGAATTTCTTTTACAGATTCTAAAGAAGGAAGAGGCCATTCCCTGGCCAGGAACCCTAGCCATCGTGCATTCCTACATTGCTTACAAAGAAGGTAGGGATATTCAGAATTCTCAATTTAAGAGTGTAAAGTTTACATTGGGCACTTTTTTAATTATTTATTGATTTCCTCTTAGAATAGCCAAGGGTATCAGAAAAAACTGAAATCAATCTCACACACAGTTAACACTTCATCTGGTATTTATGGGACCAAAACGTTAAAATATTCACATTAAAATAGTGTATTTGCAAGTTTAAATAATGTGCAGGATTTTCAGTTTTACTATTTTAATCCGTTTTCTCTTTTGTTTCCTATATATTAGTATTTATTATAATATATTATATTTGTTTGTTATATGTAGGTGTGCTGGATTACCAGTTCACACTTGATCACTTTCCCTCTTTCTGACCCTTATTAGCAAGCGTTTATACGATTTTTAACCATCTTGCTAACCACTATTTATGTCAAATATGCTAGTAATGCTTGCATGAGAATTGCAGCTTTACTCTAATGCCCAATATAGTTAAAAATAAATGTTCTAAGTGTCCTTTGGTTCGTCAAAGCACCTTCAGAGGATCCCAGATGAACCGTTTCTTTCTTGCATTTTTATAATCTGGAGAAATTTATCTTAAACATGTCAAACTTAAATGTACTTTATGGAAACATTCAGGTCATGAGAGAGACTTTAAAGATCTTTATCTTTAAAAGTGTGCTGCTTCATCTTTTAGTAACTGTCTTTTGTAAAAGTCGGCTTTACATTATCACAGACTTACAAAACTGTCCATTATGAAATGCAACATCACAGGTTCGAGACTGAGGAAATGCATGCTGCAATTGTAAATGTCAAGTGCATCTACAGTCGCTTTGGGGTGCCTTCCAGATGTGTAAATGTGAATCTACCCAAGAGCCAATTACATTTAATAGTGTTTTGTCCCCATCCAACAGCGAAAGAAGAGGAAAAGCAAAAATTAATGAAATGGAGTGCTGAGCTAAAGTTGGAAAGAGAGCAACTAGAACAGAGAGTCAAACAACTCAGCAACTCTATAACAGTGAGTTTTTTTTTTATTTGTTTGTCCTGATTATCTGACGTTTCCATGTACTATGACTCACAGTGAACGCTTCAAACAGTTCACCCAAAATGAAAAGTCTGTTTTCATTTACTCGCCCTCAAATCTGTATTAAATGTCTTTGTTCTGTTGAACACAAAAGAAGATAATTTGAAGAATGTAGGAAAGCAAACAGTTCTGAGGGACTTTTGACTACCGTTACAATTTTCCTACTATGGTAGTCAATGGTGGCCAAGAACTGTTTCTTCCTAATATCTTTCTCCGTGTACATCAGAACAAAGAAATATATTCAGGAACAACTCAAGGCTGAATAAATAAGGACATCACTTTTATTTTGGGGTGAACTGTCCCTTTAATTAATGTTATTTGTATTATGTAACACTGTCTTCCCCATTCTTCAGAAATGCATGGAGAAAAAGAACGGTATCCTGGCCTGTCAGAAGGAGATGCAGGTCTCTCTGGAGAAGGTGAAACACCTGATCCGTCTCATCCAGAGCTTTAATATGTCTCAGACCACAGAGACGGACGTCCCACAGGATTCCAAACCGGAGTCAGAACCCATCAAAGAACCCACAGACTCTACGCAAGCGTGCGTACAGGAGAACCCCACCGAGCCCAGCGTGCAGGTCCCGGTTGCCGTAGCAGTTCCAGAAGTGCAGACGGAGCCCGAGGTTGGAGAAATGGCAGAGCCGGCGGCCGCGGTCACACCGGAGGCTGTTGCAAGTGAATCGGGAGTCGCGGGAACGCCCGAAACCACGGTTAGCGAGGAGATGACGAGCGTGGCAACAACTGCAGAGCCGGAGGAACCGACTCAAGTCAGAGACGTTAAGACCAACGGGGGGACAGACTGCGTTTGTACCGGCTTGAGCGAGGAGGGCGGGACTGATGTCGCGGACTCTGAGAATATCCCGCCTAATGACGGGAGCTGTGCAGAAGAGTCTGGGAAGATGGAGGTGGACAGGCAAGAAGACGGAAGTCACGGCCTCAACAACAACAACAACGGCAAAACCTCAGAACCTTCCCAGCAGGCTTTGCCAGCCCCGCTAAGCAGTGTGGACAACCCCAAATAGTTCTCAGCCTCGCCGTTAACATCACCAAAACATTTCAAACAGATCGCACCTTGGACCGGTGCACAAAGTTGCCAATCTATACGTATATATATATTATACATATATATATTATATATATCCAAATAAATGTTGTTGGTTTTTTTTTCTTTATACATATGGTAAAACTGTGTCAGCAGTTCTTCTAAAACCAAGACAAAACAAGTCTTTATTCTTGAAGACCAACAGCGCCCAAAGGTCTGGGTGAATAGGGCGACTTATGAAAGAGTGTCATGCCAATTTTAGATTATAAAAAAGATAATAGCAGTTTAACTAATAATAATAATAAATAATAAAAATAATAATGATGATGGTGATAAAGATGACGATGGATAATTTATCACATCAGACCAGTGTGTGCCTCCAGCATGTGGTTTGTTTCATAGATTGTCTTCTCCGGGGTGAGAAAGCCAGGGCGGACGTATCCAAAGACTGCGCCTGACACCCCGTTCACCTCCAGGCTTGAGTGGACCGACAAAACCAAAAGCTTCTTTTTCCAAGCAGGACAAAAAACAAAGCATCAGTATTGTGGGTTCGACTAAATCAGGACTTGACCAGGACCGCCTATAGCAACCCCCTGTTATTGCTCTCCTCCACCTGTTGGCATTTCCCAGTTCGAAGTATGAAGCGTCCCGTTTCAAAGTCATCTCAGGCTAACCAGCGGCAGAGCGCAAGGCAAAGCCCTGCAAGGTCTTTGAACAAGGGCTGGACGAGAAAGCCACACCAGACGACTCATCTCGGTAACCGCATCAGTTCTCGCGTGGAAGATTAGCTTGAGGAACGCTGTTGGTTGTTCTGTCTTGTTCTGAAATCAGTGTGTCTGGATGCTGTTTGTAATTTCCTTTTCATTTCGAGGAAGAAAAAAAGACATGACATTGTCTGTATCTGAGGAGTATTTCTTGTTTTTATCGGAAAATATATTCAGGTCTTCCTAGTCTGCATTGAAAAATAAGTGCTTTTCTGTTTCACGAAACAGTCGTTTGTTATCAAAGGTGTTTAAAAATGGCACGAGTTATGCGGGCGGCTTTCTCGACCTCACGGGGAAGACCGTTGCTTAACAACTGTCTGTTTTCTTTCAAGAACTGCCAAATGGTTGTTTTAATCCGAAATAAATGGATAGATCCTGTGTGTTTTAGTCTAGAATATAATGGAAACGTCCCATCCCCGTGTCCTCCACAACGTTTTCTGAGAAAAACAATAATGACGATGTGTCACGATTTGCTGTCTTAAACTCGAGGGTTTGATATATGAGCCAAATTTAGTAATAAGGAAACGACCGAAAACCCTTCAATTAAAGCACAAGCTTTATTGCAGATAACTGAAGCAAACGCACTAAAGGCTTTCCGTTTGGTTGAGTGAAATTTTCAAATCTCTGTTTTCTTTAACAACGCTTGTCATGTTACCCGATGGCTGATGTCTTCATGTTGCACAGATTCTTAACCCGTCCTTTCGTCTTAACAGCAATGCACGGCTGGCACCTCTTTTTCGTCTTACATGTCAGGCCATTCCAAAATGACATATCCCTTTTTATATTTGTGGTGAGCGCCACTCAGGCTAGGATTAAACAATTTACGCATATCAAATTCCACGTGTTTGTTTAGGAAAGGTGTTTAGGAAATTTATCCAAACGAATGATGCATTGCTAATTCTGACTGTTGAGATATAACCCACCAAAATACAGATGATGTTCAGTCTTAAGTTCGTGGCTTTAAACACCGTTTGGCGATGGAGTTTTGGTGAGGGTTATATCTGTAATGTGCTGCAATTCCTCACAATCTACTGTGAACATTTACATCCTCTTTAATACATTCCCATAATGCCCTGTTACCCTTTGAGCCAGGATTGGGTAGGATGGATAAACATTCATATCAGCGACCATTATTGTGGCATACTGAATATTCAAGGCCTTTCAGAAGTCACCGTTGTCAGTCTAGACGGAATCTTTTACACCTTCCTGTACAGGTGCCCAGAGTGCCTTCAACCTTTTACATACTATAAAACCCCTCAAACCTTCACGATTGTCACTAAAACAATGGAAAGAAACCAGACATATTTATGTCATTCACTCTCTATTTACGGTCATTTAGTTCGATTTGAAGCACATTTGCAGGTTGTAATTTCATGGTTTAAGTGAACTGGTTGTAGTGACGTGCTTGTATTGGTCTGGTCCTGTATGTCTTTATTAAGCCCTTGTAGTTATCTGCTGTGAAGTTTAACATCCCCACTAGAGAGTATATTTTGGTTACGTTGCCTTGAACAAAAGATTTTTAGTAATTGCACAAAATTGGTCCATAAAAATGTTCCCTGTTTCAGCGAATCTCCAGAACATTAAGTGTTTTAACATTTTTGGAGTCGTATGTGGGGCACGTCTGCTGAAAAAATGACATTACAAAGTTATGCTTTCTGTCTTTATGCACTTTTTGGAATGTCCTAAGTATTACTCGGTTTTGTTTGCTTAAATATATTGAAGTGTCTGCTCGTTTTGAGTTCTCTATCAGTGTAAAATTGCTTTTTTTCTCGCGTATCACCAGGACTGTTCAGACCAGTGACCGTTATGTCACAGCTCTGCTTTTAAGACTACATGCAACTTTCCTTATCCCATCTTTTGTCTCTCCTTTAGTCACAGAGTTAGAATATCAGTACCTGATTCGGGTATTTGGACATCAGCTGTTAGCAAAGCTGAGCTACGGAAACCTGCAATCTGATTGGATAGACTCAAAATCCCAGACCACCACCTGTCCGATCGGTTCGACCAATAGCATGCCTTCTTATGCAAATTTTTTATATGAGTTTTGTCAGACCATTTTGATATGCATTTAGTTTTGAGTTTATTTTGTGACGATTTTTATGTGAACTTTCCTTTTCACACGTCTGGCAAAACCGATGCCAAAATGAAACTGTATACATATGTACATCTCTTAAAACACTGTATTCGGGTTTACGTTCCAGTTATGAACAATAGACTTTTTCCCAAAGGCATCTGTAGGATATAGTTCATTCATGTACAGTTACAAATAGGATTTCTTTGCTGTCCATACTACTGGGCTGTTGTACGGAAAAACATGTGTATGAATCTTATGGACCGTTGCTTTCTGCCTTCGCTAGCACACCATGCTGAATGTTATTGTTGTTTAGGGGCGCCGGGTGTGTTGTGAGAAGATATTTACGGTCTTACATGGCTGATCTTGCAGAGTGCATGTCGTGGGTGGGGCGTAAAGAAGAAAGGGGGCGGGAACTTCTCAAAGCCACGCATTCAAGTATCCAAGTTCTTAAGTATACCCAAAGAGATTGCTATTAGGGAGACTTTTTTATATACATTCGAGATACGGTACATATCATTGAAAATCTTTCCGTCACTGTTGTTTTCTGCTCTAGCTTACAGCGCTGAAGTGTAGGAAGTGCTTTCCACCAGCTTATGTCTGACATTCTGTGTGGCTTTGCAATTTTGATTTTGGTGCGAAAGGTGCCGATGTACATTTATGCATAAAACTGAAAGACTGAAAGACTTTCAAATCCATTCCAGTTCATCCTGTCACCTTGATCTTAATAGTGTGTAGATCATCTTTATTCTTTTTGGTGCGTTGCAATTCCACAGTGACAAAGAGGTCATTGTAGTTTCAGTGTAGGTTTTGTTCAATTTTCATACTATTTACTCGAGTCATGATTGTGGCCTTCTTGTACTGTTGATGCATTTCATTTCTATTGTTGTGACTTCCCTGGTGTTGTGCACTGTGTGAGTGTGTTTGAGAAGGTGTGTGTGTTACCTCATCTACAGTCAACTGTTCAATTGGAAAACATTTTGTTTACGCGTGCAAAAAAAAATCTTCCACTTGATGAAAGACAAAACAGGATACATTGTAGCGAGTTATAAAAAAAAGAAACAAGTTCGCCCGGTGTGCTGAACTATGTGTAAATGGTTTATTACACAATATGAATATTTGTAAAATTGTTTGTATTTTTTCATGATGATTTTAAAAAGGAGTGTCTTTATTTTTTGACTTCTTTCTGTTACAGAACTCTCTCTCTCTATCTCTCTCTCTCTCTGCTCTTTTTTCCTTGTTTGTTCACCTGACATTGTAAGTGAGTCAGTTGGGTCTTACCTCTCTCCTGTATTGAGCCTGTGATGAGTCCTTTGTATGCAGTGTTTTGAAAATACTGTAGGGAACATGGGAAGAAATTGATATTAGGAGCATTTGATCAATTTGTATTTATTTATTTTATCATTTTGTTAATAAATCGATAAAGAACGTTTGCCTCCCTTTTGTCTTGGGCAATATGTGAGATAATATATGGTTATATATTCTGTTTACATATATTTGTATATAATATTATACACCGACTGAACTTTGTGTTTTAAATTCTACACAGTATGTTTTTAAATTACGGGGAACATTTTGAAAACTGTGCATTGAATTTTGCATTTTTGTGTTTAGTGGGATTCGAACCCACAACAACTGCAGCCATGTTTCTGAACGCATCAATGCAAAAAATACATTGGGGTTTTTAAGGTAGGGTATATCAATAGCTGCACCTACACATGACCTTTATGATGTCGTTTTAAATGGGTTAGTTTTGTTAACAACATGTAACAAGCTAAAGTAATGATAAACGTGACGTTTGATGTTAAGGTTTAGGGGATGAGCAGCTTTTTAAACGCAGAAATACATGATACATCACAAAATATGATGTACAGTACACGTGTAATGACTGAACAGCATGAATAGGAGCGCATTATGCTCTGTATGAAACGTGAAAACTTGGCAGCGGCGCGTTCGACGCGCATGGACCGCGTGAACGCGCAAAACTTAACCCGCAATCAAACTTTCCCTTTCCTGAATTTTTGTGCCCGCTCTGCACAAACGCAGCTTTCTTCCGTTTTCCATGTCATTTCCTGTAATAAAAAGATGGTGGTCACAGCAGAGAGAAGCGGCTGACTGCGCTACAAACATTTGGAGATGATAAACTTTGCATCGCCCCGGACTACTGAAACCCCCGCGCGCAGCTGCGTCACCACCGCGTTTCTCAAAGCGGCCGACGACGAGACGCGTTGACGTTGAAGAAGACCACCGGAGACCACCCGACGCACTGCGTATGTTCTACAGACGGTGAGTTTGACTCACTAGCCACTGTGGCCAATGAAAATGGCTCCCGAAAGCGTTAGGCAAATTGCCAGTTGTCTTGCAGAAGACAAACGGGTAGAACGCGCAGAACGCAAAGCGCACGGACATTGCTGCTACCGCGGTTAGATCTCCGGTGCAACTTTTTGCGAACGATGTTAAAACGAATTTAACTTCGACAGTTTTGTCTTTTGAGTGATCTAATAGTTGCTCTGTTTTACTGCGCTCTTTTCTGTCCAAAGCTCGGGTAGTTTTTGAGCGACGACTCAGCGGACCTATTAGAGCGCAGGGCTCTCTGAGGGGGCTGACCAATGTGTGCAAAACCCTCTCTGACAGATTTTTTTGGGAAGTGGTGATTTGGATTAGGAAACGTCAGCAAATTTTGCGCGTTTTGGCAGCGGGTTCGGGGTTACTTTAGGTCATTTCCAGGGTTACTGGACGCGCTGCACCTGCATGTGTTTGTCTCCTGCAAACTAAACGTGATGTCAAACATTATCCAAATGCAAAGATCTTGCTGTTGGTTTTAAGTCAATAAATTGCTGAAAATTCATATTTATGCACTATATTGTAACCACAGTTCTGCGGCAGAGAAGACCGATGTTGGGCTAGTTGTGTGTGCGTGCGCGCGCGCGTGTTATAGGCTACTTTGTATTTTGGCGTGTATGTTATACTTTTATATTTTGGGTTTTAAACATTTATGACTGTTTTTCAGTCATTAAAGTTCCTCAAAGAAACTAGTTTAAACAATATACTATATGTTTCAATTTTGATAAATATTCCCTTGAGTAAATGTGACAACTAACCCCGGTCTTTATTATGTGTTGAATGAAAAGTTTGCTTAAGCAAAGAACATGTCTTAATACATATAATATCAATATTCTGCAGTCCATACAATTTCTTTCACCAACACACAGTTTCTTATGTTCATTTTGCTCTTGTAAATGTTTAGTATTTTAACTGGGTTTGTAATTTTGCTCTAGCTTTATGATGATGGAGTGAAACGGGGCGCATTAAAGTCTCTCCCTCCTGCCACACCATGGCGAATTCTTCCACAGTTCCAGCACAGCCATCCATGGACTTCAAGGCTGACTCCAACTCCAGGTCAGCAACACAAAATGTGAACCCTAGAAAATATGTAAAGGTGAAGTGTGCCATTTCTGTGCCTTTAGATTGATTTGTGAATTATTCTTTTGATCCATTATTGTTCAATGAATCAGCTGAAATGGTCACAAAATCGGTCGGTTCATCAGCAATGTTTTGAAAGCCCCAGTGTTCACACTTTTGCTATGAAATTTTTAAAAGGCTTGATCACAGTCTGGTTCATATTCACTTGGGATTTGAAAGTGCATAAAAAAATAAACAATACAAACTCCACTTTTGAAGTGAATTGTTTTTTTCACCCCAGTGCTCTAAATGAAAAGTCTTCTGAGAAGCCCAAGAAAAGATTAAAAGTTGACCGTGAACATTGTGCCAACTTTTGGTGTAAGTATCATTTTCTTGATAGAGCAAGAGTGTGGATCAATGATACATGTAAATTGTTATAAAAGTATATTTCTTTAACATTTTTCATCTGAAACATTTTGTATTGTTTTAATCACTATTACTTTTTAACGTTGCACAGTCTGTGAGGAATGCAAGAAGTATTTCAAGGAGCAGTGCCCTACCCATGGGCCCCCTGTTTTTGTGCCTGACACCCCTGTGGAATTTGGGGTGCCCAACAGGGCAGCTCTCACTGTACCATCAGGCACAGAGGTCCTCAGAAATAGAGATAACGTGGATGTCTGCTGTATTGATGAAAACATACCACAGGGGGCGCTGTTTGGTCCTTATCAAGGCCAACTGATAGACTTGGATAAACCTTCTGGACCATATTCTTGGATGGTGAGTTGCATGTGTTTCAACACCTTACTTCGTAAAGAATATTTATAAATTCAATGTGTTCATTTATTATAGATCGTTGATGAGGACAACAGATATAGATTTATTGATGGAAGTGATGAAACTACAGCTAACTGGATGAGGTAATACAATGCTACTGACATTTTTTTTTGTGTTACTGTAAACAAGTTGTGTGCAAAACATTTTATTATTGTAAAATAACAATTCATAATAAAATTAAACTTTTTAAAAGAAAGAAATTAAAGAAAGAAATTAACAGGTTGCGATAATTGCACAATGATAATAAAACATGATGTTCATGGTTAATTTGATCTCTCAGGTTTGTTCGGATTTCCTCTGATGAAAGTGAGAAGAACCTAAGTGCGTTTCAGCACGGCGAGCACATCTACTTCCAGGTGTGTCGGAAACTGAAGGTGGGCGAGAAGCTGTGCGTGTGGTACAACAACGAATACATGAGAAGACTGCAGAGTGTGTCACGGGACAGCATTGACCGCAACCTGGACAAAGGTGAGACACTTCTTGCTTATTAAAAAAAATCCAACACCAATTTTTCAAATGATGCCAGCGTATAATCAAAATGAATTTTAAAATCAACTAAAACAGTCTCTTGTGGCTTTTAGTCACAATATTCACAACCATATTTTAATTGACAAGTAGCAAAGTATGGATCCTTAACAGGTTTCAATGGTTACGCTATATGGTGCTCTTAAAAATAGACAAGATTTCTGCTGCGTTGGAAATACAAATAAACTGATTATTTTAAAAACAATACTATAAGCAACAAAATGATGTGCTGTATAGTGACTATTGTCATGACTAATAGGTGTTGTAGTCACTGACATATAAACAATAATAGAATAGTTTTTATGGATGATAAACACAGTAGCCAGGGAATATTCTTTTTCTGTTTAAGTGCGAATAAAACGCTGTATAGAGGGTATGCATTGACGTTACTTTCCCACGTAAACACGCCTGGACACGCCCCCTTAAGTGCAAGGATACGTTCCCTTGAGTGAAAATACGCAATTATCTGCTGAAATGCATATGGTGATCCTTACAACTTTAGAAGGAACCAGGTGTCCTTGGACACTGATATGTGTTTTGTCACTCAAGGGAGCTCACGTGGGAAAGAGATGTCACATGCATACCCTCTATTGACAGATTAGTTTACAACACCAGAATTATAATACCAGTTTAATAGCATCATTTATTTAGCATGCACAAACCTTAAAAAGAGTTTCTCATTACAATCCGCTCGTGATTAGAAAATTTAATATGGGCATTTTGATGAACAAAAAAATACCAAGAAGAAGTTTTCCAGAACGGCTGTGTTTACAAAGGTACGTGAAATCGAATCCTATTTGTGTTCTTGACCTGCCTAATTTTTTCACGAAAAACATATAAAAACAACGGTATTGCGTGTATTTCCCTTGTTCATATGTTCACTGTTGTATTGCAGGTGTAAAATCAGAAGACCAACATCCAGACGAGCCTAAAGGTCCAGTTCTGAGATCTGCTCTTCACGGGAGAAGGACTCTCAGTAAGCATATAACCGACGAGGGAGAAAGCCAGCCCCAGGCCAAGAAAAAGAAGATCGACCTCATTTTCAAAGATGTCGTGGAAGCATCTCTGGAGGCTAATCAAAGTCAGAACAACCCCCTCAACAGCACCTTGTCTCTGCCCAGAGCACGAACAAACGTGTGCCAGGCTCTCATCCAGACTGATGCAGACTGCAAAGAGTCCGTCCTCGCCTCTGGATTGGCTTCCATGGAACACCACAAGGGTAGCTTTGATGCAAAAGGCATTAAAACAGAAGATACAGAAGAAGAGGTGTCTCTACCCGGTGAAGGGCCTTCAACATCTTTCTGCACAAACTGTGTGAGGCTAAAAAAGCGAATCCGTGAGCTGGAGGCTGAATTGCTACGTCTCCGAGGACCGGTGCAGGGTGAAGCTCCATCAGAGCCCCTACCCAGTGAAGATCTCAAAGGTAGGTTTATACCTGGATGAAAAACCTTTCTATGGAAGAGAGACTCGTACTTCATACTGTATGTTTGGTTGAAATGTTTGGCTTTGGCAGTACTAAATGCTTAACTCTTTTGCTGTTTGATGTCTTTTTGCTGTTGATCATGTGAGTTCCTCATTTGTTGAGATGTTTGACATGGAAATGCAAATTAAAACATTTATTAAAATCGTAATGCGTGTTTTATTTTTGAAATCCGCTTCTGTGGTGTAATCTTTAAAATACATTCTATCTTATATTGGATTCAAATTAATTTTGTCCTTTGTTTTTGTAGTAGAAGCCATGACACCCATGGTCATGGAAGACGAAGACCAGGATGTCGATTCAGCAGATGAATCTATTTCCGCCGACCTCATGGTGGCCACGGACGAGTCTTTGAAGCTTTCGGCAGGTTCGGGTCGACGTATCCGCCGCTTCAAACAGGAGTGGCTAAAAAAGTTCTGGTTTCTCCGTTATTCACCTACGCTGAACGAAATGTGGTGCCACGTCTGCCGACAG
Organism: Triplophysa dalaica; assembly: GCF_015846415.1. NCBI lineage: Eukaryota > Metazoa > Chordata > Actinopteri > Cypriniformes > Nemacheilidae > Triplophysa > Triplophysa dalaica. Next base: position 3,373,006 of record NC_079565.1, on the reverse strand, counting down.
TACACCGTCCAATCCTCCCGCACCTCTGCTTTCATAATCGGCTCCAAGCAGTTCAAGATCCACACCATTAAACTGCACAGCCAAAGCAATCTGCACAAGAAGTGTCTGCAGCTTTACAAGCTACGCATGCACCCGGAGAAGACCGAAGAGATGTGTCGTAACATGATGATGCTATTTAACGCCGCCTATCATTTGGCTTTGGAAGGAAGGCCTTTTTCTGATCTGCGACCTTTGGCGGAGCTCCTAAAGAAGTGTGAGCTGAAAGTGGTGGATCAGTACATGAACGAGAACGACTGTCAGATTCTTATCCAACACATAGCTCGAGCCTTCAAGGAAGATTTGGCAGAGAAGATCCGCCTTTCGCCGTTTCTAAGCATCATCATGGACGGACATAATGATGATCTTTTGGTTGACACCGTTGCTGTTTATGTTCAGTTCACAACCACCGATGGGCTTCCCGCGACTGAGTTCCTCTCCTTGCAAAGACTTTGCGGAGGCAACGTGGACGGCTATCTCCAGGCGGTGGATCGCGCCTTCGGTGGCCTCGGTCTGAGAATGCAGGACATGCTTGTTGTTGGTTTGGGAATCGATGGCTCCAACGTCTCCACTAGTCTAAGGGCGAATCTTTACGTAGCTGCACGAAAGACAATCCCGTGGGTGTTGTGTCTGCCTGTGATGATCCATCGTCCTCATTTGGAAGTACTGGATGCCATTAGTGGGAAGGAGTTGTCGTGCTTGGAAGATTTGGAGAACAACTTAAAGCAGCTGCTTAGCTTCTATCGGTATTCGCCGCGTATGATGGCTGAGCTGAGGTCAACCGCGCCAACTCTGTCAGAAGAAACTGAGTTTCTCGGCGATATAAGAGGCACTCGATGGATCATAGGGGAGCCTAATGTTCTCAATGCCCTTATTAAGGATTACCTGGAGGTGGTTGCTCATTTGAAGAGCATAAGCAACCAGACCCAAAGGGGTGATGCTTCTGCGATCGCCTTGTCTCTACTACAGTTCCTGTTGGACTATCAATCTGTGAAGCTCATTTATTTTCTGTTGGACATCATTGCTGTCTTTTCACGGCTGGCTTTCGTCTTCCAGGGCGACTATCTGTTGGTCTCACAGGTGGATGCCAAAATCGAGGATGCCATTTATGAGATCGGTCAGTTGGTGGACTCCCCGGGCGAGTACCTTCAAGAGTTCGAGGACAACTTCCGGGAAAGTTTCAACGGCGTGGACCTCAAGAACCTACGCGTTGCAGAGTCCAAGTTCCAGTCCATCCGAGAGAAGATCTGCCAGAGGAGTCAAGGCATCCTCACCCAGCGGTTTGATCCGCATAGTCGTACGGTCGTGCAAGCTTGTAAGGTCCTCGACCTGGCCACGTGGCCCCTCAACAGGGAAGACCTAGGTGCGTATGGAGAGGATGAGATTCTTCTCATTTTTGACCACCTGGAGAGGGTTCCCTCATCCGGCCGTGAGCTCTCGCAAGAACGAGCGGATGCCAGAGGAAGCCTTGTGGTTGAATGGAGAGACCTGAAAGCCAATTATTGTAGTGGGAATGGGTTTAAAGAGATAATAAGCCACATCTTCAAATACAAGCAACGTTTTCCTCTGCTTTATCACATCTTGCAGATTGTCAAGGTCTTGCCGACTTCGATGGTATGTTGCGATAAAGGAAGGGGGTGTTTACAGAAAATGCACAGATATTGTCGTTCCAGACTGACTGTGGATCAGACAAACGATCTGCTTGCCTTAGCCATCAACGGTCCCCCCATGGGGAGCTTTGACGGAAAGCGAGCTCTGGACAGCTGGTTCGAAGAGAAATCCGGGAACAGCTACTCGCTCTCGGCAGAGGTGCTGAGCAGAATGTCCACCTCCGAACAAAAGTCTGTGTTGCACAATATGGATATGAATGCAGAGTTTTATCCGGATTGATTGGAGACGATTGCTCAGCCATAAGAAATTCCAAAATGCAATCTTATTGGAAAATGGCTGATCGGGACTGTAATGTGATTGGCCAAGTACTTTGGCCCTGCTGCTAAAATGGCCTGGTTCAGCGTTTTCTGAGAGAAGGTAGGAATACCTTGCAGGTCACAGGCACATGAAATACTTTAAAATGTTCACATATGTGGTGGCGAGGTGTTGACATGGTTGATATTTTTGTTCCAAAGAGGAAGTAGCTTATTTTATAGTGGTAAACGTTTGAGTGTTTCTTAAAACAACTTTTCATCATTTCATCTGGCATGAGTCACTTTCAAACAAAACATTTTTAATTGAGGTAATATGGTGGTAAACGTTTTTTGTACCACATGTGCTATTTACACAGGCATTGTTTTTATTTCAGTAGTGCTAATATACATACACTCACCTAAAGGATTATTAGGAACACCTGTTCAATTTCTCATTAATGCAATTATGGTGGTTGTGTAATGCTGTGGGGGATGTTTTCTTGGCACACTTTAGGCCCCTTAGTGCCAATTGGGCATCGTTTAAATACCACAGCCTACCTGAGCATTGTTTCTGACCATGTCCATCCCTTTATGACCACCATGTACCCATCCTCTGATGGCTACTTCCAGCAGGATAATGCACCATGTCACAAAGCTCCAATCATTTCAAATTGGTTTCTTGAACATGACAATGAGTTCACTGTACTAAAATGGCCCCCACAGTCACCAGATCTCAACCCAATAGAGCATCTTTGGGATGTGGTGGAACGGGAGCTTTGTGCATCCCACAAATCTCCATCAACTGCAAGATGCTATCCTATCAATATGGGCCAACATTTCTAAAGAATGCTTTCAGCACCTTGTTGAATCAATGCCACGTAGAATTAAGGCAGTTCTGAAGGCGAAAGGGGGTCAAACACAGTATTAGTATGGTGTTCCTAATAATCCTCTAGGTGAGTGTACATTAGCATCGCATTGCCATTTAAACTCTGTGATGTAATTTGCTCGACATAACATTGTGTTGTCCAAACAGATCAGTCTGTGTGACGAAACGTCTGTTGGTAAGTCTTCTGTTTTTATCAATGTATACTACTTAGAAACGTTTTTGTTATTCTATCTGCAATATAATTAAAGCAATCGGTCTGTATTAGTCTGTTGACTGTGTACGGGAATTTTCTACGAAAAGCACTTCATTTATTTAGCATGTTCTGTTTGTTGTTAATAGTTTTTTGGAATGGAAATAGCCACTATTTTGCCATGCAGTATATTCCTACTTCTACCATGTACCGGACATTCTTTATATATTTTTATTTTATTTTCAAGTGTAAATCCTGATTAGAAAATATGTGGATGTGCCATATGTGTTTATGCAGCTGTGCACCTATTATGTGCCATTTACACCCAATACAAAGCAAACTATAAGTTTCAACTATATAAATATGCAAGGTTTTAAATGCCTTACAGCTATTTTAAAACATTTTTGCATTTCATGTGGTTGTTTGGTTTGTGTTTTATGTACACCCACTGGTGTACATCCTTGGACCCCTAACCTTGTGCTGATTATTTATGATTAAACATAAAACCATGGCAGATGTAGTTTATAGACTGGGAAGATTGTAGAAATGTCTTGGTTCACAGTAATAAGAAACCTGTTCATTATTGATTCACATCAGTCTGAAAACATTGTGCTTGACTTAGAGATCCTAAACCAAGTCAGCAATTAAAAGTAGAAGTTGCTTTTGATTTAAAGTCATATAAGAACAAAGCTTTTGGATTTTTGATTGTCTTATTTCATGCTTTACACTTATGGCATTTTATACATTTCATCTCTTTTGGCCAGCAGTGTACGTTTTACTCGAACGTCTTGCGTTATCTTGCCTTGCCACTAAATTCCGTTGATTGTAACTGTGCAATATATATTCACTCTTGCATTGTGTTTTATTTAATGCAAATGCATCAAATACTTATTGATAATGTTCCTTAATGCAAAACTGTGGAGTTCGAGTGGATCATGCTAGAGCATGTTTTTACCAAAAGCTTATGGACTCCCCACTTTTTCGTCTCGGTTTGTTGTTCCATTTCATTCAGTAATTGTTTGGCACAATGCTGCATTTGTTTGGTTTCTGTTATATTGTGAAAACTTATTATCCTCACTATAATGTGTTGTAATCTTTTGTATATCGACAACAAATCACCTGATTGAGAACCAGATAGAGAATACATGCAGTATGTGAATAGAATTCATTGTTCTCACTGTCTGTCAAATCTAAAAGAGGCGTCAGATGCAGTCAAGTTACATTAACTCATTAACTCACAAGTTACATTACTGTCCACACGCATAGTTTGCACTGAAATACATTAAGTATGCTAAACTTGAGAGACAATATTCTGCTCCTTATAATTCAGCATGTGTTTGAACAGAATGGTGTTTATAGAAACAGTATTTCTTTACCATTTCAATGAAACCATTTTTATCATGTTTTAATCAATGATCATTTCAAAAGCAGATATTGTGAAAACTATACAGTATTTAAAAGCGGATCACTTTTCCCCCAGTGAATAATGGCCTAGCGTACACGCATCTGAAATCTGAGCAGTACTACGTTTGTATTAAAGGGACGGTTTACCCAAAAATGAAAATTCTGTCATCATTTGCTCACCCTCAAGCTGTTCCAAACCGAATCTCTTTATTTTGCTGAACACAAAGGAAGATATTTGGAAAAATGTCAGCAACCAAACAGATCTCATCCCCTATTTACTTCCCTACTTAGTAGGGAAAATAAATAATATGGGAGTCAATGGAGGATAAGATCTGTTCATCAGAACAAAGACATTTATAAAAGTTTGGAACAACCAGGGGGTGGGTAAATGATGACACAATTTTCATTTTTGGGTGAATGGTTCATTTAAGAGTAGATAATATACAGCGTAAGCTGGCAAAATTCTGATATTTTTATTTGAACTCTTCCAGTATGTGAATGTGCCAGATGCTTTTGAATGCTTTTTGTTTTCTTCTTAATTTTTAAGAATGGAATCCTAAGGTGGGGAAACATGTATAGTTTGTGGATAAGTGCTAAAATATTTGTATTTTTCTTCTGTTCAAATGTGGGTTGTCTCCACAGTGTTTTTTAGGTTGTATTTGGACCTTCAGAATCTCCTTTTTTGTTTTTCTTTTAATGGTGAATGTTCTCATTAAATGAGCCAAATTGAAGTCTGTTTCACAAGAGCTTTAATGTCTCTCTCTTTTATCCAACATTATATGTACCACGAGTCAATATTCATTTATGTTATCTTTTAATGTAATCCCAATAATGTACTTTGTCATTTTTATTATTATGGCATGCTATTTTAAATCTATTATGAAAATGTATTATTGATGATCTTTTTGCATTAGGGAGAGTCCTGGTGAGGCCTAAGGAATAAAGACTTTAGTTTATTTTCAAAAGGAATGTGTAAATGGTTCTATATTGTTATTCGGTATCTTTTCGCAAAGAGAAAAATCCATTAACGTTGATTGCTTCATTTTACACATCATACATATTTTGCCTATCTTCCTGAAAACACAACACTGGAAACTCTAAAATATGAACTACGTGTGAATTTCAATAAATGTATGCTAAAGGAATGTAGACATGTATTAGAAACCCATTTTAAATGACAGCATATGGAATCTATATTCAACAAATAAAGCTTTAATAAAGTTTTTATTACATGATTTTCAGTGTCATTGTGTTTTTTGATTATTCATTTTCTCAAAAAAATCTCATTAACGCACATTTTCCAAATTTGGATTTTAGCGAATTGTCTGTTGACCCAGACACATGCACGCATTATTTGAAGTTCTGCACAGAAACCCACAGACCAAACAAAGATCAAGTGCTCTTTGTTGTTTGTCTGACCACTGCTTCATTGTTTATTCGTGCCTATAGCTTTAAACACCCGTCCCTGATGTCCGGGAGGTAGCCAATCATCACGCTGTGCCCTGGATATTAGCATTCTGACATGTGATGGATGATTTTATGTTCCCTCTGATTATGTGGAGGAAAATCAACAACATGAGTATTTGTGTGGGGTGCCGTGCAAACATCGCCGCTTCTGTCCACACTTCTGTCCTTTAAATACCAATAAATTCACTCACTTAACCCTGATTGTTCTGCTGTCTTGAGATACAGTTTCATAATTGTATGGTGTGGCCTTTCCGATTCAGCCTGAAATAAGGGGGGCATTCAGATTGAGCGCTTCCAGGACTGCAGAAAAGCTCTGGGACATGTGACACAGGCCTTATTGTGGCCACCAGCTGCAACGTTGAACAACTAGCAGAAGAGATTCTGTTTTATTTCTGGTGACCAATCGTCACAATTGTACTGACAGAGAAGACAATTAGATTACACTTGTTTTCTGTATAAATGTTTTTTGATGAGAGTCTATTTCTTAATACAGTCTTTGTGAAAGTAAATTCCAATTTTGGTTATTGACACTTTTGTAGGGGGTTTTGAGAGACATTTTGGCACCAAGTCCATGCAATGCACTGATTTTTTTAATATATCTCAACAAATCCTGTATGAATTAATACAATGTTGTTTATTCTTAAGAAACGCACATCGCATTTAGAGTCGAATTTGTTTCTATTTTCAAAATGATAGTTTTCTAAGAAAGAGTGATAATAAACCTTAAATATCTTGCGAAGTACCGTCACACTTTTGGGATCCGTTTAGTCTTGGCCAGCATCAATGACATCATTCATGTAGGGCAAGGGTGAGGTTGGGCGAGAGCTGAGCTGGGAAGAGGTGGCACGAGGAATGCTTTTGGATTGCTGCAACGCAGGAGCTTGATTCTTCGTGATATCCAAACATTTTAAGCACAGTAAGTGATATTTAATATCATGTTTTATAATAACTTCTATAGGTTTGGAAACAAACATGATTGTTTGCAAAGGCTATTTGCAATTATTTTGTATGTTTTTTTATTTGTGTTGTTTAACAAACATTCTTTAAATCATTTTTTAATTCTTTCAAACCTGTACGATTTCTCAGAATAAAGACATCAGCTGTTTTCTGTAACTTATAAAAGTATTAAAACCATCTTCTGTCAATGTAGTTCTATATTAATATCCATGCCCCATATCTAAATATTTACTTCACTGACACCAGAAAGTTTAAAAATGTTTCCAGTTTTATATGAAAGTTGCAGAAAAGCAGTGTAGAGTTATTTTAATGGTTTATTTTAACTTCTTATGTCTGGAAGGTTTTCCCATAATGAAGTTCTTTGTTGGACTGTTTCTATTGGTCTGTTGCGTGACTCTTAGTTTAGGTGAGTTTAAGGCATATTTTTATTATTCTTAAATTTGTCGTCTGATTTTTGTTCATGACTTCAATGCATTTAATTTGACACAGGGGTTGAACATTATGGGATGAGATTGTCCTCTGCAGGTTCAGCTCTCAAATGCTATAAGTGTGAGGATTACACTGGGGCCCGATGCTCGACACAGCAAACGTGCTCGTATGAGGACGCATGTTTATATCTCCATGAGAAAGGTTAGTATGGTTATAGTAATAAATAATGGTTTTAGTAAGGAGTGCATAGGTGTCCATATGAGGGAGAATTTGTTTTTTTTTCAATTATGTTGGTATTTGGTAGTTTGTTTACAAATAGGATTATATTACTTTTGCACTTGCTGAAAAAAAATATAATTCTAGTATTCCTAAAATAGAATTAACAACTGTTTACCATTACAAATATTCCAAAATGTTTTGGCTCTTATTCAAGTAGAATTTGATGGTGTTTAGAGAATAGAACATTTATGATGGTTTCTGTTGTTTAATTTAATTTAAATATATATATATATATTACACATTTTTATTGTATTTATTGTATACATTAAAATATCAAATAGTGCTTGAATGGTCAGATAAGAAAAAAATGAACACAATTATATTATTATAGTACATTATACCATAATCTAAAATAAGTGCATTAAAATAAAACCAAACTGACTTGTAAATCCAATGCCATTATAAAGAGACTAATAAATGCATATAAAATAATTTCGCATGTGCTTTTTGTCTTTCAGGTGGAAAAACCTTTCGCAGGTGTATTCGTTACACCGACTGCGAAAACTCTCGTCTGTCGCAGAAGTTCCCGTCGATATCACAATCACAATACACATACAGATGCTGTAACACAGATCTGTGTAACGGCGCTCCAGTGACGGCGGCGCGCGCGTCGATCATCCCACTGCTGGCCGCGCTCACCGGCCTCTGGTGCTTCTGCTTTACTGCATGAGTTATGGTGCTGTGTGCTCGGAAGCTGTATGTTCTCGTAACACTTATAGATATCTACAGTCGTCGATATTTAGTGAACATTTTGTTTGAACTAACGGCTTGAATTTCGTTTTAAACAAGTTTATTGTAATACTAATTTGTTTATTGTATCTTTATTGTTTTCCGTGTCTTGTTTCATAACTTTTTATTTGTCTTTCTTTTTGGATCACGTTGGCTGATGTTATAAAGAACGCATTAAGAATTCTCGATTGTTTTCTATGAATTTGTATTAGGTAAGCCTATACTTTTACATCAATAATATAACTATTTCAAAAGCAAACTGTTGTGGTTTTTTCACTGCTCATCTTTATAAAGAAATATTAATGTTTTGAGGCGTTTCTCGGATAAACAAGGGTTCGTTACAGGAGGGCAGTTGTCCAGTTTTAAATCACCTGCAGCAGGGGCCGTAGTTCAGCACCGTGGACAGCTCCAGTCCATTAAATCTTACTACGACATAAGCCTGAAGTTTATCTGAAGACAACTTAAACATCTACAATATTTGAACCCAAATCCACTACTTCCCATTTCTACAATGTATTGTTATAGAAATGTCTTCGGTTAAGTTTATTAACTTTACTATCTCTTGTAATATGGTGAATATATTTCTAATCTCCATATGTAGTACAATATACACTTCTTTCATGGGACCTTTCCCAAAGAGTCCAAATGTCCAAAGTTCATTTATTTGATGTTGAAACAATATTAAATTGATTATTTTTATTTTATAATAAAGCTCAAAGTTAGTGAATGTGCCAGAAAGAGGTGTGATAAAAATTTGGGCATGTTTCACACATTATCCTGATTCCTTTTAATTGCTTCAATGTCTGGTTTTAGATGTCTTCGTGTGGGTTTATAAAGATTACTATATCGGAGACGAGATCCTTCTAATCTCGGACAGTACAGTTATCCGCTAAATCCTAATCCTGTGATATAACTCAAAAAGTAAACTCAAGGATTTCCTTTCGTCAGATAAAAAAGTCAAGTACTTTATTGTGCACTTAAAACACAAATAAATAATTACACTGATGTGTAAAAAGTTACAACAACATGGACTGCCTCATTGTCTTTAAAAAGTTGACAATATAGATTTCGAAGAGAGACCACAAACAGGAGATGTGAAAGGGAAAATGATACACGATTGCACAAGCCCACAATGAAATGTAAACACACACTATGTTAACACGTAGTTACAATAGACACATTTCAAACAAATGGACTATAGCTTTTGACAGAAATAGAATAGTTTAGTGTTATTAAACCAAAACACACTAATAAAGCTGCCGCATATTTGTTTCAACGGAAAGCGAACATTTAACTGTCATTGCCAAAAAAAACTGAAAAAGAGTGTTCTGTTAAAACACTGAAATTCATTAAAGCAACAGTTCTCCCAAAAATGAAAAATCGGTCATAATTTACTCACATTTAGACCTAGTTGTATAGTCCACATTTATTCTCATTTTATTGTGCTCTTGAAAAGTTGGTCCCCATTTAGACACAATGTAACATTATAAGTCGCTTTTGATAAAAGCATCTGCTTAATGATAAATTTAAATTCGGTGCCACAAAAAAAAACACGGCCATAAAATGTCTTATTTTGAGTTCCACAAAAGAAAGAAAAATTTGACATGACAATGAATAAATTCTTACAGATTCACATTTGGATGATACTTGCAAAATAGGACAAAATTGTCTGGTTTGTCATAAATATTACAGTAGTTGCCCATGTTTTAAGTATTGATGCTGGTCATATGTTTGACTATTACGTGAACCAGTCACTTCTAATTTCTATTCAGTCATTTCTATTTCTAGGTTTCAAGAATCTACCAAAATTTTTCCCTAATCACTCATTTCTTCCACCGTCTCCTCTTCAATCTCTCTGCCAATCTCCTCAAGTTTAAATGTTTTCTTCTGTCCCTTTTTCTCCTTGTCCTCCTCCCTCTCAGCCGTGACGTACCACGGTTTAGCTGCCGTATCGTCGCAGGCCCTGCCACCGCCCCTCCGGTACCCGCCTCGGCCCGCCCTCACCAGCCCCCATCCCTGAGGTTTGCCCTCATGGGGTCCGCTGTCCTGGATGCCCCTGGTCTGGTCCAGCTCTTTGGCGCTGAGAGCTGGCATCCGTACAGGGACGGTGTTCCCAAATTTGGAGTAGTCGACGGAGTAACGCCCGTCTTCTTCGGTCATAATGGAGACGAAACGTCGACCCCACAGGATCTCCTCGGGCGTGTAGGATGTGCGTGCCTGCATGGTGATACCTGTGGTCTCCACGACACCTGTTATTGGAACGAAAAATGATTAGTGCACAGACTGTTCCTCTTGAGTGCACATGTCACCAACTTAGATGAAAGTTCATCTCACCTTCCAAAATGACAACGATCTCCAGATCTTCGGATGCGAGCGACTGCGCCGAGACTTCATACAGCGGGCTTCCTCTATCAATAGTGTGGCTGATTATAAGCGGAGAGACAAGGAATATGCCGTTGCTCCTTAGAGGGTTCTCCACATGAATGTCCAGCTGACAGACTGGAATCACCTCGCCTTCTGCCGTCACCGTCCGTCGAATTACCTACGAATGAAAAACATATTAATCCATATTAGAGCCAAACTCTGGACTGACGTTCAACTGAAATCAACAAATGTGTAATTATTTCTCACCTGCAGCTGTATGGTGGCTGTGATGATCATACTTTTCCTCAAATCCCCGACACGGAACATTAACGTGGGCCTGCCGTTGCGTGGTGCGATTACAGCGTTACGGGAGAAGATGAGGGTCTCTGCTCGCCGGTTGGCTTGAGCTGTTTTCATGAACACACAGCCCAGCATGATAGCATTGATGATCAGGCCCAGAATGTTCTGGATGATGAGGACGATGATGGCAAACGGGCATTCCTCAGTCACCATTCGTCCCCCAAACCCAATAGTCACCTAAATTTACAAAAAAACTTAGAAATGGTTTGATATCGTTGTTAACAACATAGCAAATACACTGAGATAACCGGGAAAGTTCACCTAAAATGAAAATACATTTTTGTAAGTAAGTAAATTTGTTACTGTAAACAAAGTTCTGTAAATAGTGTATAATGGGTGATGACATCATAAGCATACAAGTCTCCCAAATGTTCCTTACCTGCACTTCAATAGAAAAGAGAAAAGCAGAAGTAAAGGAGTGAATGGAGGTCACACAGGGCACGGGTCCAGGCTCATTGGGATCTCGAGGTTCCAAGTCACCGTGAGCGAACGCCATGAGCCACCACACCATTGCGAAGAGCATCCAGGAGCAGAGGAATGCTGAAGTGAAGATGAGAAGGGAATGTTGCCATTTCAGGTCCACCATAGTTGTGAAAACATCCTGGAGAAATCGGCCCTGAGAAGCGACAATAGATGATAAATTAAGAAACCTGTCGCTTTTGCTTCTGATCACAACAAAAATACAACAGTTCTTTGAAGCCAATGCAGTATTTATTTGTATTGACAGAATCACACCTGTTCTCGTATATTTTTGTGGGCAACATTACATGACCCACTCTTGGTGATGAAACGTGCCCGCTGTGACTTTGGCCGGATGCGACTGGATTGGGTGGCATCTTCAGCAAGTCGCGTCAACAGATATCCGTCTGGTAAAAGGCCTTTGCGGGCCAACATTTTGGTAATCTGTGGCTGCTAGGTGCTTCACACTATAAAAAAGAAAAGCAAGGGAAAAGGACAATTATATTTAATACGCAAAATGGCAATGCAGTATATAAAATGACAACAAATTTACGTTTTTAAATATGCATTAAAAACAACACATGTGCAACATTTGGTGCGAAATAAATATGACTTTTGAATAATACCATTTATATTTGTCAGTTTATACACTAATTTATATAATTTTTATATATAAAATAATTTTTAACGCTCTTTGTGTTGCAAAATTAAACAGAAAATGCATACCCTAAGCTCCGCCTTCACGCAATGACGCCGTATGGGGAATGGGCGTGGCCAGCTCGAAATGCATTTTCAAGTCCACATTGAATTTTTCAACATTCAGTTAGCTGTGTGTAAATTAAAATGCAATCCGAAATGTTCAACCTTTGAAATCTAATGCATTTTATGTAAAAAACATTTTGTTACAGTTTTGCTTGGCTATCTTAAACATATATAATCAATCTGGGAATGCATTTTAATTTGCAATTTAAAGAGAGTCAGATTTAAAATATGCAATTAATTGACAAATTAAAAGTAGTGTAGGAACAGACATAGATTATATGATTGAATTTTCATTTTGCACCAAATGTTGCACATATGTTATTTTAAATGTATATTTAAATGCATTTTATATCAGAATCAGAAGGAGCTTTATTACCAAGTATCTTTACACACACAAGGAATTTGACTTGGCGATTTTAGTAAAATCCATTGGCATTTTGCAAATTACATTTCAATTTGAAAATTGCTATCAATATGCTTCCATAATATTATACGTGAACGAACCCACAAATAAGAGACCTAGAAATCCAAATTGCATTTTTTTATGTTAATCTAAACATCTAACAAAAACATTTTATATCTATGTTAAAGCAATGCAGTTTGTTATCAGTTTAAATTTAATAAGATCCTTTTCAAGGTACGGATTCAGAGGACACTGCGATCTTCATTGTAGGTGAACATCGAGGTTATGTAGAAAAATCCATTCAATAAAAACCCTTAAATATCATAAACCTATCCTGTCAAAAACAACAACAACAAAAATAATATGAATGATATTCCATAAACGACAGCTCCGATTGCTTTCCATCTACATAGATCGTCATACATTGTGAAAAGTGAACATTCGTAATATTTAATATAATGCATCTTTATTATAAAAAACAACTAAATGAATTAATCGTGCAAGTACGGTCTGGTTTAATGGAATCGCTCTAAATGCATTGTGTTATTCGTCGTTCAAGATCACTACAATCATCATACTGAAGGTGACACCTTAAAAATAAAATGGCTTACCGGCACAACATATAAATGCACGCTTTATTTCATATTAAAATCACTGATAAATTATAACTAATAAAACGTTTCAAGCAAATGTAAGCAGATAGCTGGTTCAGCAGCTGGAAACCTTATCGGACAGCATCCCTATGAAAAAAAAGAATGACTGCTGGAGGACAAACAAATCCCACAATGCTCCGCGGCTCCGATACGTTGAGAGTGTCGTCTCAGCTGCTCTCCTCCTGACGAATGTGCCTTCATTTTACTATTGTACGCTACTGAAACAGTTTTAAAGTGTCTGTAAAGTAAAACGGGTCTATTTCTGTCGGTATTAGACGCGTTTTATTAAGTTTGTGGGTCGTTAGCATATTAGCTCTTTAAAGATGGCGGATCCGTGGAATCGAGGTGAGTGACACGTAGCGTTTTGAGTTGCGTTTTTATAAATGTAGTTATATTCTTATTTAAGATTTTAAACTATAATGTCTTAAGATATAATAAAGGTATGGTATTGCATGTCTGGTTTACTAATACGTTGAACGTTTCCGTTTTCTTGGTGCTGATGTTGTTGTTAGTCAGATATGAAGTCCTGTTGGTGTAATTTTGGATATAAAAAGCTTAATTAAATTGTGTTTTGTGTCATTGACAGGACATGGTGCTGTGGACGATATGCTGGATGTTGAAAACAAGCGTATGGCTGATAATCTTGCCAGTAAAGTTTCTCGACTGAAATCTGTATGTTATTCTTAAAGTTACTTTAATCATTTACATTGTCAACATTTAAAAGTGTAAAAACTTTTCAAATGAATATCTGTTAAATATGGCTTGTCTTTTCTACAGTTGGCTTATGACATCGACAAAGAAGCAGAAGAACAGAATTCATATTTAGATGGCATGGTGGGTATTCTCCAAATGTTCATTAGACCATTGCCGTGTTGGTACATGGGGTGTGGTTTCTTTTTAAGCTATGTGACATCTCCCTTTAACACAATAGTAACGTATGTTTGACTTTTCTGTTTACTAAGGACTCCAACTTCCTCAGTGCAACTGGCTTGTTGACTGGAAGTGTGAAGAGGTTTTCCGGGATGGTACGATCGGGCAGAGACAACAGGAAGATCCTCTGTTACGTGTCCATCGGCCTGGTGATGGTCTTCTTTTTGCTGTACTACATAGTAACACGGATCCAGAACTAATGAGTTGTTTAGTAAAGTTTTAGAACACTTGGTTTCTCAGTTTTATGAGAAATGTTTTCCCACCGTGAAGCGGATGCTGTGTTTGATCCCATTATGAGCAGATTTCAAAGAGGAATACATCGATTATCTTTCCTTTAAGAAAAGAGATGACTGGGGCTGGATGATGTATAACATTTACCTTTATTTAAACTTACTCTTGCATTCTCTAGAGTAACATATTCAATGTATATATTCGTAGTCATTCAAACATGCATTGGACCAACATTCATATAATGGTTTAAAGTTGAATAAAAGCATTTTTTTATTCTCATGATTTATATTTGTACCATTGCAGAGTATGTAACAGACTTTAATATTTTTTGCTAATTATGTGCATTAAAATAATTTTTAATGGTAATGTTGTCATTGTGTTATTTTCTGGGGTTTAATAATAATAAAAAACGGGTTATTTTAGTATAATTTATATTATATACTTTTTCCATTACAATTTTTGTTTAAGTACCATCTTATATTAAGCAGAAGACTTGTTTGTCTTATCTATCGTTGATGTTTTTCAGCCCCATTGAATTCTTGCACACATAGTATATACACCATAGATTATTAAATATGTGACCCTGGACTACAAAACTAGTTTTATGGTCTAAACTTTTCGAAATTCAGATTTTTACATAATCTGAAAACTGAATAAAGCAGCTTTCTGTTTATGTATGAGTTGTTAGAAAAGGACAATATCTGGCTGTTCCCGTGGAACATTTTTAGTAAAAGCTAAAAATACAGGTATTTGTCAAAATGATCGATTTTTGTTTTATGCCAAAAATCCTAAGGATATTGAATAAAGATCATGAAGTTTCATGAAGATATTTTGTAAATTTCTTACCTTAAATATATCAAAACTTTATTTTTGCGAGTGGATGACCTGCCACAGTGCCCCTGATCAACAACTTCAAATGCCATTTTCTCAATATTTTGATTTTTTGGCACTCTCAGATTCTAGAGATTTAAACATCTTGTATCTCAGCCCGATATTGTCCTATTCTAACAACTCATACATCCAAATAAAACTTTAATTCAACTTTCATATGATGTAAAAATCTCAATTTCGAATAATTGACCCATAAAACGGGTTTTGTCGTCCAGGGTCACATATATGTAATTAATTATGTAGAAAAAAAGTATTAATCAATAATCCTAGATTTTCCGTATGATTAAGGTTTTGTTTACAATCTTAGTATATTTTATTAATATATAAATTATTTGTATGTAAATAAAATTATTCCACAATCATGTCATTTTTATGTCGTAGTTGTGCGCCTCCAGATCTCCAGGCGGCGGTAGAGTTTACGCTCATCGTGTTCGCCGCTTCCTCTCGCGCCTAAAGAAGATAATTAGTATTTTCTAGACATCCTACACAGACAGCTAACATTACGGTACATCGGCTCACTCACGGCGAAAGAAAGCCAAGTGTTTTTTGTATTTTGTTTTCTTTTATTTTGCGTTTAATTTATCACAATGTCCAGTGAAGTGGAAGCGAGCACAGTCGAGCAGCAGGTTCGAACATTCACACACGTTGTGCAATATGAGGCCGCCGCGCATCGCACAATGACATTGTGTTATTTGTGTAGTTATCTTACTAAGTGCATGCGAGGTTAGGCCATAAAATCTGTCTGAGTTTGGCATGTTTAAATGCAAGATGCTGTGCAATGTAAACAACCTACTCTCTTTGTTTAATGTAACATTTGGTATATATTTTCACAGACTGTATTTGTTTTCTGCGCTGTCGTAATCTCTTTTTGTGTGATGTAATATGTATACGATGGGTTTTTTAGTTTTGACAAGCACTTGTGTAATATTTTGCCTCCAACCGTTGTTTAATAACACCAGAATGCATTAAAAAATCTTTCCACGTCTAATGTAGGAAATGCAGGACACTGTTGTAAGTCCGGATAAGGCTGAAGAGGCCAAATTCAAGGCTCGTTATCCCCATCTGGGTGTAAGGCCTGGTGGGTCAGATCTACTGCGGAAGAGACTACAGAAGGGGGTACGTTTAAACATTGACCCTTCAGGTCTCATTTCCTGTTTGGGTGGGTTGATATCTGTATTTTCATCGATCTATATTTCATTGCAGCAAAAATACTTCGACTCGGGCGACTACAATATGGCCAAAGCCAAGATGAAGAACAAACAGCTTCCCACGGCGGCGGCTGAGAAGACTGAGATAACCGGAGACCACATTCTCACCCCTCAGGACCTCCCGCAAAGAAAGCAATCTCTGGTGGCCAGCAAACTCGCAGTCTAATAAAGACTGTATAGACTTGTCTCTATGCCATTCCTGTTGTTTTCTTCCTAATGATGTGTTTGTGTGTGTTGTTCATTTCCCTTTGCATTTACTAACTCTCCTGTCTTTTGCCTGTAACACTGCTCTCAGTAAAACATAAATAGGTTTTGATAAGATTATGTGTAGACTGCTGCTACCATCGAACTTGGATCTGACTGTGTAGTCGGGTGTATTAACAACATCCTTGCCAGGTTTTGAACATGGTTATATGACTGTTTGTGGCATTTTTTTAAAGGTTTTACACGTTTTTTCTCTCTTTCTCACTACCTTTTTGATGCTTTTCTCACAATATTGCCTGTATGCTTGTAAAATTACTGCACTCCTATTCACCTCTTCTACCAAAACTGTGCCTTTTATAAGAAACAAAAGGCTGTACCTCATAAACGTTGTCGGTTGACCTGAAGAAGCTCTTGTTTTATTCTCAAATATTGTTACGCTTGCTGACTTTGCCATTACCTGTGAATTATGGATATGGCCTTAAACTCTCAGTCTGTCTCTTGTGGGTGATATTTGGTTGCCCACGTTTAGTGTGTTGAGCCCTTCTCTTGGTTGCTTTGTGTCGTCTAATGATTTATCTGAGCTGTACAAAAGTTTACTGGCACAACGGTTTCACTTGTTTATGTAAATAAAATTGTATGCACACGTACTGTCTGACTGCAAAGTTTTTCTGTGGTTTATAAAGGAGGACTTTTTTTGCCTTCTCTCAGTAACCACCCCGTGTGATAAATAATTCCAATAACAGACATCCAGGCAAATTAAATGGTGTCTTCTTTGTGTTATTTAAATTGAATAAGGTTATTTAACAAACATATAACATCACATTATATGTTCATAATGTACAAATTAGGCGTAACTGTTAATAATCTGTCTCTTGGTCTTGCAACAAAAGCTTTCATGTATGATAAGATAATTTTCTGTCAAAAGAGCACAGAATCATGAATGCCACTAAGTGTCGCTGTTTCCACGTCAGTTCATTGCCACGGCGGCTTTTCCTCATTGAAAATAACGCGCCGGGTGGAATGGTAACATAGCCGAATATTTAATGGGCGGGGCTAACGACATGGAAACCTTCTCTAGTTCTCATATTATGTCGATAAAACAGTAATTTAATGGTGCAATGCTATACATGGATTATTAACGTTTTTCATTATATTACTTGCATGTAATTAATTGTTTTGATATCTTCTTAAATAGCAAATGTACCACAACGTCACATGATAACTGTTACTTTTCTCAGCGCTGATCAAGATTACCCAATCACAGTTGTTTGCGATGACTATGAGTCGCCATTTAAACCCCTTTCACAGCTTGTTCACTTTATTTTAATTTTAATATATCCATCATTTAAACTAAACTCGTTATTCTCATACTTCTTAATGTACGAATATGTCTAATAAAACAAAAATATCTAGAAATGTGAACAGTTATGATGGAAGTTTCCGCTGTTTGAGCCACACAGCGCACCCTAGAGGACAGTTTGTATATCATAGTAAACTGTTAACACGTGCGAGCGCTCGCTCTATGGGTTTCCTGGCGGCTGTCACACTTGAACACCAGCAGCCTGTGTGCTGTGCTGAAACTTTGGCGTTTCTCAATGTGTCTGTTTAATAAACGACTGCAGACGCGGAGAGAGGAGATGTTTCTGGGGTAAAAGAAGCTGTAGTGAAGCGGTATGGCAGCGCCCGAGTTGTACTCAAAGGTATGAGGGTTGAAACATTAAATGATCCAAACCGCTACATGTTACATTTGTGGTTTAAACTGGGTTGTGAAACATTTTTGCTCATTGCAACTTTGATGGACTTTATTAAAGGGACTGCTATTTTTTTCGCATAACCCTGTTGAAACAAACATGAACCAAACTATCATAGACAATCTAATAGTTTAATGATTTTGTAGGATTTTAATTGTTTTAATGGGAACATTGGTCTCTGTGGCTTTATATTTGTAATGTGTTGAGTTTTAGTGAAAGAACCCCAACTGAATCCATTACAGAAATTCTAATAGTTTACAATGAAAGCCTTAGGAACCACTAGCTTTTTCCATTAAAACCGTTACAAAATGCCATTTTTGTTGTGTGTTTTGGGCATTATTCCAGTAGGATGTAACATCCCACCAATAGAATCCATCACATAGCTGTAGAACCATTACAGTTCCCATTAAAACCTATAGAAAACCCTTACGTTAGGTTAAAAAACCCAGGGCTGTATGGGAACCAATAAAACACCATTTAATCCTACTGGAATAAGTCTCAAAACACACACATAAAGGAATTTTGTAATGATTTGAATGGTAAACATAAAATAGAAACCAGTTATGTATTTAAAATATTTAATAAGTTTCTATTGTTTTTTCAGCGGCTTGCTGTAAAATGAATGGATACCAATAGAATTTCTGTAATGGTTTCTATAGTTTTTTTCAGCACGGCTGTATGGCAACCAATAAAACACAATTAAATCCTACTGGAATAAGTCCCAAAACACATCACATCATGTAATGATTTTAATGGTAAACATCTGATGATTCATAAAATAGGAACCAGTATTGTATAATGTATAATGAAGGGAATGCATTTATAAAACGTTGATGCCTGACATACAAAAACAACAATTACTATAATTCACAAAAGCAATTTTAAAACACTTCGGGATGAGATCATTTTATTCAGAAGTTCTGAAGTTCTGTATCTGAAATGTTCATCTCCTTTAGTTTGCTCGGATCTGGATCCCAGACACCGCAGAGGTGTGGAGATCAGCAGAACTGACCGCTGACTACAGACCTGTAGATAATGTCCTTCATCTACAGCTGGAGGATGGCACGGTGAGAAACTTTTTCCACATACACTGATCTGCTGTTTTTGATGAAGGAAATGGCAAGGTCGGCTTGAATCAAGTTCAAGGCAGAAATGAGTCAGAATTGAGTCAGGCTGGTGAAGAGAGCAGAGCGTTGTGAAAAAAAATGGGTGTGGATTGGAACCCAATGGCATATTTCAGTAACTGGACTGTTTGCACAATTTATGGTTTACTGGGGAAAACCGGTGTAATGTTATCAAAGAGTGTGAACTCACTGGGCCAAAGGAACTCTAACATGAGCTTGTTTTCCTGGAAATACTCAGATGTGGAGGTTTCTCATTTGATTTTCAATGGTCTGCAGTCAAGCCGATGAAAAGCTCCTTGCATGTTTCAGCATTTATGCAAGTGAGGACACGGTGCTCTAAAGAACCTCTCCCAGACCTCTTTGGTCACGTGCAACTTAAATTAAGAACATCATAGATCACCTTCATAGTTTTTCAACTCTAGTGTTTTCTTGGCAGGAGTCTGAGTACAAACTGGATCCAAAGAATACCGTCTTGCCCCCTCTCCGTAATCCAGACATCTTGGTGGGCGAGAATGACCTCACGGCTCTCAGCTATCTCCACGAACCCGCCGTGCTGCACAACCTCCGGGTCCGATTCACAGACTGCAAGCTTATCTACACTTACTGCGGTAATCAGGAACCGCTGACACATCACATCAGCTGGCCGTGACGTTGCAGAGTGGATATATTAAGATCATAGATCAGACTTTCAGATCGGTGGCAGACTGCCAACATAACTCCAGCCTTGTTTGTCTTTGTCTGTTTGGTTTTATTTTTTTACTTTACACAGTGATATTCTGTATATTTCCACTATTTCTTTCTTTTCACAAAACTAGATTTTTTTTAATAGGATTTTTTGTTAAATAGACATTGGATACCCTCTGTGCTGCAAGCTAAAGTTATGAATCATAAAATACGACTCAGTAGGTCTTATGTCATCTGTAATGCATTGGTACATTTAGACTTTGAGATATGGACTCATGCTTATAGATTATAAGACTTTGCATACAGTATTCAAAGTCAAAAAGATATTTGAAGACTTATGTTGACCTTTGACATCATAACTAATAGTTGATTTACTCTAAACACAGGGATCATTCTGGTTGCCATTAATCCTTATGAAAAGCTGTCGATCTATCAATCAGACATCATTAATGCATACAGTGGGCAGAACATGGGGGATATGGACCCTCATATATTTGCTGTGGGCGAGGAGGCTTTCAAACAGATGGCCAGGTATATGCACATGTGTTCATTACATGTTCAGGATCATAACATATATGGTGGGTTTTGTGATAATCTATATGCTTGTTCATGTAAAAAGTTCCCATCTCACGGACAACAGCTATAGCAAGAACATAAGCTTCATTGTCTGTCATTTATGGCATGAATCCGTACTCCTTTTAGAGATGAGAAGAATCAGTCTATCATCGTCAGTGGGGAATCTGGTGCAGGGAAGACTGTTTCTGCCAAATACGCCATGCGTTACTTTGCCACGGTCAGCGGTTCCTCGGCTGAGACCTGTGTGGAGGAAAAAGTGTTGGCGTCCAGCCCCATCATGGAGGTCTTTAAAACCAATCTTATAAGCATATGTTACAAAAACGTAAATTGATCTTAAACTGACGTGCCAGATTTTCTTGTATCTGTGTTCAGGCTATTGGAAATGCCAAAACAACCCGAAACGACAATAGCAGTCGCTTTGGGAAGTACATTGAGATCGGGTTCGACAGGAGGCATCAGATCATCGGGGCAAACATGAGGACGTACCTGCTGGAGAAATCCAGAGTTGTATTTCAGGTTACAGCCATTTATCTTTTTATAAGTTTGTGAAAAGCTATATTCTCGTTCTAGAGTAAAGTGATCGGTTTTGGTTTCTTGTTTCAGGCAAGCGAGGAGAGAAACTATCATATCTTCTATCAGCTTTGTGCCTGTGCTCATCTACCTGAATTTGCCCCTCTGAAGTTAGGTATGATATCTATTGTACCTCATACACAACAGTCTCTGTGTTTCTAATTCTCTATCATGTAAACAAACATCAGCATTGATGGTTAGACTGGGTTGTGGACGGCAGATTTATAGGAATAGAAAACTGGTATTTTGTGTGCCGGTAGTTTAAAAATCTTCTTGTGAATAACCAGTCTCTCTCTTAAGGTAGCACTGAGGACTTCCCTTACACGAATCAAGGCAGCAGTCCGGTCATAGAGGGTGTGGATGACTTTAAAGAGATGAACGCCACCAGGAAAGCCTTTTCACTGCTGGGTATGAATGAACTACTTCCATAATGCCGTGATGTTGAGGTGTTCTGTGGACCCAGATCATGCTTGTCCTCTGAGTATTGTCTGTTATATTTAATATCAATACGTTAAAGAGATCATATCATACTTTTTTGATCTGTACATAACTTCATATGTACACTGATATGTCCATATCTTCTCATACCAGGAATTACTGAGACGTACCAAATGGGTTTATTCAAATCCTGTCTGCGATCCTTCACCTGGGTAATGTGGAGATGAAAGAGAGGGGTTCATCTGGCTGCAGGTGTCTCTGTAAGTTTTCTTAATATCTATATTATCTTAACATTTATGCATTCTTTATGTAAAAAACGACTTTGGTACCACTTTAAATTATAGCCTGCAATATGCTGCATTTTTAATTTGTTTTATTAGCATTTTACGCCTATTGCATTTCCTTGCATTAAATTTGTGGTTCTCCAGGATGAAAGCGACCACCTTGCAGTGTTTTGTGACCTCACCGAAGTGTCGCACGAGTCCATGGCTCACTGGCTGTGCCACAGAAAACTCAAGACCGCCACAGAGACCTTAAACAAGCCCGTCACTAGAACAGAGGCGGTGAACGGCCGCGACGCTCTCGCCAAACACATTTACGCCAAACTGTTCTCGTGGATCGTCGGCGAGGTCAACAAAGCTCTGAGCACTTCTTCAAAACCTCACTCGTTCATCGGTGTGCTGGACATCTACGGGTGGGTGAAGTTCTGTTATTGCGTGTTTATGCATAATTGATACGCAAATATCCACAACAATAGACAAACACATTCTGTAAACATTCACTGTTTTGTTTGAATGTTTGCACTTGGCTGAAAAACATCTTTGTGCTGTGTTTGTTTAAGCTCACTTTGTTTGTAAATTGTCGAGACTTTAAAGCTAACGATAACATCAAATGTTTTGTTTAGTAATCAGCATTTGTGTCACAAACATATATTTATTTCCGTCACGCAGGTTCGAGACCTTCGAGGTGAACAGCTTCGAGCAGTTCTGCATCAATTACGCCAATGAAAAGCTCCAGCAGCAGTTTAACATGGTCCGCATTTTCAAAGACATGCTAGCTGTGAACGAACATTCATGAAATTATCTGTCATGTCCGTGCACATCACAACTCACACAAAGCATTTCCCCTCCAGCACGTGTTCAAGCTGGAGCAGGAGGAGTACATGAAAGAGCAGATCCCCTGGACGCTCATCGATTTCTATGACAACCAGCCGTGCATCAACCTCATCGAAGCCAAGATGGGGCTGCTTGATCTTTTAGATGAAGAATGCACTGTAAAGAGTCATAATCGTTTTATAATTTCTGAGGTTTGGTCATGATAAATGTGTTTAATTACGGGATTAATTTCTCAAGATGCCCAGAGGTTCAGATGAGTCCTGGGCGCAGAAGTTGTACAACACCCACTTAAAGAAAAGCTCTCACTTTGAGAAGCCACGTATGTCCAACACGGCTTTTATCATTCAGCACTTTGCAGACAAGGTAAACGGGAGTCTCAAAAAACACACACACAAACGGGCCCTTATTATGTGGTACTGCTTCATCTTTCAGTCATTCTGTTTCAGGTTGAATATCAGTGTGATGGGTTTCTGGAGAAGAACAAAGACACAGTCAACGAGGAACAAATCAACGTGTTAAAGGCCAGCAAGGTGTGTGAACGTGAGGACAGCTCACCAAACATTACTGCCACGTATATTCTGCTTCTCGTGCACAACATTGAGAACAGTGAACGTGTTGTAGCTTGTGAAGGTTTTTTCTGCTTCCAAGGACCATGACTTTGGAGAAATATCGCCACCTGTTGTTCAGTTTATGAATCACAGACCAGTCAAAACTTTAGTTATATATTTAGCAAGACACACATGACCAAATAAATAAATAAAGAAGAATTAAGCATTCAGTTCAAATCAGTTATATTCAAGGGCTGTCAATCGATTAATCAGAATTAATCCCATCCAGAATAAAAATTTGTGTTTACATAATTTATGTCTTCTTATAAATTTTGTCTTTATAAACACAGATATATATATTTAAGAAAACTATGAAATATACAAATAAATAAACGTTTATAAATAATTACAATAATTGGTCAATATAAATTCATAAAAATATTTTCTAAATATATATATACATGTATCTGTATGTTTCTGTGGTTATAAATACAAAAATAACATGCACAGAACACAGACATATATTATGTAAACACAACGTTTTATTGTGGATGCGTATAATCGTTTGACAGCCCTATTCTACCGCTATCATTGTTGCAAAGCAGATTTACATAAATTATAATTAAAGCAAGGATAATAGATGAATAATACAATAAAGACAATATATGGTAATACAACAACACATGTATTTTTTTTATTTTTATACATGAATTATTTTTGTTTTTTTAATTTTTGTACAGTAAACACGTTTGATACTGTGTTTATTTACCACTTATATGCAAAGTAACATATGGGTTCTGAAGGAGAAGCAGTTGAGAACCTTTAGAACTCTATAATGTTCACCCATGATCACAAGTACCATAAAGAAAGTGTCGTGTATGTCAAATGGGCCTTACTACTATTTACCCACAGTTCCCCCTGCTGGTCGAGCTCTTCCAGGATGAAGAAACCCCTCCAGCGTCAAAAACCACAGCACCGTCCAGCCGCGCAAAGATCGGACGGACCACCCAGTCACTCAGAGAGCACAAGAAATCTGTCGGACTGCAGGTTAGAAATGAGCGATAACAAAAATCTGTGGCTTCAAAAGCTACAACCTTCATTTAAAAAATCAAACTCTTGTCTTCCGTTCAGTTCCGAAATTCTCTGCACCTGCTCATGGAGACGCTCAATGCCACCACCCCACACTACGTGCGCTGTATCAAACCCAACGACATCAAAGCTCCCTTCATGTTGGTCATCTTAGCACCACAAACATTTTCAGTCGTGTAATATGAAGTCATTAAAGTTTTCTCTCTGTGTCTGTAGGATGGACCCTCATCGAGCAGTTCAGCAGCTCAGAGCATGTGGAGTCCTCGAGACCATTCGGATCTCAGCCGCCGGTTTCCCTTCCAGGTACGTGTTGAAACGACTGAGCACCGAAATGGCATTGCCAGCGTACATATACAACAAACATGATTCTCCATCCACTGCACACTGTTATGTTTCTTTCGCTCTGGTCAGGTGGACTTATCAGGAGTTCTTTAGTCGCTATCGTGTTCTCATGAAGCAAAAAGAAATCCTCTCCGATGGAAAACTCACTTGCCAGAATGTTCTAGAGCGGCTCGTGGAGGTAGCACCTTTTACAACCGCGAAGACACATTAGTGTACAAAAAGATCACTGTATCATAATCATTTTTTATTATTCTTTCAAAACCAGATCAGCAGTTTAATAGTTTAGCTTGACAATACAAGATATTTTATTCTCTCTCTCTCCAGGACAAGGATAAATACCAGTTTGGAAAAACAAAGATCTTCTTCCGGTCTGGACAGGTGGCTTATCTGGAGAAGCTGAGGGCAGACAAACTCCGTAAAGCCTGCATCAACATCCAGAAGACCATTCGCTGCTGGCTCGCTCGCAAGAAGTACCTGCGTATCCGTCAGGCGACCATCACCATACAGAAATACGTGAGGGGATACCAGGCTCGCTGGTGGGTGCCAAGAGCCAATAAATATATACAACTTGTATAACTATTTCCAAATCCTCATGTAGTTCTGATAGCTTGACACAAAAAAGAAAAGTTTTCTAAGTACCAAGTACTGTCCTCCTACAGTTTGTGCGAGACCCTGAGACGGACACGGGCAGCAGTGATCTTTCAGAAGAATATTCGCATGTGGGCAGCGAGACAACAGTTCCTGCGACAGAAAGCTTCAGCGATTCTCATTCAGAGGTTACTGCGGGGCTACGCGGCCAGAGTGGAATACAAACAGGTATGAGACCAAAAGCACTGTTATTTACAGATGATTTAGCGCGAATCAACGTGAAATTAGAAATCAAGCCCGTTTATGTATATTTTTAGCTAAATTTGATTTTGAATTGCTAATTTTCGGATTGTATTAAATGTTTCTTTTGTTGAGGTTTGGGATGAAAGTCGCATTAAAAACCATGTTGTCTTGTTTTGTCTCCAGTTGGTGTATGAGCACAAGGCTCGACTGATCCAGCGCTGGGTGCGCGGCTTCCTGGCCCGCTGGCGTTACCGTCGCATCAGACGTGCCGTGTTGTATCTGCAGTGCTGCGTGCGCAGGATGTTGGCCCGACGAGATCTCAAGAAACTCAAGATCGAGGCCAGATCCGTCGAGCACTTCAAGAAGCTCAACGTCGGCATGGAGAACAAGATCATGCAGCTGCAGTGGAAACTGAATGAGCAGGTAAATGATCTCCAGCGTTCTTCTCCTGATGTTCTCTCGTGGAGACTCACAATCTATCTGTTTTAGCATAAGGAGAACCGAGAGCTTTCAGAGAGAACAAGCATTATGGAGAGCCACAGTGCCGCCGAGTTGGAGAAGTTGCACTTGCAGCTCAGGACTCTTCAGGTGGCTGAAGAGGATGCTCGTCACCGTGGAGAACAAGTGTCATCGCTGCAAGAGGAGCTGGAGGAGGTCCGTCAAGAGCTGGAGAAGAGCAAACAGGTGAGTCGGAGAAATACTTTTTACGATCTACACATTTACAGCTGTAAGATGAAAGTGTGGTAAGTCATCTCACTGTTTTCTGCAGATGGTTACTGAGCTGAACGAGAGAAACGCACTCCTGGTGAGCGAGAAAGAGGAAATGGAGAAACTGATCCAGGAACGGGAGCAGGAATTAACAGGTGGGTTTTTATGGCTTTAATCTGCGAAAGCTGCTCTCAGATCAGCATAAATTTATGTGAGCTATTTCAGTCATATTTGGAAAACGATTTATAATTATTGTTTTTTTTCATCAACAGAAAAGTTGGACTCAACCAAAAGAGAAGAATTGGACTCGACCAATCAGGAGATCACTGAGGAACTTCAGTCACAACTGAACGAGGAACGCTTCCGATACCAGAACCTTCTGACCGAACATCTTAAACTAGAGGAGCGCTACGCTGATCTGAGATCAGAAAAAGAACCTGCTGCAGTAAGATAAAGATATCTTACGGTTACCGTAGAGAAAATGTAACGATTCAATGATAAATGATCTTTCTGAACAGGATCTCTCCAAGCTTGGTCATAACCGAGCAGACTCCGGTTACAGCTACAGCCAATCAGAGAGTGCTAACGTCTCTGACCTCACGGGGTCAGAGGTCAGTTCGCTGGTTAAAGAGGTCAGTTTGATAGGGTGACTATGGTAGCAGAGAGATGTTTCTCCTGATGTTCCTGCATATGTTGATGTTCTTCATGCTTTCTGGTGGTTTTTATGTTTGTAGGACGCTGCGCAGACGGGAGCAGACGTGTCCCTCCTGTTGAAACTACAGAGGAGAGTTACTGAGCTGGAGAATGAGAAGATGGACCTGCAGAGTGAGATGGATAGCAAAGAAGAGCAGACACAACAGGAGAGGACGAAAGTAAAGAAACACACCTGACAATCCTATCGTCCACTTCGTTTGAGATAAAAAACTGATTTCGCCACTCATGTACGTTTTCTCAGGAACTTGAAGAATGTCGGAGAGTTTTAGGGACTGAGAGAGATTTCGAAGCCTTAAAGGTACGAAAGACATTTGTTTCCCTCAAAACGAACTTCCTTAAGAAACTTGTGTTAGTCTACCATTTGGAGTAATAAATGTGTATTTTATTTATTTTTTGCTCGCAGCGTCAGGAGCTGGAGTCTGACAATAAGAAACTGAAGAAGGATCTTCAGGAGCTCCGTCAGTCTCTCGGTAAGGGGGCGGGGTCGAAAGCGGCGTCCCGTGGAGGTCAGGCCTATAACGTGGTCCTCGAGCAGCTCAACTCCACCAATGAGGAGCTTGAGGTGCGAAAGGAGGAGGTGCTTATCCTTAGATCTCAGCTGGTCAGCCAGGAGGCCTACAAATACAAGGTAAAGCTTTAAAACATGCAGATTTATTTCAATAGGTCAAATATATTTTAATTCCCCTCAATACAGAGTGAATTTAATCCTCAATATCAGTTGAAGTAAAAACATTACAGGTTGCTCTATAAAATCCTTGTACTTTACAGGAAAGAGAAGGTGATTCGGGTGACTCGAGCAGGTACATCATCCTCCATTCTTCTCATTAATCTGGATTTAATCTGTCAATCAGATGTTGCACAACACTATAGCAGGATGATGTCATCCTCTCATGACACGTTTGTGTAACTTTCTCAGATCGCCCACGTTGGATCTTCACGAGCTCAATGAGGATGGAGAGCTCTGGATGGCCTATGAGAGCCTGAAGGAGACAAACAGGCGAGAAGAAGATTGAATGATCACAAACACACCAACGAAAAAGTTATCCATGAAAAAAATTATATTGTAGGTGAAGTGTATATATTCTTTCTGCAGGTTACTGGAGACACAGTTACAAACTCAGGGAGAGTCCCACGAGAAGGAGGCGCAGAGCATGAGGGCGGAGCTTCAGCGGTTGAGGGCGGAGCTCAACCAGCAGCAGCAGATGATGTCTGACAGTCTGGAGCTTCCGCAAGATGCCCGAATACAAGCGAGCCTTCAGCACGAGATCAGTCGCCTCGCGCAGCAAAACATGGTGAGCGTACACACACATACACAGTGCATGTGTATTATAGGGATGGAGAAGACAATACGTTGTGTTTAAACTATATTAAAATGATTCATATAAATTGTAGGACCTTTTGGAGCAGATGGGGAAACAGGACAAGATGATCCGCAAATTAAAGAAATACTTGAAGAACTATGCGAAAAAATTCGGGGATGCTGAAGGTAATCGCATAAACAACAATCTCAGTACTAAGAAATCAGTTTTCTGAGGACCTTTTGTCCTGCATGTCAGAAAAGTTGATTTGAATTATTAGACAAAAATGTGATGAAAAACAAGACATTTTTCAAGGATAACACAAAAAAGTAAAAAAAAAAAAAAAATCTATTGTTGTCCTTCATGTTAAGCCAGTTTTTTACTCTGTTTATATAATTATGTATAATTTGACTAACTAACTAAACTAACATACAATAAGATTCATGGGGATCCACTCCAGATGTTTTTTCTCATATATTTTTTGGTGATGGCATCAGGTCATGATCAGGCCTCTCCAGAGAGTCACGTGGGCGACAGCGGTTGCACAGTCAGTATCGTTCGTAAAGAGAGAGACTTCCGGGGCATGCTGGAGTACAGAAAAGAGGACGAAAACAAACTGCACAAAACTCTTATCACAGGTATTCTGAACATCACAAACGCACACAAAACATTTACAAACTCACACAACCTTAGTGTTTTGTCTCTGTAGATAACTATCTTCAGATCAGACTTTTATGATGTGTCTTTCAGAGCTCAAACCCAAAGGCGTAGCGGTCAATCTGATCCCAGGTCTGCCCGCTTACATTCTCTTCATGTGTCTGCGGCACGCCGACTACGCCAACGATGACCAGCGGGTCTCCACCCTTCTGAACTCCTCCATCTACGCTATTAAGAACGTGCTGAAGGTGCAGGAATGATTTGAAGTAGAGAGTTGTTAAATAATGTATTACTATAAAGGTGATAATAAATGTCAATTGTATGGGATGTCTTTACAGAAAAGGGGAGATTTTGAAACTATTTCCTTCTGGTTGGCAAACACCTGTCGGTTCTTACATTGTCTCAAGCAGTACAGTGGAGAAGAGGTAAGCGTGGTGTTATAAGTATATTCCAAGCATTTTCTTTCAACATTATGGGTATTTTTTGACAAGAATTTAACAAGTTTAATGTTTTGATTCAGTCCACTGCATGTTTCAGTATAATAAACTATTTGAGATCTGTGTGTTTGTGCATGCATGTTTTATCATTTGGATCTTGCCCTTGCATACCATAATTTCATTCTTTCAGGAATACACAAAGTACAACACGCCTCGGCAGAACGAACACTCCCTGACAAATTTTGATCTCTCCGAGTACCGTCAGGTTCTGAGCGATCTGGCCATTCAGATCTACCAACAGCTCATCAAAGTCATGGAGAATATTCTACAGCCCATGATCGGTGAGACACGGTGGTTATGATAGTGACACTTAAAGTCTCTGTGAACCGGAAGTTGCAATAGTTGTACTTTTGGATGTTCAAATACTTCTCTACTGGTCATATATGCAAAGACAATTTGTCATTTCTACTTTGCTCCTGAACATCAAAACATTTGTCCGTTTGTTGAGCTCAGCCAATGGCATTTTGTCTGACCAATGGAAGACGGAGTAGTGTTTGGAAAAGCTGATATTATTTTACATCTTTTCATGATGCATTTTATATGGTCTTATCATTTTCTCTCCTTTCCACCTTCATTTCTTCACTCTTTCTTTTCCTCTCACCATCACCTCAGCCCCAGCTATGTTGGAGCAGGAGACCATCCAGGGCGTGATGGGCGTCAAACCCACCGGCATGAGGAAACGAACGTACAGTTTTCCAGAGGACAACTCTCACACTCTGGAGTCAGTTTTAAAACAGTTGGATGTGTGTTACTACACGCTGCTGCAGCACGGCAATGACGGCGAGCTGGTGAGACGTGTCATCAAACAGCAGTTTTACATCATCTGCTGCGTCACGCTGAACAACCTGCTGCTGCGCAAAGACATGTGCTCCTGGAGTAAAGGTCTACAGATCAGGTACTATCACATCACCTTTAAGTGATTTTATTCTTAGCTTTTCACTTTTATTTCACTGCACGCTTGAAACTCAATGCCTTGCATCTCTTTCTCTTTCATCAGGTACAATGTCTGTCAGTTGGAGGAGTGGCTGCTGGATAAAGATCTTCAGGGCAGTGGAGCACGTGAGAGTTTGGAGCCTCTGATCCAGGCCGCTCAACTTTTACAGATCAAAAAGAAGAGCCAGGATGATGCTGAGGCCATCTGTACTATGTGTACTGCGCTCACATCCCAACAGGTGTGTGTTTGTGTTTGAGTGAGTGTGTGTTTGTATATACAAGCCTCTCAGATGTTCTAATGTGTGTCTGTTTCGCTCTCGGACAGATTGTGAAAATACTCAGCTTGTACACACCTATGAATGAGTTTGAGGAGAGAGTATCTATATCATTCATCAAGTCCACACAGGCGAGTCATTTGAGCGGTTACTGTTTTATAGTATTTAACAGAAGTTATATCCTTCATTCATGTGGTTTACATTAGAAACTTCTTCCTCCTCTCTACAGACTTTATTAAAGGACCGTAAGGAATCTTCTCAGTTGCTGATGGATGCGAAGATCATTTTCCCGGTTACTTTTCCCTTCAACCCTTCACCTGTAGCCCTGGAAACCATCCAGCTGCCCAGCAGCCTCAATCTGAACTTCCTCACACGGGTTTGAAAAGAGACTAGTGATGTCATACAGAACAATGTTCATCTGCAAACCAAAGGCGTTGGATATTGTAGCAACACCCTCTGAATACAGAATCTTGTCACTTGTTGTTCAAATTAGATATTTTTTAGAACTATAAGCACAATTTACTGTTTGTTTGTCATGCATTTATGAGACACTTGTAAAGGTTTGTAAATGTTGGAACGTTTTGTCATGATTTAACATATATATTATATGCTGTATAGTCTAGAAATAGCCTTTGTATTACATTTGCATTTTTTTGTGGGGTTAAAAATATTTGACATATACTCAACCCTATTTGGCCCTGATTTAGGAATATCAAGTATTTTATGCAAAGTTTGTGAAAAAAAAGTATTGACATAATATATGAAGCTACTTATTGTGTGGCATATAGTGTAGATTGTAACTTGTGCATTGTAAACTGAAATGTCATTATGTCTTAAAACATGCTTATTAACCCAGTAAACAACATTAAAGTCAAAGGACTCAAGTTGTAATAACTTAAGTTTATGTGTAGACCTTTTTGAAAAAAACGAGCTACAAATAATTTTAAGGTTAAATTAATAAAAAAAGAATCATGAAGAACTGAAGATGAAAACTGAATTTACTTAAAATTGTGAGATTAAAAAATTAGAAATATATTTTAAATATGGTAAACTGACTGACAAGATTACATAAAAAAATCAGTAAGAAAAAACATTTACACTGTAATTCATGGGATCTGTTCCTGCTTTCTGTAAGCTATGAAGTACATGTTCCAGTGCATTGGTTTGGTTGTGAGTGACCCAAAATTAATACAAACAATACATTCTCGGACAATAAAAACACTAGAGGGGAGTGGACAGCAAGACACTCGGGTACAATAAAACCATAAAAACCAAAGACAAAGTTTGCTGCAGTTTTTACAGCTTGGTGATAAACGTGGTTCAGTTCTTAGATCTATTATGCTCTACTTTTTTATATCTCTTTTGTTAATTGTAGAGTAATTTTGTCTTTTTTGCCAAATTGAGCAAAGTACACCTGTGGTTGTGTTCCCCGAATCAGAAATGAACATAAATCAAGTCGTTTTTAAAACTACGGTCCATTTACAAAGTTGTCAGGATAATAAAGAGAAAACATTTAAAAGGTTTCTCTAAATATTGTGAAAAAAAATCTTTTGAAATGTCTATTTGGGGTTTGGAACATCATTTTATTTAATCAAACAAATAATGCATCAACAAATTAATAAATAATAGGTGTAGTTGACTGATACCATACCCATTTTTTTCTCTTCTAAACTCCTCCATCTAAGCCATTGAGAACATGTTGAAGGTGCGGAAAATGGAGGAATGATTTGAAGTAGAGAATTGTTATATAATGTATTACTATAAAGGTGATAATAAATGTCAATTGTATGGGATGTCTTTATAGAAAAGGGAAGATTTTGACAGGTAAGTTATACACTTTTACACAAAACCATAAATCTGACACATTTACATTTAGCAGACACTTTAATCCAAAGCGACTAACATTACATTATCCTTTACATTTATACATAGGTATTTGGAATCCCCTGGGAACATTTTTTTTTTACATTTACATTTTTAGGCATTTGGCAGACACTTTTATCCAAAGCGATTTACAGTGCCCTTATTACAGGGACAATCCCCCTGGAGCAACATGGAGTAAAGTGTCTTGCTCAAGGACACACTTCTGGTGGCTGCTGGGATCGAATCAGCAACCTTTAGATTTACCAGTTCAGTGGTTTAACCCACTGGACCACCAACATTGCGTTGTTATCGCAATGTTCTTACCACTGAGTTACAGGACACCTTTAAAGTCTCAGTTAAATTCTTGTACTCGGCTACTTAAATACAACTGAACCCTATATCGTCATTGTCTCCTCACCCACATCAAATCAGAATCGTAACACAATAGCCAATAAATCAATACAATAATAGTGTGAACTGATGTTTGCGTGATGATAACCTATGTGAGCATCACACAGTATGTTCTTTATTATTAATTGCATTAAAGAAATGTATTATGTTCAATCTCTTCTGGCGGATTCTGTTTGCCTCTCTTTAATAATTTTAAGATCATGGGTGAATTCTTTGTTCCTTTGGGTCCAGATTTTTCGACAGACTCAGAAGTTGAGTGTACAGATCCATCTCTAAAGTTGTAAGGCAAGTCTTTAGAGCACGATGAATAAACTGAGCTGTTGTCTATTCCTGAATTGGACCTGAATGAACCATAATCAGAACTTCCCAGCGAGACTGTATCAGATATATCATCCTCACTCACTGGAAACAATAAACAAGAAAAGAGGACTTAAATGAAAACACTCTATTTGGCAATGATAAGAGATTGAAAATTATATTATATGTATATAAGACATAGTTCTAACAATTTTTTTTATAAAAACTATAGAAAGGGAAAAATAATAAAACAATTTAATACAGTAGGTTTGAAGCCCATAAAAAGCCAATAAAAGCATTTCTCATCTCAGTCATGTTGGTTAATGTTTGGTGACAGGATCATGGCTCTCATGCATCTGGTGTTCGATGTTCATTTATTTAAAAGAGTTAGTTTTCTATTGATCGGGGGGATATTAATTCACCACATGAGTGTACATGTTGTTGTGCATGTGACTTATATCAATAGACTAACAACAGTTGTTTAAACTTAAATTCATTATTGGCTTATGAAGTTAGTTCTAGTCCAATGAAAAGATTTTCTTTTTGTGTTAAAATACTCTGGGGTCACTGCATTTTAAACACATAATACTTACAAGGTTGCTGTAATTCTGTGCCATTAAAGTTGTAAGGTGTGTCTCTAGAGCATGATGATGCAGAAAATGAAGCTTTGTCTGATCCTGATCGAGTTCTGAATGAACCGTAATCAGAACTTGCCAGAGAGACTGTGTCAGACATCTCATCCTCACTCACTGCAATGATCAAGATTGTTAAATATTATGAGAGAAAACTATTTCCTGTTTATTTATACATGACAGAACAAACTAACATCTAATTAATCATTTTTTATATCATAATATCTTATGTTTTTAGCATTTTCTTTCTCTTGCAATAATGATGAGCTTATGTACAAAAACAGAATTTTTCAGAAGACTTTATGATTTATTAACAGGAATATAAAGGACGTTTCACACTTTTCATTTTGTATGAATTTGATTCTGTTTATTATCTTTAAAAGCTAAAAGTATAAAAAAATGCTTCAATAAATACACAGTTTGATGTTTTACTCACTAATCTGTGATCTGCTTTTATGCAGTTTCTTTCTTCGTTCTTTGGCTCGCTGTCCTTCTGCAGTCCTCTCCTCTGCCTCCTCTAAGATCTTTTTGTCTATTTCAAAATGGCAGCCGTTGTTTTGTGTGACTGTCTCTTCTATCTTCTCCAGCAGATCTTTGATCTGAGTGTCATCATTTCTGTTCTTATTGTTGAGAACATGATATCTGTTCCCACATTTCTCCACCAGCCACTGGAGATCCTCTCCTTCACTCTCAATGTGTTGCTCTATAGATGTGTCTCCTAGAAAGTCTCCATGAGTGAAGAGCACTATAGTGTGACTCCAGACTCTCTCACCGAGAAGCTCCACATATGCCTGAAAGGCTTCTCTGTCATTCACTGTAAATCTATGTTCCACACATATAACAAGAAGTACAATGTGAGGTCCTGGAGGACACAGAGACACACTGAGTAAAATCTCTTGTTGTAGTATCTCAGATATCTGCTCTACGGGCGTCCACCACCATCCTGGAGCTTCTATGACAGTGATGTGTCTGTCTGCTACTTCTATCTGTCTCTTCACACACTGATCAGTTGTCTTCAGGTCAAACTCTTCTCTGTTTAGGATGATGTTTCCTGATGAACTCTTCCCGGCTCTTCTAGACCCCATTAACACAATCCTCAACTCTGAGAGATGATGGAAGTCATCTGCAACAAACACATCATTTTCAATAATGTTTAAACGTAGGTTAACAAATGCTATGGTGTTTACTCACTCATCTGTGATCTGCTCATCTCTCTTCGCTGACTCATCCTCTTCCTTCGTTCCATTGCGCTCTCCTCTTCTGCTTGCTTTTTTTCTTCCATCATCTGTAAAATATTTCTGTCCATTTCAAAATGGCAGCCTTTGTTTTTCATCACAGTCTCTTCTATCTTCTCCAGCAGATCTTTGATCTGAGTGTCATCACTTCTGTTCTTATTGTTGAGAACATGATATCTGTTCCCACATTTCTCCACCAGCCACCGGAGATCCTCTCCTTCACTCTCAATGTGTTGCTCTATAGATGTGTCTCCTAGAAAGTCTCCATGAGTGAAGAGCACTATAGTGTGACTCCAGACTCTCTCACTGAGAAGATCCACAAACCCCTGAAATACTTTTCTCTCATCCTCTTTAAATCTAATGTCCACACGTATCACCAGTAGAACAACATGAGGTCCTGGAGGACACAGAGACACACTGTGTAAAATCTCTTGTTTCAGTAACTCAGAGCTCTGATCTACAGATTCATCAATCCACCATCCTGGAGCTTCTATGACAGTGATGTGACTGTCTGCTACTTCTCTCTGTCTCTTCACACACTGATCACTTCTCTTCAGGTCAAACTCTTCTCTGTTCAGGATGATGTTTCCTGCTGAACTCTTTCCAGCTCCTTTATACCCCATTAACACAATCCTCATCTCTGAGAGCTTCGGTGTTTCACAATCACCTGTAACAAACACATAAAAGGATTCTGAAAATGTTGTCTCCCTGGCTGAAAATAAATGCAATCATTTTTACAAAATCACTAATAAACTTAACCGCGGTTTTACTTCAGAAACGACTTTGGTATCTTATTAAAAGCAGTTCTGCGCTGGAGCTTTATTGTGTTAATCTGAGGCGTGTGCTGTTATGTGCTCAGACTGGCATCGGTGTATTTAAATATCAGCTTATACGTATTAATCTTTGAAACAATTAAAATATCTCATTAAAACATAAAACATTGCATATTAAACATGAATTAAATTACATTCCAAACGCAGACAGACATTTTTAAAATGGCAACGTTTTAAAAAAGCTTACTTTGGAATTAGATCAAAAATACTATATTTCATGTTTACGCATTTATAACCTAAACGCGTGATAATGCAGATTTTATCAGGCTTTATGCTCACCTGTTTTGAGTGGCATCTTGAAATATCACATGTCTGTTCCACTCTCTTATAGTTTTTACTCTCATATGGCGAAACACAAAACAAGGACTCAAACAGGCTGAGCAGCTTCTTATCTGCTGTGCTATTTGCATAAGGTTGTGACTATGCCGTTTGTAATCGAGAATAAAAAAATATTAATGTACATATCTTTCAGGCATGTACATGGTTAAGGTATAAAGTCAAAGCTTATATTCATTTCACATATTAGTTTACATTACCAGATGCATTTCGATTAAAATAAAAAAACTCACCAAAGTCCATTTCACCTCTCTGAGTAAATTTAGTAGTCTACTTTAGTCCAGTTACACAAAACAAGGGCAAAAATAGCTGCTTCTTATTTGCGTAAAGAGCATTTGCATAAGGTTTTGAATAACATGTATGACAGAAGAACGACAAGATCCACATAAAAACTCACGTAACAATAAAACGTAACATTTTTAAAAAAAGAGTTCCAAAGTGTAGCAATAATTTAGTTTATCACTGTATATAAAGTTAAAGTCCAGTGATAAAGTCAATAAACTTTTTAAGAGAGTAAAACAAAGCCACTAAACATTAACCATGGTCATTTATTTCAGGATTGTGAAATCATCGATATCTAACGCCAAAGGATGAACACTGAATGCCCTGATAAAATACATCACGATCAACATTGGTCATTAAATACATCAGCTACTTATATCTGATATTTTTTAGCAGAGGTTAAATTGATGACTAAGGGCTTCTTATAGATAAAAGCTGATTCTTTAAAGCTGCTTTGAGTTTTACAGTATCGTGTAGGCCTACTATGCAATAACTCTAAAGTTTATTAAACAGTCTTATAAGAAATATATCCTCAAAATATACTTTATATGCATATACAATAAAAAATATACAACTCAAGGAAAAAAGCCTCGTTTAAAAGTATTATTTAATTTAAAGAATTTTTCGACAGACTTGATATTCCTTTAACTATTCTGGCTATGAGAATAAAATACATATTAAAATTCTGTACTGAGGTTCAGCAATTCAAACGTATAATTCTTAAAATAATGTCTGTAAAATAAACACGTGCATTTATATAGATATACACATACATAAAAGTGCTGATCGTGTTATTAAGTTAGGTACTAAAAGAACACACAGGTGAATTTTTTATGTTTTTAATGTAAAAGGTGAATTTGTAATGTTCCACAACAGTGGAGACAGTTTATTATCTGTTAATATAAAGTTAAAAGCTCAAAGAAAAAAAACCTTACAAGCAAACAATACAATAAATGCAAAAGAGTAAAACAAAGCCTCAACAACTACTTTAGTTATGAATATGAATATTATTTCTAAACATTATTGAACTTTTCTGTAGCTCAGTGGCAGTGCCGGCCCTACCTAATAAGCGATATAGGCAGTTGCATGGGGCCACCGAGGCCACTAGGGGGCCCCTGCTGTGAGTGAAAATGTAATTTAATGTCAATCATGTGCGTTAGCTTTAAATTGTGCAAAGATTAAAAATGAAAAGGCGGCACTATCAGTCTGGTGCAGAGAAGAGGAAGAAGAGGAAAGAAGATGAGAAAAGAAAGGATCAAGGGGTAAGAGTTCAATTAAAAATGTAATAAATTTTAACAAGACGCTGTATATAAAACATTGTGTACTTGTAAAGGTTCTGTACAAGGACTATCCGCTCAGTAAACATACTAAATTGAGTTTTATTTTTAAATAAAATATGCTTAATGTGTTCTGTGAGGGTTGGTGTGGAAGGGGACAGAATCATTTGAACAATGTGTATGCGTTTGTGTGATAGCGTGCGTTTGTGTGTGCGTGCGCGTGTGTGTGTGTGTGTGTGTGTGTGTGTGTGTGCGTGTGTGTGTTTTGCACCTTAGGGGCACTTTTGAAGTATTTTCCAAAGAATGAACTTACAGCTGGTGAAGATGCAGGTCAGTTAAATAACTTTCTTATAGATCTCACTTAACTGAAATACAACTAAAATAGCCTTTTTATATTAATAATACTACATGTACAAAGGTTTATTAGTAAAACATATTATAAAAAATATTAAAATTAACACAAAAACACTAAAGTATCATAATGAGCGATCACATTTACTTCTGTTTTTCCATATATTTTGTGCAGCAGAAAATAAAATATCTTATCTGTTGCCTCCACCATATCCTCCAGTGTCCTCCACTTTATTTGAAAGATTAATTTACTAATTCACAAATACAGTAAAACTGACTGTAGTGCATGTTATTACTTTTGATGTTCTGCTTGTAACCTCTTCTTTTGAATAAACTGATTGCACACTTTAAGCTTTCTAAATTTGTGTGTATTTACAAATCAGAATTTACATATATGCATTTGGCAGATGCCCCGGGATCGAACCCATGATCTCTGCGTTGCTAGAACCATGCTGTAACCACTGAGCTACAGGAAAGCTGAAAAGGGATAATATTGTGTTGTTAATTAGACGTTGTCAGATTGTCAGTGTGATATAATCTGTGTAAGGTTAGTATGTTGTGTACATTAGATTATGGGGGGCCTCATTTTGTAATCAGTTTAGGGCCCCCAAAATGCTAGGGCCGGCCCTGCTCATTGGTAAGAACATTGCGTTAACAACGCAAAGTTGTGGGTTCGATCCCAGGGGATTGCAAATACTCTATGTATAGATGTTTAGACTATAGCATTTACATTTATACATTTGGCAGACGCTTTTATCCAAAGCGGCTTACATTGCTTTATCCCATACATTTTACATAGGTATTTGCAATCCCCTGGGATCGAACCCACAACCTTGAGTTGTTAACGCAATGCTCTTACCACTGAGATACAGGAAAGCTAGGAGTATAGGATAATGTAATGTTAGTTTCTTTGGATAAAAGCGTCTGCCAAATGCATAAATGTAAATGAGTATCAAGTCGTAAAAATATTTAGAAACATTTAAAATATATATTCAATATTATGTTTGATCATTATGTTTGAACTGAACAATTTATTGAAGAATTTCTGATTGAGATTAGTACATACAAATATTTTCCATTATTATATTTACATGATAAAACATGACATGTTACTGTACAAAATATCAACAATGACATCCGTGTAAATGACCTTGATCACAAACTGTATTCTCTGCTCTGTGTAATTGTGGTTTACTGATGTTAGTTACCTGTATCAGTTAAACTATTATTGGGGAAAAAAGGTAGCAATTTAGATTGAAATTATTAAATAGATGAAAAAAAATTGTCACAGAGTGTGTTGAGTCAGTTACAAATAATTTCATTCATTGTTTTTTTTAGGACAAATAACATTTCATTTCTCTCTTCTCATTTATTCTGTTTGCCTCTTAATAATTCTAAGATCGTGGATGGTTTCTTTGTTGTTTTGATTTGTGACTGTTCCACAGACCCATCTGCAAAATTAGGAGGAAATTCTTTGGAGTCACTGGAGCGTGTTGATGCAAAAATTGAACTGTTGTCACTCGATCGAGATCTGAATGATCCATATCCAAAACTTCCAAGAGAGACTGAATCAGACATCTCATCTTCACTCACTGGAAATAATGAAGATACTTAATAAATGGTTTTATTCATCCTGAATATAGGAGCAGTTACACTGCAAGACTGTGACACATATTTCTTACCGTCCAGAAAAAAATTAATTTTGAAAAACGCACTTTTTATAAAAAAATATGTTATGTTGCCGAAAATGTGATAAGCAAAATTCTCTCTTCACAAAGTGTAAACCTGCCATTATTAACAAAACTCTGCCCACATTGCCTAAAAGTAGAAGGGCAGGTTTTATTGAGCTGACGATATATATTTTCTGGAGCTTAAGTCAAAAAGAATTCACCATACAATGTGATGAACTTGTTAGAATATGCATCCAGATTTGCACTACAGACAAGTGAGCACGAACACACAAGCAAAACATAAAGAAACTGATTGTTCTCTAAAGGTATACCTTCACTCAGGTTATACTTTTTAGGCGTGTTCCCCGAGCTATACCTTTTGAGGTTATTTAGTTAAACCTTCTTAAGTGCGAGGTTAGCAGGTGCTGTCTATGGCAGTGGTGATGAATAGGTTGATATCAATGAATAAATGAATCAATTATCGACTAAAAATCTTCTCTAATCAAATTGTACAAATACACTTACTGGCTCCGCAGACTGCGTCTTTGATTTAAGAAATTAAATCAAATGTCTCGCTGCCATAGTTTGACCAAAGTCCCCATAACATTCATTGGCTTTATAAAGACTAAGCCTTTCCTAAATTAATACTGAATAGAATTTTACATTAAATTATTATATACATTTTTATATGTGAAATTAAACTG
Organism: Triplophysa dalaica; assembly: GCF_015846415.1. Taxonomy (NCBI): domain Eukaryota; kingdom Metazoa; phylum Chordata; class Actinopteri; order Cypriniformes; family Nemacheilidae; genus Triplophysa; species Triplophysa dalaica. Next base: position 3,332,219 of record NC_079565.1, on the reverse strand, counting down.
CGATTTAGAAAAGCTTTTTGCATAGCGTTATGAACCATCAAAGGCGTTAAGGTATAACTAAGAGCGGTCCAGACCAACCTTACGAAAGTATGACTTACAGAAGGTATACTTAAATAAGAAGGTTTAGGGAACCACATATTAACTATAAGGTACAGCTTAAGGTATAATGTAAGAACGATGTAGCGTTCGGAAGGTTTCGGGAAACGCAGCCCAGTTCAAGTTTTTGAATAGGTTTTTAAGGGGCACTGTCAAATAGTTACTCAAAAATATACTTACTCAATGGTTGTTGTAATTTCATGTTGTATGATCCACCAGCAAATAAGAGAGGAGCGTCTTTAGAGCGTGATGATGCAAAAACTGAACTTTTGTCTACACCTGATCGAGATCTGAATGAACCATAAGCAGAACTTCTCAGAGAGACTGTGTCAAACATCTCATCCTCACTCACTGAAAATAGTGATAAAAAAGAAGATTGTATCTACAGTATTTGATATTTGAGATCATGTTTAATACTTTATTTTTAAAACATTATTTTTAAAACATAATTTTTATGTTTAATTCCTCATAAGAAAACAAAGCATAATGCAGTTCTAATGTGGTTAAAGTAATGGGCCTGTTGTCCATAATAAAAAACTGAAGACTTCAACATTTAATATAATCGAAGACATAGAAGTGGAAATGAAGAGGGAAAACATGCTAGAAAAAATGTCAACATATGATAACAACATTTAAAATTATGAGTTGAACAAACTGAAAGATTTCTCTTAACCCTTTAGATAAATTTCAAAATGTCAAAATACTTTACACTTTTAGGCCACATTTTTTCAAACCAACAACACAACAGTTTTTTTTTATTCTATAGGCTAGTTATATTATAACATACTGACATTCTATTTTTGCTTACTTTTTTGAACCCCAATTTTAACACTGTAACTCCTAATTTTCTAACTGATCCGATTTACTGTGATTACAGTATAGTGACAGTGAAAGAGAGAAGAACGTTTCATCATCTACATATTATTCACTCACTCATCTGTGATTCTGCTCTCTCTTCCTCTTCTCTTCTTTTCTCCTTCACCTGCTGTAAAAGTTCAAAATGGCAGCCGTTGTTTTGTTTCACTGTCTCTTCTATCTTCTCCAGCAGATCTTTGATCTGAGTGTCATCACTTCTGTTCTTATTGTTGAGAACATGATATCTGTTCCCACATTTCTCCACCAGCCACTGGAGATCCTCTCCTTCACTCTCAATGTGTTGCTCTATAGATCTGTCTCCTAGAAAGTCTCCACAGGTGAAGAGCACTATAGTGTGACTCCAGACTCTCTCACCGAGGAGACCCAAATACCCCTGAAATACTTTTCTCTCATCCTCTTTAAATCTAATGTCTGCACGTATGACCAGTAGAACAGCATGAGGTCCTGGAGGACACAGAGACACACTGAGTAAAATCTCTTGTTTCAGTAACTCAGGGCTCTCTTCTACAGGTTCATGTCTCCACCATCCAGGAGCTTCTATGACAGTGATGTGTCTGTCTGCTACTTCTCTCTGTCTCTTCACACACTGATCAGTTGTCTTCAGATCAAACTCTTCTCTGTTCAGGATGATGTTTCCTGATGAACTCTTCCCAGAATATCTATAGCCCATTAACACAATCCTCAACTCTGAGAGATACTGAGTGTCACCTGCAAGAAAAACACACTTGAATGAAAAAGGTAGGAAATCTTTCGAAATAAACATACATTATGGGTTAAAGGTTTCGGATCACTTGACAAAAATGTTTCTCCTGCTCTTAAAAAACTTTTAATCTGAAGGTATATGTTGCAATGTTTGAAATTACTTGCGTGGAAAAACTGGCATTGTGGCTTTATACATTTTTCATTAAACAGTATTTAATAAAATCTTCTTAAATAACGTTATTTCCTGAGTCGCGGGCAACAGAAGATTGGCTTGGAATCAACAAGACATGAGACTGACCGGCCAGTCACCGGTCCCGGCCAATCATGTGGCAATCCCGGTCTCTGGCCAGTCAATTGGTGCACCTCTTGAAAGCTTGATCTAACAGGTAAAGCATTAACCTAAATGTGAACTCATGTATATATTGACCGTCATTGACCTCAAAGATATGGGAGACTGTTCCAAAGTCTTGGTCCAACAACTGCAAAAGCATGATGGCCTCTTTTAACTTACCAACGTTCTGTATACTGTAAGTGTGATGTTGTTTTCATGTTCAGTCAGCTGAATGTTCTCAGTGTTTAGATCTGTGATGTTTACTCACTCATCTGTGATCTGATCATCTCTCTCTGTTTCTTCATCCTCTTCACTCGTTCTTCTGCTCTCTCTTCCTCTGCTCTTCTTTTCTCCTCCAGCTCCTGTAAAATATTTCTGTCTATTTCAAAATGGCAGCCTTTGTTTTCTGTCACTGTCTCTTCGATCTTCTCCAGCAGATCTTTGATCTTAGTGTCATCACTGTTGTTCACATTGTTGAGAACAAGATATGTGTTCCCACATTTCTCCACCAGCCACTGGAGATCCTCTCCTTCTCTCTCAATGTGTTGCTCTATATATGTGTCTCCTAGAAAGTCTCCATGAGTGAAGAGCACTATAGTGTGACTCCAGACTCTCTCACCGAGAAGATCCACATAACCCTGAAATACTTTTCTCTCATCCTCTTTAAATCTAATGTCCACACGTATAACCAGTAGAACAACATGAGGTCCTGGAGGACACAGAGACACACTGAGTAAAATCTCTTGTTTCAGTAACTCTGGGCTCTCTTCTACAGGAACATTGATCCACCATCCTGGAGCTTCTATGACAGTGATGTGTCTGTCTGCTACTTCTCTCCTTCTCTTCACGCACTGAGCAGTTGTCTTCAGGTCAAACTCTTCTCTGTTCAGGATGATGTTTCCTGCTGAACTCTTTCCAGCTCCTTTATACCCCATTAACACAATCCTCAACTCTGAGGGCTCCTCAGTGTCACCTGCAAAAAAAATACAAAACACACCCTTAATACTCACACTTGCTATAACTCTCCTTTCACATGTTCGAAACAAAAAAAATAAACTAATATGTCCAGACTTCGAAAGATCAGAGAACAACATGGTTCACTGTAAAATAACTTAAAAGTTTAAAATCAAGAGAACATGTCATCTTCTCATCATTCACATCTATTTGAATGAGTGTCTAAAACCAACAGAAACATTAAGTCTGTTACACTAAGACATAAGAAGGGGGACCGGAGGGTGTGCTCCAACTACCGGGGATCACACTTCTCAGCCTCCCCGGGAAAGTCTATGCCAGGGTACTGGAGAGGAGAATCCGGCCGATAGTAGAACCTCGGATTCAGGAGGAACAGTGTGGTTTCCGTCCAGGTCGTGGAACACTAGACCAGCTCTATACCCTCTCCAGGGTGCTGGAGGGTTCATGGGAGATGCCCAACCAATCCACATGTGTTTTGTGGATTTGGAGAAGGCATTCGACTGTGTCCCTCGCGACATCTTGTGGAGGGTGCTCCGGGAGTATGGGATTCGGGACCCTTTGCTAAGGTCTATCCGGTCCCTGTACGACCGGAGCAGGAGCTTGGTTCGCATTGCCGGCAGTAAGTCAGACTTGTTCCGGGTGCATGTTGGACTCCGGCAGGGCTGCCCTTTGTCGCCGGTTCTGTTCATAATTTTTATGGACAGAATTTCTAGGCGCAGCCAGGGGCCGGAGGGCGTCGGGTTTGGGGACCACACGATTGCATCTCTGCTCTTTGCGGATGATGTCATCGTGCTGGCCCCATCAGACCAGGACCTTCAGCATGCACTGGGACGGTTTGCAGCCGAGTGTGAAGCGGCTGGGATGAGAATCAGCACCTCCAAATCTGAGGCCATGGTTCTCAGCCGGAAAAGGGTGGCTTGCTCACTTCAGGTAGGTGGAGAGTTCCTTCCTCAAGTGGAGGAGTTCAAGTATCTGGGTGTCTTGTTCACGAGTGAGGGAAGGATGGAACGGGAGATTGACAGACGGATCGGTGCAGCTTCTGCAGTAATGCAGTCGCTGTACCGGTCTGTCGTGGTGAAGAAGGAGCTGAGCCGCAAGGCGAAGCTCTCGATTTACCGGTCAATCTACATTCCTACTCTCACCTATGGTCATGAGCTGTGGGTCATGACCGAAAGGACAAGATCCCGGATACAGGCGGCCGAAATGAGCTTTCTCCACAGGGTGGCCGGGCGATCCCTTAGAGATAGGGTGAGAAGCTTGGTCACTCGGGAGGAGCTCAGAGTAGATCCGCTGCTCCTCATCATCGAGAGGGGCCAGCTGAGGTGGCTGGGGCATCTTTTCCGGATGCCCCCTGGACGCCTTCCCGGTAAGGTGTTCCGGGCATGTCCCACCGGGAGAAGACCCCGGGGAAGACCTAGGACACGGTGGAGGGACTATGTCTCCCGGCTGGCCTGGGAACGCCTCGGTGTCCCCCCGGAAGAGCTGGAGGAAGTGTCTAGGGAGAGGGAAGTCTGGGCATCCCTGCTTAGACTGCTGCCCCCGCGACCTGACCCCGGATAAGCGGTAGAAAATGGATGGATGGACACTTTGACATTTGATATTAATTTTGTATTTTTATCCCTGACAGACCTGCTGCACATGTGAGCTGTGACAAATTAAAAACATACAGGAGTTACTAAACTATTCAAACCTGATTTTAGAACGATCCCTGACATATGCTCTTTTTTTTATAAAATTGCAAATTGTATTTAAATTTACATTAAAGCATTAATATGCATTTGGCAAATGGTATTAATTTTTTTGGTTCTTTATTGGGCTGTGGACCTGTTGCATCTTTCACTTTCTCATCTTGCACACACAATCTTTTGTTAACAAAACTTTAATCTATCATGTTATATATAATATTATCATTTGCTTTCTTTCATTCATTCGTTCCTTATGTCGTTATTAGGAGTGAAATTGCAATCAACCCCAATATAATGTTTCCATATCATTTAAAACCTGAAATAAGGTTTAACATTTACACATAAAAATGTAAAGCTTCTAATGTTTACAGGTGCATGTGTCATAAACATTTAGACACACCTGTAAACATTAGAATCTTTATGTGTCCATCGTTCAAGGAAATGAAAAACAGAAAAAAATAAGTAATGACAAAGCAACATGATCAGATTAATAACAGAGATAATAAAATAATAACAACCCCGATCACGGCAAGTTAATTAAACATCAAGTCGATCACCATAACTCTATTATTAACACTATAACATTTGTAATTTGACTCTAAAGGCATTTTAATGAACATGATATGGTGAAAGCCTGTATACTAACAACAAATTGTCATCCACAGTTAGTTTTAATATAAATGGTTTACTTTTGTGTCGATCAGCAGAAGACTATTATAGTGAAAACGGAAATCTTGAATTAATACTTGAAATAAATAAGTGAATTCTTACCATCTGAGTCCATTTCTGTCCTGTCTCATTTGAAGTCTCTGAGACTTTCAGTCCCTAAAATGCGTAGGAGCACATGAGACGTCAAGATTCTTCAGTTGTTTACTGGAAAGATTGTCAGCAGAACTGGAAGAACGAGTTAGAACTTTTTGACTCTGTGTGACAGGAAAAACCCCAGAGATTAAATTCTGTTGACATTGTTGATGGTGCATTGAATCAGAATCAGAATCAGAAAGAGCTTTATTGCAAAGTATGTTTGCACATAAAAGGAATTTGTTTTGGTGACAGGAGCATCCAGTACACAGAATAAGCAACAACACAGAGACCATCAAACAATACAAAAACAGTTACACAGATGATTTAAATAAGGGCCTATGGGTATAAAAATTAAGAAATACAATACAATAAACATAAGAGTAAAGCTATAGAGAGTAAAGTTATGTGTGTATGTAAATATGTACAAGTAAAAATTAAGAATAGACAATTTCAGTAAAAGGTATGTGTTATATACAGCAAGATGAAATATAATTTACAGAAAAAGTTGTATAAAAAATAGATAGTGTATTATCTGAAGGATATTGAAGATTGCACTTTATTATTATTGCACAAAGTTAATTGCACATAAGAAGTTTTGTACGCAAGAAAAAATAAATAAAAAAATGAATTAACTGTTCAAGAGGTAGATGGCCTGAGGGAAGAAGCTGTTTTTGTGTCTGGTTGTTTTGGTGCTCAGTGCTCTGTAGCGCCGACCAGATGGCAGCATTGTGAAGAGATGATGGCTTGGATGTGACAGGTCCAGAGTGATTTTCTGAGCCCTTTTCCTCACTCTGGATGTATAGAGTTCTTGGATGGTGGGCTGGGGAGCACCAATGATCTTCTCAGCAGTCCGAACCGTCCTCTATAGTCTTCTGAGGTCTGACTTTGTGGCTGAGCCAAAGCAGACAGTGATGGATGTGCAGAGAACAGACTCTATGACTGCTGAGTAAAACTGTTTTAATAGAGTTTGTGGTAGGTTGAACTTCTTCAGCTGATGTAAGAAGTACAACCTCTGCTGGGCTTTTTTAGCAATAGAGCCAATGTGATTGTCCCACTTCAGGTCCTGAGAGATGGTGGTGCCCAGGAACCTGAATGACTCCACTGCTGCAACAGTGCTGTTCATAATGGTGAGAGGGGGGAGTGCAGGGGGGTTTCTCCTGAAATCCACAATCGTCTCCACTGTTTTAAGCGTGTTCAGCTCCAAGTTGTTATGAATGCACCAGACAGACAGCTGCTTGACCTCCTGTCTGTAAGCAGACTCATCACCATCCTGGATGAGGCCAATGAGTGTGGTGTCATCTGCGAACTTCAGAAGTCTTACAGAAGGGTCCTGGGCAGTGCAGTCATTTGTGTACAATGTGTACACTCCTATACAAAATAACTTAAGTCATTTTTATCAAATAAGACAGTACTTTAACACTGTGTAAATTAATTACCAATTCAAAATGTAACTAAAACCAATTTTGTAGCTTGTTTTATTTGTGAATATTTTTGACTCGATGTCAAACACACAATCCTTTTGGTTTGTTTTACTGCGAACACAAGTCCATCATTGCTATGTTAAACAAAGAAAACAAAAACACATTAATCAGGCATTGGAAAAAGCAAGAGGCACGGCTTTAGAAATAAAGTTATATTATTACATAATCTACATTACACAACATGTTAGTGGGTGTGGCTGGACACTCTTATGAAGAACATGACGGGCTGAGGTTGGTTGGAAAACAAAGTGGAGAAATCAAAACTATACATACGATAAAGAGAAGAGGATGTATTCATTGACTTATAAACCTGAACAGGGTTTGCATTTAAAAATGTAAAGACTTACCAGAGTCCATGTGTTATATCCTAACTTTCACTTCTGTCATGTTCAACATTTGCTTTCATCGGTTTTCTACTTTCTTTGTCTAAAAGTTGATCAAAATACATCAATAGTTGAAGTATAAACACATGTTTTTTTTTTATGTGTAACCACTAACCGTGCTACAGGTATAAAACATTTCACCTGCTTTGTAGTTTTCAGTAGAAGGATTATCAGTTCATGGAGAATAAAATCTATAGAAATATCAAAAGTTTGATTCAGATGTTTGATGTTGAGGAACACTAGGAACCCGGGTGTGGAAATGGTATCAATCATATTTGACCATAATCCCATGTATAAGTTTTTGCTGTATAATGGAAGAAAATATAAGTGTTTTATTTCGAAGAACATGGTTCATTTTATGTCTTTTTTATCAAGTATGTATTTCATGACTTTGTTAACTGTATGCTTCTAAAAAAACAAACTATTGAAAAAAAAATTGACAATTATAGCAAATGCCATATAGAGACATTAATTCAATCTGTTTCAGGCTTACTGTATGAGCTGAGAATGGGAAGCGGTGACCTGACAAGAGCTAAGAGGATAGAGCTGGATAAAGGACGCGACAACTTTGTTTTTCCTACAACATTTCAAATGCTATTAGATTGTTAATGATAATCTTAAATCCTTAATTTTTATATTTTTATTAAGCCTTGTTGTGCAAGCACTGTTGAGCTTGTGCAGAGGCAGCAGCTTTTGCCAGAGGGGAACTGGAATCCCCTGGTTGGGCCTGGGTTCCCCTGAGGGTTTTTTTCTCGATGGGAGTTTTGGGTTCCTCGCCACCGTTTGCATATTATTTTGCACTATCTGCCTGGCCGGGGGGGCTGCTTTTGAATTCATACTTGTATTCAATGTGTCTCATGTACAGCTGCTTTGTAACAATGAAAATTGTAAAAAGGGCTATATAAATAAAGTTGAGTTGAGACTGTATGACAACTGTATTGATTTGATTTCACAATTAATTTTGATTTTTAATGACATCAGACCTCCTGAGTACACCTGAGTATATCTGATATTAGTTTTATAAAGTTTTGTAATGTTTTGTGATTCTATATGGATCAAATGATTTAGAAAAAGGATGAATGCAGCAATGTGTCTCTACACATATAAACAACATCTGCCTTCACCACTGAAATCTAAATACATTCATCATTAGTCAATAGTACATTACAATAACCAAGACTAAACTAAACTACATATATTGAATGCTGTGTAATAGTAATGGTTTAAAGGCACAGAAACAATTTTCACTCCAACTTTGACTTTTGTCTAAAATAATTAAAACACATTTAAAAGCAAAAATTGCTGTTGTGTTGTGTTATAAAGTTAAAGTATGTTTTGCTGTGATTGCTGTGATTGTTTATCGAAAGCCAGCCAAATTAATTATCTGCACATGTTCCTCCCGAACCTTGTTAATAAAACATTATTTAGTGATGTCTGCTACCCAATAAAGTCCCCCTGATATAAAAAAACCCACTGAAGAAGTAATTTCTTTGAAATCCTTGATACCGAATTCTGTCTAAAATAATGCTTTTTTCTTTATGATAAATCACATTTTCTTTTTTCTCTGGTTAATATTGTTTGCAATATCCTGATATTCCTCGGACTCGGGAACAGTTCCATATTCAAAGGTAGATAACTCTCTGGATTTACTAGAACATGATCCAAAAATAGAGCTGTTGTCAGCACCTGATAGAGATCTGAATGAACCTTAACCAGAACTTCCAACAGAGACTGAATCAGACATCTCATCCTCACTCAATGAAAACAATGATTAAGAAAGAAGATTGTTACAGTGGAATTTGGAAGAATACAGGCAAGTTTATATCAATAAACAATATAAATTATTAATTAATAATAGGCAGAACCTCCTGTCTGTCTCACTATGCCTTTTGTTGCACACAATATAACAATCAGTGTTTTGTGTCAGACTTTAGTCCCAAGCGTCCTATAGGAGCAGTAACACTGCACAACAGTGACACAGACGTTCTTACATGGGAATCAATGGCTATAGAAATCCTGCTTCATCTGCAAACTTAAACAGAGGTTAAGTGGTGATCTTATATATTCCAGTGTTAGATGGTGATTGGTTAGGTCTATTCGTGATGAGTGATGCAAGATTGAATCTTTCAGGCAGACCTTGCGCTGAAGCATAACTTAAACTATAAGGGTTATACTGGAACACAGCCTGGAGCCATCAACTTCTGCCACCAGTATATCTGTCCTTGCGTTCATCATGAGTCAAATGACATCTGAAAACTGTGCGAGTTCAGTAAATAACTGGATTCATGGCTTTTGTTTACAGTCTTGTTAAGCACTTTTGGAGCCTTATGGCTCCTGTGACCACCTACTTTCATTTTATCCAGACAAGCCTGTATATTCTGCCAAGCAGCTTTTATGTTCTATACAAATCAATGTTTAGTGGGTTTCAAATGACACTACAGGACAGGTTTGATGTAAACAACAATGAACACATATCAAGAGTACAGTATTTTATTATATCATATAAAATGGAGGTGGAATTTGACAGTCAGCTGATTGTTACAGATTTGAAACAACAGTTTAGAAAGTCAATTTATCTGGTTAATAAGTAAAAAAAATAACAATAGCAATAAAATAACAAATGCTCAAAATTACAGTCAGGTAAATTTCAACTTATGCATATCATTACTTGATAAAATATTAAATTAAAGCTCAAAGATTAAACAAAACTGTAAACATCCTATAATCAGACATTTTATGTCTTAAGTTAGTATGGCAACATTTTTCAAAACTATGCTTTAATGGCTTCATTCCTAAAGAACCAAACACCTCAAGTGTCCATACACAAACAATAACACTGATTGAGATTTCAATAGTTCTTGTCTTTCCCCTTGACACTTAAACCTTAAAGAGGACTTGAAATTTCTGTAATCAATGTCATTATCACTTGTTATATGGACACTTGACACTGAATTTTGATATTTTGTACAGTAATTCGCATTGTTTCACATTTCATCAATTCAATCATATTTTATCATTTGAATATAATAATGCAATTCACACCAAGCTTAGACTTTATTTAAAGTGTCTCATGTTATAATGTAATACTTTGTATATATTTAAGTACTGAGTAATAATAATGAACTACATGTTCTTACTGTGAGGTTGGATAAAAGTAATTATGTAAAATGTTTAGTAAATACATGTAACATGTGTAACAAAGGCACTGTAAAATAAAGTGTTACGTTACACTCGATTTCTTTTTACAATATGTACAAGTCATATACTTAATTGATGACTAATGTCACATTGCCAGTATTTTTACTGATCACTGATTCTGCTCGGGTCTTCTTAATAATTGTGAGATCATGGATCAGTTCTCTGAGCTTCCTTTCCTGAATGTTCCAGAGAGTCAGAAGTGGGGTTTACAGATCCACTTTTAAAGCTGATAGGTTTGTCTTTAGAGTGTGATGATGCAAACATGTCTGCATCTGATCGAGATCTGAATGACCCAGAAACAGAACTTCTCAGAGAGGCTGGATCACACATCTCATCCTCACTCACTGAAAATAGAGATCAAGAGAATTTTGGTTGATTTTTCATTTTTAGAAGAATATACTGTCCTGTTTTTATATACAGGTATGTGAAAATGCATGAATTTCATAGTCAATTTTATCTATACAGTCTTGAGAAAAACATAAAATAAATAATGAAAAACAACAGTTTTCTACAGTTGAAATGTCACTGCATAAGATAATATATTATCAGTTCAAGTTTTAAAACATTAGGTACAAACAAACAAGAAATGTGCTGTAAATAATGAATTCCTTTACTGTTCATATTTTAGATTTTTTTAGATTATTAGATTTTTTGATTTTTTAATATCTAATGAAATTCAAATATTAAGAAAATATTTAGAATATTCAAATACTTGGGGGGCACTGTATTTTAATAACTAAAAATACTTACCACATTTTTGTCCTATAACCCTGTTATATATTGATCCATTTCCAAAGCTGATAGGTCTGTCTATAGAGCGTGATGATGCGAAAATTGAGCTGTTGTCTAATTGAGATCTGAATGAACCATAACCAGAAGTTCTCAGAGAGACTGTATCAGATATATTTTCTCCACTTACTAGAAATAAGGAAAAAGCTTGTTATATGAGAAAAACAATTATTTAGAAATTTAAAGAAAAAGTTTTTTGTTTGATTAGATTTTTCGATGTTTTAAAATATCCAAATTCAAATCTCTAACTAGAAACAAGAAAAAAGCATGAGAACAATTTATATTTATATATTTCTTTATGAAAAATATCCCATATAATAAGACTTGCTACATTTTTTTATAAATGTAAATTTTATTACAACGTATTATTAAAAAAATGTTTTCTTTAACTTTACTCTGAAAGGGGGTCGTACAACGAATGCGCAACTCTGTTATGAATGTGTTAGAATCGAGAGGATATCTGTATTAATGCGCTGTTTTTCCGTTTGTCACGTGTTAGCAGGAACACACGAGGATACGACTACGGTATATAAATCAAAAAGGAACTTTAATCACAAAATTACAAAAGAAAACCAGGAACCTGGGGCCCGTTTCAATAAGGAAGTTCAACCAACACAGTTAAAATCTGAACTCCGAGTTGATTTACTCAGAGAATCGCTAATCTGAGTTTTCAGTTTCAGACCAGCTGATTTGAGTTAGTTCAATCAACTCTAAGTTCACTCATGCGCGTGCAGCATGGCGATGAAAAGCCATCATCAATTGAGTGAAGATAGCACGATTCACCATGGCAACGGCACGTGACAAAAAGCGTTCTGTTCATTTCTCGCAAATCGAATTGAAAAAACTGTTACAAGCATACGGTGAATATGAGCACATATTAAGAAAAAAGAGCAACACAGCCGCAGCAGCAAAACAAAGAGAGTTGGTGTGGGAGAAAAGTGCTTCACGTGTTAATGCGCAAGTTTATATGTCAATCACTTTTATATTTATTTTGTTGAAACTGAAAATGCGAATTATATTTAACTCTCTCGCTCTCATGTAGGTGCTATCCTTTTGCAATAAAAATTTCGAGAATAAAGTCGAAAAGATTTCGAGAATAAAGTCGAAAAGATTTCGAGAATAAAGTCGAAAAGATTTCGAGAATAAAGTCGAAAAGATTTCGAGAATAAAGTCGAAAAGATTTCGAGAATAAAGTCGAAATATAAAGTCGAAATGTTACGAGAATAAACTCGTAATATTTTGAGAAAAAAAAACAAAACAGGTTGGTTGAATCCTACTTTAGATTATGATTTAGCAATAAGGAAATTCTTTGTCTTTTGGCGCATCATCACGGAGTTATAATTAGTAAAAGGACACTGTAGTGGTTATGAAGAAAACTGAATTTATTCCGAAGAAAAAAATCTGACATGAACTACGAATTAACTCACTGATTCAGATGACGTGCTTAAAAAATTTAAACTCTTAAACTACAACTGTCACGAAAATAAAATACGTATTACGACGATTTTATTCTCGTAACATTTCGACTTTAATCTCGTAATCTTGAATTTATTTTATTTTTAACGTGGCACTAAAACGCCGTCGTAGAAATACAATAACATCATTCATTCAGGAAAGTTTAAAGAAATAAAATGGTCTTGCTAGTAGGATGCCTGATTGGGAAATGTTAAATATACTTCTTAAACTGGCCTTAAAAGTTAAGATAAAATGTCCAAACGGGGCCTCACAATTCTCTCCCGACATAAATGTAATTCTCTGCGAATTAATGCAGCTTCCTCATCTACGGGTTCCTGAATAAACGAACATGACATTTTAATGTCTGTGTGACATAATTGAGCGCGATTAGGAACACGAATCAATAAACAAATGACGTATGCAATTTCAACACCGCTCGCGCTTCCAAAAGGGGGTGGAGATTGTAACAAACCCTGGGTTTGCGGAATAAAACCTGCTCCCGACCAGGTTAGGTTTACGGAGTATGTTACTCTGGTTACTCACTCGGAGTATAAAATACCTCGATTTCTGAAATGGGCTTGACTTACTCCGCGGTCGCGGGTTTGACATACCTCGCGTTCTGAAACCAAAAACCCTGAGTATTCCATTTTCTGGGGTTGACTTACTATGAGTTTGCACTTACCCTGCTTTCTGAAACGGGCCCCAGGAGAATACACACATTGACATTAAACAATAACCAACATCAAACTGTGGGAAACACAGGGCTTAAATACAAGGGATAACGAGGGCTTATCAGGTGCAAGGGATAAACTAATAATCAGACAAGTGAAAACAGGCAAGGGACAAATTAACTAATAAGAACATCGGACACGGAAGGAAAATACAAAACAAAACAAAGACAACTGTGACACCCTTATTCCCAAACAGATAAATTCATCTTGCAGCTTATGGTGAAGTCAGTGTGTACATTAAAGTAGATTTCAGTCAAATAACATCTATTTCAGTGTTACATTATACGAGTGATGCGTTTGTATTGAGCAGAGTGCCACTGCCAGGCGCCAAATTGCGTATGTTCATTACTACAAACAATAGAGCAAAGCTACGCGGCTCTGCGCTTCAGGTTTCGGTGTGCGACCCCTTTAAGAGCCTTGCAGTGCACCTGACTTTTTATAAAACTTGTGCTTTCAGTTTCATACTCCCTGCTCTCACTGAGGGGTAAAGAGTAATATGAACATTAAAATATTTTTTATTTGTGTTTAAGACCAGTGGTTCTCAGACTTTTTCGTTGGAGGCCCCCCTTTTTGTTAAAGTTTTGTACTTTATGATAAGTTTCAAAAAATGCCAAAAAATCTGTGTCCCCGTCTCTCTTGGGGCCTCCAGTTTGAGAACCATGTTCTTGTGATGACAGTGAGTGAATGTGATGATGTAGAAATGTAATTGTTGTCTGTACCTGATAGCGAACTGAAAGAACCATAATCAAAACTTCCCAAAGAGTCTGTATCAGACGTCTCATCCTCACTCACTGGAAATAGAAATCACAAAAGATTGTTAGATTGTACGAGAACATGTTCCATATTCTTTACATTGTTTTAAAGTTTTTTTCCTTGACTTAGATTACTTTATCTAAATATTCTTAAAACAAGATCAATTGTTCTGAACAGAAACCTAACCTCTGTTATTTACTGGACATAAGAGATGTTAAATTCTAAGGTTATTGGCCAGCTGCCCGTCATGATAACCATCCACAATACTTTACTAAGAAGACTTGGGTGGTTCCCATACTGGGCTTAAAACTAGTTCTAGACTAAAATCAACATTGGAGCTGCTAACTGAAAACATCTGTGGTATTGTTTTCTCAAAAAAATGTAGATACAGTACGTAGTGTTTTTTTGTATGGCATGTGTCTAAATGCTACTTAAATGTTTTAACCATGTCCCATTGTTGTGCAGTTAGATTGTTGGTGCGCATGTTAACATAATAATTGATTCAACTATACTTAATTTTGATCTTGCTCTCTCTTCTGCTCTCCTTTTCTCCTCCAGCTCCTGTAAAATCTTTTTGTCTATTTCAAAATGGCAGCCGTTGTTTTGTGTCACTGTCTCCTCTATCTTCTCCAGCAGATCTTATATTTTATTTTGTTAAGTATTACTGTAATGTATTATGTGTTACTCTGGTGGTGTTTTGTTTTTGTCTATGACATTGTGTAACATCTCAAAGTATTAGAGAGTTTAATATAAATGCCACTTGTGATGATCTTTGATTATATGATCGTATATTTTACCAGTTGGATTATAGGGGTTAACTGTACATTAAACGGTGAAAAAAGGCAGCTTTTAGTGTTTCTATGCTGATATATTTACATAATATTAGTCAATGAAATATACACTTACTGTATAAGAAGTATTCTGTCAAACACCGCTGTCAGTTTTAATATTAAATTCCAGTAAACATTCTAACACCTTTACAACTCATGACAACACATTTGCATATGAGCAGCAAAAACTTCTTAAATCAACAAATAACAAACTTAGATACATCAGAAATGTAGTGTGATGTTGTTTTCATGTTCAGTCAGCTGAATGTTCTCAGTGTTTAGATCTGTGATGTTTACTCACTCATCTGTGATCTGATCATCTCTCTTTGTTTCTTCATCCTCTTCACTAGTTCTTCTGCTCTCTCTTCCTCGGCTCTTCTTTTCTCCTCCAGCTCCTGTAAAATCTTTCTGTCTATTTCAAAATGACAGCCGTTGTTTTGCGTCACTGTCTCTTCTATCTTCTCCAGCAGATCTTTGATCTGAGTGTCATCACTTCTGTTCTTATTGTTGAGAACATGAAATCTGTTCCCACATTTCTCCACCAGCCACTGGAGATCCTCTCCTTCTCTCTCAATGTGTTGCTCTATAGATGTGTCTCCTAGAAAGTCTCCATGAGTGAAGAGCACTATAGTGTGACTCCAGACTCTCTCACTGAGAAGATCCACATACCCCTGAAGTACTTTTCTATCTTCCTCTTTAAATCTAGTTTCCACAGGTATCACCAGTAGAACAGCATGAGGTCCTGGAGGACACAGAGACACACTGAGTAAAATCTCTTGTTTCAGTAACTCAGGGCTCTCTTCTACAGGTTCATTCTTCCACCATCCTGGAGCTTCTATGACAGTGATGTGTCTGTCTGCTACTTCTCTCTGTCTCTTCACACACTGATCAGTTCTCTTCAGGTCAAACTCTTCTCTGTTCAGGATGATGTTTCTTGATGAACTCTTCCCAGCTCCTTTATACCCCATTAAGACAATCCTGAACTCTAAGAGCTTCTCACCTGTAACAAATACACAAAACATGTAAAAATATGAATTATCAGATAGTTTACAGTGGAGATTATCATACGTTTGAACAAGACAGTACATACACAACAAGGTAATACATCTGTTTTTAAAAAGCATAATTTTAACAAAATTCAAACGTCACCTTGACTTATACATTTAATATTTGTAAAAAAATCATGTTTGTTGTTGTTTATGTATATTAGGGTGTTTTACATTACATTGTATTTTGTTAAGTATTACTGTGATGTATTATGTGTTACCCTGGTTGTGTTTTGTATTTGTCTATGACATTGTGCACCATCTCGAAGTATTAGAGAGTTTAATATAAATGCCACTTGTGATGATCTTTGATTCATTATATGAAGGTCTATTTTACACGTTGTATTATAGGGGTTAACTGTACATTAAATGGTGAAAAATGGCAGATTTAAGTGTTTCTATGCTGATATATTTACATTATATTAGTTAATGAAATATACACTTACTGTATAAGAACTATAAAACACAAAATATTTAAAATACCATTTCAGCACACATACAACTTTGTCACCATTTTCTTTAGTGTTAAAATGTTTTACATTTTACTTCCTTTTATTCAGAATTATTCTGCCAAACATCGCTGTCAGTTTTAATATTAAATCAGTCCCCACAGGTTTTGCAGGGATTTTTTGTATTTTTCTGCGGCCAAAAATGCTTCATTTTGCAGCGGCTTTATTAAAATTTGAGCTAAAAATTGCTGGGGGGGGTTTATGGAAAACATAAAAATATCTACTTCAATTGGCAAATAGGGTTCTTCTTTAAAACTAACATCTTTGAAAACATGATTTATGCATTACTTTTTATTAAGGGGCATGCATCAGATTCATACAGAAGGTGTCAGGATTCTGTACTGCTGTTTCTTGTTTTTGCCACTAGTTGTCATTGTTTCCACCTGTTGTTTCTCGTATGTGTCATTGTTTTCCACATGTGCCTCATTTACCCCTGTGTATTGAGGTTGTTCTCTGTTCCCTGTCTTGTCTCTTGGTCTTTAACGTTGTTGTAGACAGTCACTTTTGTTGTCACTAGTCTCTCATAGTTGATTTGTGCCAGTTTGATTAAATTTTGATTTCTAAAGAGAACATTATTTTTGCTCAGCCGCTACTGTTCCTGTTTCTTCCTTGAGGAATATTTTATTTTGGATTACTAAATATAACTTTTTTGCCTTGTGGATTACGTTGCTGTCTGGGATATTATTAAAAGGATTTTTTTACTCGAGCCACTGTCTGTGCATTTCCCTTTGGGATCCTCAGGGGCAACAGCACTACGTTCTCGCTTCCCACACTGGAGATCTGGGTTCGAGTCTTGGCCTTGACAGAGGGTCTGGAAACCTTGGCCGCTTTAAGTTTAAGGCCTGCCCAAATGGCAATTTTGACTGCAGGTCAAGGCAAGCAACCAATCCTCATTCTGTATCATGCTTATAGTTGTGGAAATGTCTATGCAATAAGTTTATGCCATGAACCTCGCATACTTTTAAGAAAACAACACTTAGTTGATTGTGATGAATGTTCGTTGTGACTGAAATAAACATGATATTTACATTATGTTGATTCCATGTGTGTTGTTTAAGAACGTGACACACACATCAGTACGACTGACTTGATTCAAAGCCACAAGCCTTCACCCTTTAGCCAAAAACGCGTAACGGCTAATGCTAACGCCTTCAACAGAAAAAGGGAAAGGATACCAAAGGATTTATTTTAAATAAATGGCAATGGATGATGTTAGCAAATTTGAAGTGTAACAGACCCTTCTATCTCCCTTCTATAGTATCTCTCTGCTTGACTTTTGGAGCAGGTTTTACAGAATGCGTAATGTGAGGACATCACATGGCGTGTCTTTGTTCAAATTATGTGAAAAATCTGAGACGATCTCAAAATTTTGTGGAGAACCTGCTACAATCTTTGAATTTTGCAAGTTTCTGCAAATTTTGCGGTGCTTGTTTGAAAATGCAATAAATTCTGTAATCGCAAAATCCTGTAGGGACTGTTAAATTCTAGTGAACATATACTTATACTCTTACAAATCATGACAACACGTTTGTATATGAGCAACAAATTCTTCAATCAACAAGTAACAAACTTAGATACATCAGAATTGTAGTGTGATGTTGTTTTAATGTTCAGTCAGCTGAATGTTCTCAGTGTTTAGATCAGTACGCTGATGTTTACTCACTCATCTGTGATCTGATCATCTCTCTCTGTTTCTTCATCCTCTTCACTCGTTCTTCTGCTCTCTCTTCCTCTGCTCTTCTTTTCTCCTCCAGCTCCTGTAAAATCTTTCTGTCTATTTCAAAATGGCAGCCGTTGTTTTGTGTGACTGTCTCTTCTATCTTCTCCAGCAGATCTTTGATCTGAGTGTCATCACTTCTGTTCTTATTGTTGAGAACATGATATCTGTTCCCACATTTCTCCACCAGCCACTGGAGATCCTCTCCTTCACTCTCAATGTGTTGCTCTATAGATGTCTCTCCTAGAAAGTCTCCATCAGTGAAGAGCACTATAGTGTGACTCCAGACTCTCTCACCGAGAAGATCCACAAATCCCTGAAACACTTTTCTCTCATCCTCTTTAAATATAATGTCTGCACGTATAACCAGTAGAACAACATGAGGTCCTGGAGGACACAGAGACACACTGAGTAAAATCTCTTCTTTCAGTAAATCAGAGCTCTGATCTACAGGAACATTAATCCACCATCCTGGAGCTTCTATGACAGTGATGTGTCTGTCTGCTACTTCTCTCTGTCTCTTCACACACTGAGCAGTTCTCTCCGGGTCAAACTCTTCTCTGTTCAGGATGATGTTTCCTGATGAACTCTTTCCATCTCTTCTACACCCCATTAACACAATCCTCAAATCTGAGAGCTTCTCACCTGTAACAAATACACAAAACATGTAAAAATATGAATTACCGTATACTTTACAGTGAAGATTATCATACGTTAGAACAAGACAGTACATGTACAACACGGTAAAACATCTATGTTTTTAAAAAGCATAATTTAAACTAAATTCAAACGTCACCTAGACTTGACATTTAATATTTGTGAAACATATTTTTCTTTTCATGTTTGTTGTTGTTTATGTATATTAGGGTGTTTTACATTACATTGTATTTTGTTAAGTATTACTGTAATGTATTATGTGTTACTCTGGTGGTGTTTTGTATTTGTCTATGACATTGTGCACCATCTCGAAGTATTAGAGAGTTTAATATAAATGCCACTTGTGATGATCTTTGAGTCATTATATGATTGTCTACTATACCTGTTGTGTTATAGAGGTTAACCGAGATTTAATGGTTAAAAAAGGCAGATTTGAGTGTTTCTATGCTGATATATTTACATTATTTCCGTTAATGAAATATACACTTACTGTATATGAACAATAAAACACAAAAGAATCAAAATGCCATTTCAGCACACATAAAACTTTGTCACCATTTTGTTTAGTCTAAAAAAGTTTTTACATTTTTACTGCCATTTATTCTGAATTATTCACCCAAACACCGCTGTCAGTTTTAATATGAAACTCCAGTAAACATTCTTATAATCTCACAACTCATCACAAAAATGCATTTGTATATGAGCAGAAAAAACTTATTTAATCAACAAGTAACAAACTTAGTTATATCTGAAATTCTTTGACAGACCTACTGTACCTGTGATCTATTGAGATGCAACGAAAAAATCATAATCATTAAACCCAATTATTACACGTATCTCTGAAGTACTCTATTTATTATAAGTTTTGAAATAAACCAGTAGATCTGTAGAGTCTGAAATAACAGACATGATGAAGTCTAACAGTACTACTAAGTGTGATGTTATTTTCATGTTCAGTCAGCTGAATGTTCTCAGTGTTTAGATCTGTGATGTTTACTCACTCATCTGTGATCTGATCATCTCTCTCTGTTTCTTCATCCTCTTCACTCGTTCTTCTGCTCTCTCTTCCTCTGCTCTTCTTTTCTCCTCCAGCTCCTGTAAAATGTTTCTGTCTATTTCAAAATGGCAGAGCTCCTGTAAAATGTTTCCGTCTATTTCAAAATGGCAGCCGTTGTTTTGTGTGACTGTCTCTTCTATCTTCTCCAGCAGATCTTTGATCTGAGTGTCATCACTTATGTTCTTATTGTTGAGAACATGATATCTGTTTCCACATTTCTCCACCAGCCACTGGAGATCCTCTCCTTCACTCTCAATGTGTTGCTCTATAGATGTGTCTCCTAGAAAGTCTCCATGAGTGAAGAGCACTATAGTGTGACTCCAGACTCTCTCACCGAGAAGATCCACATAACCCTGAAATACTTTTCTCTTGTCCTCTTTAAATATAATGTCTGCACGTATAACCAGTAGAACAACATGAGGTCCTGGAGGACACAGAGTCACACTGAGTAAAATCTCTTGTTTCAGTAACTCAGAGCTCTCTTCTACAGGAACATTAATCCACCATCCTGGAGCTTCTATGACAGTGATGTGTCTGTCTGCTACTTCTCTCTGTCTCTTCACACACTGAGCAGTTCTCTTCAGGTCAAACTCTTTTCTGTTCAGGATGATGTTTCCTGATGAACTCTTTCCAGCTCCTTTATACCCCATTAACACAATCCTCAACCCTGAGAGCTTCTCACCTGTAACAAATACACAAAACACACCCAAAATACTTACACATGCTGTAACTCTCCTTTGCTCTAAATAAAAAAGTTTTAAATTAATAAATTGTCCAGACTTTCAAGGACCAGAGAACAACATGGTTCACTAAAACAATAAACCCCAAGAACCAGTGGGTTAACAGCTACGGGGTTTTAACGTCATGCCACATAAAAAATGCACTGCTTGCCTGTTTTTCGCGGGGCTTATTGCTTTTATAAAACTGTTACTCCATATGTTTTGTAAGATTTCATAAAATTAAGTTTATAAAATGATATTTAGGCTATGTGGTGCGGTCAGCCGTTATATATCGGGGTATTTCATAACGGCTTAGAACTCCGCTCAGCCAATCAGAATCAAGGACCAGAAGAGACTGTTTTATGATGTAAAATAATATTATGTTTAAAATCAAGAGAACACTAGGTTATCATCTCATAATTCACATCTATTTGAATGAGTGTCAAAAATCAACAGAAACATGAAGTCTGTTACATTGTGACGTCTGACATTTCATGTTAATTTGCTTTTGAATCCCTGACAGACCTGCTGCACCTGTGAGCTGTGACAAATGAAAAACATACACTAAATACTAAACTCATAAACATAATTTTACACAATCCGTGACTTTTGCTCTTTTCTGTTTATAAAATTGTAAATTGTAGTTAGATTTATATTAATGCATTTGGAAAATGGTGTTTATTTTTTTAGGTTCTTTATTAGGCTGTGCACCTGCTGCATTTTGTCACATTGCCATCTTGCACACAATCTTTTGTCAACAAAACTGTAATCTATTATGTAATATATAATATAATCATTTCATTCATTCGTTGTGTCGTTATTAGGAGTGAAATTGCAATCAAATGCAATATTGTAAAGATCCTGTCTGCCCCCTGTTTTCCCCTGTCAATATTCCCTTTGTTTTCACTCCATGGACTCTTATTCACCGCAGCCTTTACAGTCCAGGACTACACTACCCTTAATCCCTTGCATCAGTTCGTCACCATCTTTGATTACACCCGCACCTGAGACTCGTGATTGCACCCACACCTGATCTGAATTCCCTGGACCTTTTACATTCCTTGTGTTTTGTTCTGTTCATGGTCAGGTCTAGTTGTAATTTGTTACGTTTTCGATGTCAACACTTAGCGCAGACTTGTTTACATTAGTGATGGTGAAATGAAGCTTTTCGAATCATAGAGACTTTCCCCTCAAGTGTATCATAAAATGGTTCGTTACACGAAGCTTTTCAAAGTGGTGCACACTAGCGCCATCTTGTGGTAAAAGGGTGAAAAAGCGATCTGGATCCATTTATATTTTAATGTTCACGTAATAATAATACGTCACATGACATCGATATAATTAAAAAAATATATGAGTTAGTGTTAATGTAACACACTACTGTTTGAATAACTGATAGGACTAAATTAAAAAACATCAATAAATGCAACAAAACAACATTTTTATAAATGTGCTTCGATCAGCATTTTGGGCAAATTGTCCTTGTTAAGCATTGTATTTATTGGTTTATTGATTTTGATATTTTGAACATTGCTTTTTTTGTTTAGCTGAATACTTGTGTGGATACTTACCTATTATGTTTGATTGTACCTGTTGAAGAACTATGAACGAAAAGTGTATATTATTTTAATATTTAAAAACAGAAAATTATTACATTATTTATACCACGAGAGAAAAAGCTTTGTGTGTGTGTTTTTTATATATCTCCCTTTTTCAAGGTGCAAGTAAGCAAACTTTAGCGGTCACAGTCCTGTCAGACCCATGTCACTATCAAGCTTTCCACTGTCTTTCCCCCCTGGGATTATTAAAGTATTTCTGATTCATTAGCAAGTCTACTGTTGTGTATTTTCACAACAGAGTTTTGACTTATTTTCTGTGTGTTCCGTATGTGTTTTTATACTTTACTAGTATCAAACATTTAAATGAGAAGCTTTTTATATCTTGTATGTTACACATTTTGTACCGTTCTGTCATTACATTCAACGTTTTCATTGTTAACAAACAAAACACATCCATCCCCCGCAATTTTGAAAAGCTTGCTACGCCCCTGCGTGTGACGTGATTGTGAACTAGGAACTTGGAAGTTTTATTTTTGTGGGTTTTAGAAAAATCTAAAGATGTCTAACAGGACGTGTTCAACAGTGCGATCCTATATCTTTGTTATTTCCTACTTTTGCAGCCTTTGGGATATTTTTAAGCTGTGACAGTTTAAGTCCCAATCACTACTGAAGCGAAAAAGACAATCGAGACCTGCGCGAGTTCCTTAAATTTGTGAATCAGAATACGAAGCTGTCACACGATTGTGTCTAAAAACGCAGTTTTGGACGTCAATGATTACGTGGATAAGGCTAAACGAATCAAGCTCCGGTATAGTGCTTCACTTTGAGATGATTCGTTTTTTTTTATACAAACTTCGAACCTCTGTGTCAAATGTCACATCACTAGTTTACATGTCCGTGTTCTATTGGATGTTCATTGTTGCACTACTCATCACCATAAAACAAAGTAAAATGAACTAAACGTTAAACATAATTTCAAGTTTTAATTTCTAAGTTCACAATTTATACCTGAATATATATACAGAAAACTAAATACAGGAATGTCATCTTTAACACATAACCATTTTCGAAAGAATGTAATGACAAAGCGACATGATCAGATTAATAACCGAGATCATAAAATAACATTACAACAAAACTGATGACTTCAAGTTAATTGAACATTAATTCGATCAGAATAACTTATTGATTTGTTTCTAAAGGTGATATTCAAGGTTTGGAAACAAATTATTGTGAAAGCCTATATATTAACCACAAATTGTCATCTTCAATTAGTATAAATATAATGGTTTTCTTTTGTGTGTCGATCAGCAGAAGACTATTTAAGTAAAAACAGAAATCTTGAATTTATACTTGAAATAAATAACGTAAGAAAGTGAATTCTTACCATCTGAATCCATTTCTGTCTTGTCTCGTTTGAAGTTTCAGAGTTAAAATAGACTTTGCAGTTTTTACTTTCAGTTCTTAAAGGCGCAGAGCAAATGAGACGTCAAGATTCTAAGTAAAAACCAGCAGTTGTAAGACTCCAGCATAACTGGAAAAACAAGTTAGAACTATTTGACTCATTGTGACAGGAAAAAACAGAGATTAAATGGAAACAAAAGAGCATAAACTAAGTAAAGTTAGAAATGACCAGATTTGGTCTGAAGTTGTTTCAATAATGCATATATTGCATCAACTTCAAATATGTAGGTAGAAATATAATAGCAGTAGTCCTTTGCAGTAGACATTTGCATGGACCTGTCATATAAATAAATGCTGTAGACTTTATTTTGAGTTCATGTTAACTAAGGTTTTACACACATATAGGCCTACAGTATGTTTTGACACCAAAGCATATCATTTTTTATCAAATAAGACAGTACTTTAACACTGTGTAAATCAATTAGCAATTCAAAATGTAACTAAAACCACTATTGTAGCTTGTTTGATTTGTGAATATTTTTGACTAAATATCAAACACACAATCCTCTTGGTTTGTTTTACTGCACAAACAAGTCCATCATTAGTTAAACAAAGAAAACAGAAACACATTAACCAGGCATTGAAAACCATAACAGTAAGAGGCATAATCTACATTACACAACATGTTAGTGGGTGTGGCTGGACACTCTTATGAAGCACATGACAGGCTGAGGTTGGTTAGAAAACAAAGTGGAGAAATCAAAACTATAGATCGATAAAGAGAAGAGGATGTATTCATTGGCTTTTAAACCTCAACAGAGTTTATATTTAAACCTTAAAACCTTACGTCCGTGTTTTATATCATAAGCTTCACTTCTGTCATGTTCAACAGTTGCTTTTATCAGTTTTCTACTTTCTTGTCTGTCTGAAAGTTGCCCAAAATATATCTAAAGTTGAAGTATAATCTAAACACCAAGGGTTTTTTATGTCTAACCACAAACCGTGCTACATGTACTGGATATATTCCACCTGCTTTGCAGTTTTCAGGTAAAAGATTATAAATTCATGAAGAATACATTTTTTTTAATTCAGATGTTTGATGTTGGGGAACACTAGGAACCAGGGTTTGGAAATGGTCATATCAATCATATTTTACCATATTTTAACATATAAGCTTTTGCATAATGGAAGAAAATATTAGTGTTTTATTTTGAAGAATATAGTTAATTTTTTGCCTTTTTTGTCAAGTATGAATGCATGACTTTGTTACCTGCATGCTTCTGAAAAACAAACTATTAGGAAAAAAAATTAGACAATTATATCAAATGCCATAGATAGCTTTCCTATGGCTCAGTGGTAAGAGCATTGTGTAAACAGCGTAAGGTTGTGGGTTTCCACCCCAGGGAATTGCACATACCTTTGTATAAATGTATAAGACATTGCAAATTGTAAGTCGCTTTGGATTAAAGTGTCTGCCAAATGCGTGAATGTAATATTTGTTCAATCTGTTCCAGGCTTACTGTATTACAACTTTAATGATTTGATTTCTCAATTCATTTTGATTTTCAATGACATCATACCTCCTGAGTATACCTGATGTTAGTTTTATGAAGTGTTGTAATGTTTTGTGATTCTATGGATCAAAGGAATTAGAAAAAGGATGAATGCAACAATATATCTCTACACATGTAAACAATATCTTCCAAACACTAAAGTCAATAGTACATTACAATAACTAAGACTAAACTAAACTACATGTATTGAATGCTGTTTAATAGAACTGGTTTACAAGCACAGAATCACTTTTCACGCCAACTTTGTCTTTTGTTTAAAATAACAGAGAAACATTTAAAAGCAATAATTGCTGTTGTTGTGTTGAAAAGTTACAGTATGTTTTGCCATTTAGTGGAATTCTTAGCAAATGCTCTTAAGGTTTAGTAATTTTTCACTAAAGTGCATCATTTGCTTTGTATTTGAGACCATAGACGGTCATATCAGGTGTGAATAAAAAAAATATATGGTATAGTTTCATGTTTTACAAATCTAATTGAACTGCACTACTGCACATCCAGCTGTTTGTAAAGGAAGAAATCTTTTTCTGTGCTGCCTGCTCTGAGTAACTGTGGTTTCACAAGTTCGCCTTGCAGCTAATGAACTAGGACGGATGGTATGCGTATTTGGCTTTCTTTCCCGGGGCGAGGGCTCCGAGCTTGGTAATCCTTCTTAAAACTTAGAGCACCGGCCCCTTGACCGGGGAGAGGGCCCCGGGCTTGGTGTGTGCCCGACCCGGATCTGAGGTAAAAACGGGCTCCTGATGTGGAGTCGGGGTGTAGGAGGGATGTTGCGAAACGTCAGAGAGAAAGGAGGTGAGGTGGCTTGACTACTTATAGGCTGTTAGGATGATTGCTGTGATTGTTTATCGAAAGCCAGTCGAGTTTATTATCTGCACATGCTCCTCCTCTCATTTTATTTGTTCTTTCAATTCCTGAATGTTTGTCAGACAAGGGGAACAGATCCATCTTCAATGGTAGATAACTCTCTGGAATTACTAGAACATGATCCAAAAATTTAGCTGTTAGAGTCTGCACCTGATTGAGATCTGAGCGAACCATAACAGAACTTAGAGAGAGAGAGAGAGAGAGAGTGTCCAACATCTGAGTATGAGAATGTTGTTAATTTTTATAAGAGAATAATAAATAGATCAGCCCTGTGGGATATGCAGCTGTTAGGGGTTGCCAGACTGCAAAGCAAACAAAAAGTTTAAAAAGTGGGGAAATTCCTTAATGTCTCAAAATATATTCCTGGTTCTGTTGAAATAATGTCAACACATACAAAAATTCTGTGCATTACAAGAGACTTCAGTGAGACTTTAATGAAACAAGAATGATTCACAATTCACTTACTCATCTCTGAACTTGCTCCGACTTGCTCTCTTCTCTCCTCCTGTATAATCTCTCCGTCCATTTCAAAATGACTGCTGTTGTTTTGTGTCACTGTCTTCTTAAAAAGAAAATAGCTAGTCCATCTTACTTAAAGTTAGCATACATAAGAGTTATTATTGATATTGAGAGTCCCCCTGTTTTTGATTTAAAGATTATGTCTTTCAAACTGAGGCAGAGTTCTCTCGATCCTGATGGATGCCCTGAGTCATCATTTTCATTTTCAAAACTGAGCTGCATAAAGAGAAGATGGACCTGCAGATGAACAGCAAAGAAGAGCAGACATTAGAGGAGAGGACAAATGTAAAGAAACACACCTGACAATGCTATCGTCCACTTCGTTTTTTATAAAATCCTTTTTAGCAGGAATAGAGTTTAATGGTCAACCAACATTATCTAAATCATTTACATCTTTTCATGATGTATTTACCATGTATTTTATATGGTCTTATAATTCTCTCTCCATTCCACCTTTGTTTCTTCACTCTTTCTTTTCCTCTCACCATCACCTCAGCCCCAGCTATGTTGGAGCAGGAGACCATCCAGGGCGTGATGGGCGTCAAACCCACGGGCGTGAGGAAACGTACGTACGGTGTTCCAGAGGACAACTCTCACACTCTGGAGTCAATTTTAAAACAGTTGGATGTGTGTTAATACACGCTTCTGCAGCACGGCAATGACGGCGAGCTGGTGAGACGTGTCATCAAACAGCAGTTTTACATCATCTGCTGCGTCACGCTGAACAACCTGCTGCTGCGCAAAGACATGTGCTCCTGGAGTAAAGGTCTACAGATCAGGTACTCACACATCACCTTTAAGTGATTTTATTCTCGGCTTTTCACTTTTATTTCACTGTACGCTTTAAACTCAATGCCTTGCATCTCTTTCTCTTTCATCAGGTACAATGTCTGTCAGTTGGAGGAGTGGCTGCTGTATAAAGATATTCAGGGCAGTGGAGCCCGTGAGAGTTTGGAGCCTCTGATCCAGGCCGCTCAACTTTAACAGATCAAAAAGAAGAGCCAGGATGATGCTGAGGCCATCTGTACTATGTGTACTGCTCTCACATCACAACAAGTGTGTGTTTGTGTTATTTGAGAGTGTGTGTGTGTATATTCGAGTCATTCAGATGTTCTTCAGTTCTGATGTGAGTCTCGGACAGATTGTGAAAATTCTCAGCTTGAACACACCTATGAATGAGTTTGAGGAGAGAGTATCTATATCATTCATCACACAGGCGAGTCATTTGAGCGGTTACTGTTTTATAGTATTTAACAGAAGTTACAGTGCATCCGGAAACTATTCACAGCACTTCACTTTTTCCACATTTTGTTATGTTACAGCCTTATTTCAAAATGGATTAAATTCATTATTTTCCTCAAAATTCTACAAACAATACCACATAATGACAACGTGAAAATACGTTTTTTGAAATCTTTGCAAATGTATTAAAAATAAACAAAAAAGCCCACGTACAGAAGTATTCACAGCCTTCGCTCAATACTTTGTTGAAACACCTTTACGGCTACAAGTCTTATTGAGTATGATGCAACAACCTTGTCACACATATATTTTTGGGCAGTTTCTCCCATTCTTCTCTGCAGGACCTTTCAAGCTCCATCAGGTTGGATGGGGAGCGTTGGTGCACAGCCTTTACCAGATCTCTCCAGAGACGTTCAATCGGGTTCAAGTCTGGGCCACTCAAGGAGATTCACAGAGTTGTCCTGTAACCACTCCTTTGTTATCTTGGCTGTGTGCTTCGGGTCAATGTCCTGTTGGAAGATGAACCTTCGCCCCAGTATGAGGTCCAGACCAGGTTTTCATCGTGGATGTCTCTTTACATTGCTGCATTCATCCTTACCTCGATCCTGACTAGTCTCACAGTTCCTGCCGCTGAAAAACTTCCCCACAGCATGACGCTGCTGCCACCACCATGCTTCACTGTAGGGATGGTTTTGGCCAGGTGATGAGCGGTGCCTGATTTCCTCCAGACCAAGAGTTCAATCTTTGTTTCATCAGAACAATGAATTTTGTTTCTAATGGTCTGAGAGTCCTTCAAGTGCCTTTTGGAAAACTCCAGATGGGCTGTCTTGTGCCTTTTACTGAGTAGTGGCTTCCGTCTGGCCATACAGGCCTGATACAGTGCTTTAGAGATGGTTGTTCTTCTGGAAGGTTCTCCTCTCTCCACAGAGACATGCTGGAGCTCTGTCAGATTGACCATCAGGTTCTTGGTCACCTCCCTATCTCAGGCCCTTCTCCCCCGAACGCTCAGCTTGGCCGGGTGGGCAGCTCTAGAAAGAGTCCTGGTGGTTCCAAACTTCTTCCATTTTCAGTTGATGGAGGCCACTGTGCTCATTGGTATTGATGTTAGCTGTGACACCAAAGCTCTGATGCTTGTGTCAAAAAAATGAAGCGATTTTATGTGAAACTTAGTATCGAAGCTTCATTCGTTCTATCAAAATCATGTGACGAATAACGTCTGAAGCTTCATTTCACACACACCCATGTGACTGCTTTGTACTTTGATTCAAAATCGCAACTCAAGCCACGGCCTCATGGGTTGATACAGCAAAAGATTTACTATAGTCGTATATAAGTGCATGTGCATTTTTGTGTGAATGCACCTACATTTTTTTACTTCCTATTTTCATAAGTTTGACTTGTTTACAAACAGGAAAAATGTCCACATTCACAATATAAAATGTTATGTTTATTGTTTTGAGTTATTAGGAGTATGGCCTATGTAAAACAGATTGTTGTCATGTACTGAATATGCAGATTTATTACTTGACTAGTCCACCCAAAATTCATTCATTAATTCATTCATTATTGATTATAAAATGAATGCGTCTGTCCATAGTGAAACATTTTGAGACGCAGCGATTACCCACACTTTCACCAGCAGAGATCAGAGTCGAACTCTGATTCAAAAAGCTTTAAGTAACATTCAGTTGAATCCCTTTTCTTTAGTCTTTGAGCTCAACTTGCTCTGAATGATCTGAGCTACTGGACACCTTCATTTTTATTGAAGGCCCTAAACTTTCAGAGGACCCTAGAATGGAGCTTGAAGACCCATATCCTGAAATCATAGAGGAGACGGAACGATGGAGACTGAATGGACCAGCAGGGATAAATAGATGTGCATTAGGGGATTTCTCATCACTCACTGGAAGAAAAACATAACAGATTTTAAAGATGATAAAGGTCAAAGGTCAACTAAGCTGATCTGACACACCACAAGTCATCTTAATGCATGTATCAAGTATGCAGCAAAAGAGCTAATTTACTTTAAAGATGACAAAGTGTTTAGTTCAGCAGGAAAAAACATGATCTTATTCACAGATTTATGAAAATAATACTTAAACCTATTTAATATAACTACTCACTTGTTGGGGGCAATATCAAACTCCTACTTCTTAACTGTTCAACCACAGGTTCTCTTCTCCAAGATGCCTGTTGTTGTATTCCCTGAATCAAAAAATGTACGTAAATTAATTCTCTTTTCAACACTGAGGTCCTTTTACAAAATTGTCAGGATAATGAACAGAAAACATTCAAAATGTTTCTCTAGATACTTTAAAAGAACATCTTTAGAAATGTCTATTATTGAATCATTTTGAGTTTGGAACATTATTTCAATCAATCAAACAAACAATAAATCAACAAAAAAATTAACAGCTGTGGTTGACTGATGATATACCCATTTGGTTCTAATTATATCAAAAACCTTGACAAATTGCCATGAACAATGGTGTTAAAATTGAAATATCTGTCCTAGTTAATTGTGAAAATACTGAACTGTGTTTACACTACAGTACATTGAATATTAAAATTATGTATATTTGTTCATTTGAGATTTGATGGCAGAATAACTGTTTGTGGTGAAAAACATATTGAAAAGTTGTGGTACTGTACACTTTGGTTATAATGTTCCTTCAAAATGGGGCAAAAGTCACTTAGAGTCATCTTGGCCCAAATTGTAAAGTTACTCGCTCTGTCCACCCATGCTTTCTCAGTTTGCTTACAAACTTTAAGAGTTTAATATAATGTTTTGGAATGAGGTTGAGTTTGTTGAATGTTTACCCACCACATGTTTAAGATCATCTTGCATTTATGTTTATATCCAAAGTGACATGAAACTTTCCAGGAAATTCAAAAGTTACTCACTCGTCATCTGTAATCTGTCAAACTCTTTAGATTTCTGCATCATCCTCATTTGTTCTTTTCGAGTCTGTTTCTCTGCTTTCCGTCTCTGTTTCAGGTCATGTAAAAACTTTTCTGTGTTAAAATGGCAGCCGTTGTTTTGTGTCACTGTCTCTTCTATCTTCTCCAGCAGATCTTTGATCTGAGTGTCATCACTTCTGTTCTTATTGTTGAGAACATGATATCTGTTCCCACATTTCTCCACCAGCCACTGGAGATCCTCTCCTTCACTCTCAATGTGTTGCTCTATAGATGTGTCTCCTAGAAAGTCTCCATGAGTGAAGAGCACTATAGTGTGACTCCAGACTCTCTCACCGAGAAGATCCACATAACCCTGAAATACTTTTCTCTCATCCTCTTTAAATCTAATGTCCACACGTATAACCAGTAGAACAACATGAGGTCCTGGAGGACACAGAGTCATTCAAGATTAATTTTTTTAAAATGGCTCATTTGAATTCTGCCGAAGGCATTCAGAATATGTGTGTTTCCCAAATAATGACTAAAAGTAAGTCTTTGAGAACGGTTTCTCAAGCCAGGTGGCGCATTAGACAAGGGGCTCATCGCCTGTTTCCAAAATGCATCACAAACTGCTTGAGAAAGCTGTTCTAGTATGACAATTGGTGATGAAAATTAAATTATGTTCAATAAGATGAACTTGTGTTCCGCATTACCTAAATGATGCTTTGCGTTTAGGTGCTTGAGACTGGAAGAGCTCCTAGAGTACATTTACATTTAGTCATTTAGAAGACGCTTTTATCCAAAGCGACTTACAAAGAGTGAGGGAGCAACAAGCGATATGTCATACAGGAGCCATAATACATTTGGTGCCAATACAAAGTTACTGGTTTCAACAAAAGCTAGACTACTGTATGTAAACAAATTCCGTACAGTAAACCAATTCCACATTGCACAAGGTGCAAACAACCTAAGTCTTGTCAAGGTTTCCATTGGGTAGCTTCTTAAAAATAAATTTTCCTTGAAGCAAACCCGGCGGCTTCATAGCTGCATCCATGTTAGCACGTCACGTTTGATGCGGTAATTTCACAGTAACGTTATGTTGTGTTCAGACCAAACGCGAATGGCGTGTCAAGCGCCAGTGATTTACATGTTAAGTCAATGCAAAGACGCGATAGACCTACTTGCTGCGCGAATCGCGCGAATGAAGCCCTGGTTATGAGATGATGAGGCGGCTTCTGCTTCCGCGAATCACGCGTGTTGAAAAATCTCGTTCTCGCCCGTACAGTGCAGTTAAGCTGGTATACATCTAAAAATATGCTAAAAATATAGCTAAAATATCAAGGTGAAAGTCATCATAGCTTGCGAAGTATAGACCCAGCTCCCAACCCAACTTTGAGAATAGATTAAAGGCGACATTTTTTTTCATCGCGCGATAAGAGTCTCACGTTAACGCAGCACGTTAACGCCGATAACGGCACACCACTAATATATATATATATATATATGTACAGTTTATACATAGAAAGTGATTATCGTGGTAGTAATTTAGGTAATAAATCAACACATAGGTGAGTTTTTAATGTTTTTAATGTAAAAGGTGAATTTGTAATGTTTCACAGTAGTTGAGACAGCTCATGATCTGTTATAATATAAAGTTAAAAGCTCACAGAAAAAAGCCTTACAAGAAAACAATAGAATACATTCAAATGAGTAAAACAAAGACAGTCATCAACTACTATAGTTAGGAATATGAATACTATATAGTATAAAGAAGTAAAAATATTTAGAAACATTTAAAATATATAATCCACATATTCTTGATCATTATGGTTGAACTGAACAATTTATTGAAGAATTTCTTATTGAGATTAGTACATAAACATATTTTCCTTTAGTATTATATTTACATGATAAAACATGACATGTTACTGTACACAATATCAACAATGTCATCCGTGTAAATGACCTTGATCACACACTGTATTCTCTGCTCTGTGTATTTGTGGTTTAGTGATGTTAGTTACCTGTATCAGTTAAACTATTATTGGGGGAAAATGGAAGTAGTTCAGATTGAATTTATTTAATAGAATTTGTGTTGATTCAGTTAAAAATGTTTCATTCATTGGTTTTCTTTAGGACAAATAACATCACATATTTTTTCTTCTCATTTCTTCTGTTTGCCTCTTAATATTTTTAAGATCCTGGATGGTTTCTTTGTTGTTTTGATTTGTGAATGTTCCACAGACTGAGGAGTGGAGGATACAGATCCCTTTGCAAAATTAGGAGGTGAATCTTTGGAGTCACGGAAGCGTGTTGATGCAAAAATTGAACTGTTGTCACTTGATCGAGATCTTAATGAACTAGATCCAGAACTTCCAGAGATTGAATCAGACATCTCATCTTCACTCCCTGGAAATAATGATGATATTTACTAAATAGTTTTATTCATCCTGAATAGTAAAGGAGCAGTTACACTGCAAGACTGTGACACATTTATCTTAAATTGCAATAAATAATTAAATTATGAAAAATGCACTCTTTATAAAACAAATATCTTACAAAACTCTGTGTACTTTGCCTATAAGTAGAAGAGCAGGTTTTGTATATTTGCTGGTGCTTATGGCAGGGAGGATTCATCATAATGTTAAAGTGATGAAAGTGTTAGAACGGCATACATACAGAATCGCAAATTGCAATACAGACAAGTGCGCACACACACAAAAACAAAGAAACTGATAAGATCAATTGCTTTAACTTTTTTATCTAATGAATTTCATATATTTAGAGAACAGTTTAAGTATTACAATTTTTGGGGCACTGTAATCAAATAATTAAAATAAATATACTTACTGAATGGTTTTTGTAATTTCTTGTTGTATGATCCATCAGCAAATGAGAGAGGAGAGTCTAGAGAGTGTGATGATGCAAACATCAGCGAACTTTTGTCTGCACCTGGACGAGATCTGAATGAACCATAAGCAGAACTTCTCAGAGAGACTGTGTCAAACATCTCATCCTCACTCACTGGAAACAGTGATAAAAAAAAGAATATTGTTTCTACAGTATTTGATAACATAGAATAAGAGAAGATGTTTAATACTTGGCAATAATAAAAACATCCATTCCTGTTTAATAACTCAAAGGAAAACAAAGCATAATGCAGTTCTAATGTGGTAAAAGTAATGGGCCTGATGTCCATAATAAAACAATTAAGGCTTCACCATTTAATATAATCAAAGACATAGAAATGGGAATGAAGAAGGAAAACATGCTAGAAAACATGTCAACATATGATAACAACATTTTAGATGATGAGCTGAAGCAACTGAAAGATTTCTCTTTCAATACTGTAAGGTGGTGAAAAATGTGAGAAAAGAAGAACCACCAACCACCCACTGGCCCAATGGCGGAGTCCAAGTGGCATGGCGAAGGCATTCGCGCGTTCTGTCTTTCCAGCGCTCTGGGTTGTTACAGTTAACGTTATTTTAACATTGCGTAATTTATCTGACTCCAAAAGATAAAAGGAAACCTTGTTGAATGATATTATTTGTATTTGATTATTATGAGTGATAATAATCCTGCAATTTGGGTCAGTGTCTGATTATCCCGCTTTACTCTAAACGATATTCACTCATCCGATTCTCATGTCGCTTAGAGTCTCGCGCCGGCCGTTTATACGCGGATCTCACGGTCACAAACTCGCCAGTCTTGGTCATTGCCAGAGGTAAGAGACCAGTAACATTTAGGTGGCTGCCCCCTGCAACTCACTGCTAAACGCACCTTTTTTGGTCAGCCTAGATTATTAACACCTAATCACAAGCAACAATTATTTTCAGCCAGAGGTCATGACCACTCCACAGCGATAGATAGACCAATGTTACCTTCTCAAATGGCAGCTTTATATAATCATGCCATGGTTTCCCATGTACACTTAACTGGAATAATATTACTGTAATCGGAGTCTGAGACTTACCCTATTTAGATTGGTCAGACAACCCTTGTGTTGTTCTAAACGAAAATTCTCATTAACAGCCTCTAAGATCTAAGTACACTTAAACTAATGCCAAGTTGTTAGCCGGATCTCTAAAATTCTCAGCAGGTGTGTCTTTGTCACCTAGACAGGATTCTAGTCCGTTACTAACCTGAGCGGGGATTTGCGGTAACAAGGATGTAATGGGATACAATATAATTTTTATACTGAATACATAATATAAGAACGTGTCTATAAATTCAGAATACTGCGGAACAATTCAAACATGACAATTTATTAGTCAGGTAAATGTTTCTTGACAATTACAATTCAACTCAATTCAGAGAGTACGAAAACAAAACATCAAATCCTCATAGATTAGTCTACGAGTCTAAGACGCATACTTGACAGTAGAAAAAGATGCGATCGGAAAAAACAGTGCTGTGTGTCTGAAGGCTCACACACAGCACCGTGGGGTTCATCATAGTAAGAATTCCCCCGAACATTTTGCCAGCTTCCCTTAAATACCCAGACCAAAATACCCTTCCTCCACACAACAACAATTTACATTGTAAAGGACTCTGTCCTGGATCTGATCAGGCCACAAATGGGCATTTGCATGAAGACACAACCTCATCAGTGAGCAGAATATCTTAAAGCCTCAAACCTATGTTATGATCTGCTCTACTGCTGTGGATATGAGACCATTGTACCAATCGCACTGAGACATTTCAAATGATACCAAATATGCATATGAAGATTCTTTGTTCTTATAAGATATGGTATTTGTCAAATCCAGTTCATGGGTGAGCTTTGAATTGCTCTGAGTTCAGTTGGAGAGAGATGAGAGGGGGGGAAGAGAACAGAAGTAAAGGTGTGAGTTGGTAATCATCATGCATCGTTGTACGCTGTCTGAGATGGAGATGCAAACTCTGTGGGGAGTTCATTGTATTGGATGAAGTTCTGTGTTTCCCGGGATATGGTGCCCTTTTGGTGCGGACACCTTGGCACCAGCCTTACAATACTTATCAAAATGTCAAAATATTTTACACTTATACACCACGTTTTGTCAAGACAATCAAATTTTCTAAAGGCTAGTTATAACATACTGACATTCTAATTTAGTTAACTATCTGAAACCCCATTTTTAATATTGTAACTCCAATTTAATGTAATTACAGTTTAGTGACAGTGAAAGAGAGAAGAACGTTTCATCAAATACAAATTATTCACTCACTCATCTGTGATTCTGCTTTATTTTCCTTTGCTCTTCTTTTCTCCTTCACCTTCTGTAAAAGTTCAAAACGGCAGCTGTTGTTTTGTGTCACTGTCTCTTCTATCTTCTCCAGCAGATCTTTGATCTGAGTGTCATCACTTCTGTTCTCATTGTTGAGAACATGATATCTGTTCCCACATTTCTCCACCAGCCACTGGAGATCCTCTCCTTCACTCTCAATGTGTTGCTCTATAGATGTGTCTCCTAGAAAGTCTCCAAAGGTGAAGAGCACTATAGTGTGACTCCAGACTCTCTCACTGAGAAGATCCACATACCCCTGAAATACTTTTCTCTCATCCTCTTTAAATCTAATGTCTGCACGTACAACCAGTAGAACAACATGAGGTCCTGGAGGACACAGAGATACACTGAGTAAAATCTCTTGTTTCAGTAACTCAGAGCTCTGATCTACAGGAACATTTCTCCACCATCCTGGAGCTTCTATGACAGTGATGTGTCTGTCTGCTACTTCTCTCTGTCTCTTCACACACTGAGCAGTTGTCTTCAGGTCAAACTCTTCTCTGTTCAGGATGATGTTTCCTGATGAACTCTTTCCAGCTACTTTATAACCCATTAACACAATCCTCAACTCTGAGAGCTTCTCACCTGTAACAAATAAACAAAACATGTAAAAATATGAATTATCATATATTTTACAGTGGAGATTATCATACGTTTGAACAAGACAGTACATACACAACAAGGTAATAAATCTGTGTTTTTAAGAAGCATAATTTTAACAAAATTCAAACGTCACCTTGACTTACATATTTAATATATGTAAAATATATATTTTCATGTTTTTTTATGTATATTAGGGTGTTTTACATTACATTGTATTTTGTTAAGTAAAACTGCAATGTATTATGTGTTACTCTGGTGGTGTTTTGTATTTGTCTATGACATTGTGCACCATGTCGAGTTTTAGAGAGTTTAATATAAATGCCACTTGTGATGATCTTTGATTCATTATATGATCAACTATTTTACACGTTGTATTATAAGGGTTAACTGTACATTAAATGGTGAACAATGGCAGATTTTAGTGTTTCTATGCTGATATATTTACATTATATTAGATAATGAAATATACACTTACTTTATAAGAGCTATAAAACAAAAAAGATTTGAAATGCCATTTCAGCACACATAAAACTTTGCTTCCATCTTCATTAGTCTTGAAAAGTTATAACCTTTATTCTGCCTTTTATTTAGAATTATTCTGCCAAACACTGCTGTCAGTTTTAATATTTAATTCCACTGAACATTCTTATACTCTCACAACTCATGACAACAATGCATTTGTGTATGAGCAGCAGAAACTTCTTCAATCAACAAGTGATAAACTTAGTTACATCAGAAACTGTCTGACAGACCTACTGTACCTGTGATCTATTCAGATACAACTAAAAACATACAATCATTAAACCCAATTATTACACGGCTCTCTGGAATACTGTATTTTGATCAGTTTTGAAATAAACCAGAAGATCTGTAGAGTCTGAAATAACAGACATGATGAAGTCTAACAGTACTACTAAGTGTGATGTTGTTTTCATGTTCAGTCAGCTGAATGTTCTCAGTGTTTAGATCTGTGATGTTTACTCACTCATCTGTGATCTGATCTTCTCTCTCTGTTTCTTCATCCTCTTCACTCGTTCTTCTGCTCTCTCTTCCTCTGCTCTTCTTTTCTCCTCCAGCTCCTGTAAAATCTTTCTGTCTATTTCAAAATGGCAGCCGTTGTTTTGTGTGACAGTCTCTTCTATCTTCTCCAGCAGATCTTTGATCTGAGTGTCATCACTTCTGTTCTTATTGTTGAGAACATGATATCTGTTCCCACATTTCTCCACCAGCCACTGGAGATCCTCTCCTTCACTCTCAATGTGTTGCTCTATAGATGTGTCTCCTAGAAAGTCTCCATGAGTGAAGAGCACTATAGTGTGACTCCAGACTCTCTCACTGAGAAGATCCACAAACCCCTGAAATACTTTTCTCTCGTCATCTTTAAATCTAGTGTCCACACGTACAACCAGTAGAACAACATGAGGTCCTGGAGGACACAGAGACACACTGAGTAAAATCTCTTGTTTCAGTAACTCGGGGCTCTGATCAACAGGTACAGTACTCCACCATCCTGGAGCTTCTATGACAGTGATGTGTCTGTCTGCTACTTCTCTCTGTCTCTTCACACACTGAGCAGTTCTCTTCAGGTCAAACTCTTCTCTGTTCAGTATGATGTTTCCTGATGAACTCTTCCCAGCATATTTATCCCCCATTAACACAATCCTCAACTCTGAGAGCTTCTCACCTGTAACAAATACACAAAACATGTAAAAATATGAATTATCATATACTTTACAGAGGAGATTAACATACGTTTGAACAAGACAGTACATGCAGAACAAGGTAATACATCTATGTTTTTCAAGAACATAATTTTAACAAAATTCAAACGTCACCTTGACTTACACATTTTATATTTATAAAATAAATTAATGTTTGATATTGTTTATGCATATTAAGGTGTTTTACACTACATTGTATTTTGTTAAGTATTACTGTAATGTATTATGTGTTACTCTGGTGGTGTTTTGTATTTGTCTATGACATTGTGCACCATCTGTCAAGATTGGGGTTGGAAGAAGAACCCAAATGCATGCAGCAGTGAACGGGATATAAAAAAAGACTTTAATACAAACAGGAACAAAACAAAAGCCCACGATGGGCTAAAACCTTATTCAAGAACAGGGTGGAGGATCGCTGACTAAACTAACAAGGATTTAAACAACTCTGGACAAATAACTATAGACTAACTTCGACAAGAACTCTGGAATATCTCAAAGACTCGTAAGCTATCAGACACAGGACAAAGCACAAACTAGCAAAATAAACAAGCACAGGAAAATAGACACGAGGGGATTTTAAAGGGAGTCTAACAAAGGATAATTAAAAAGGGCAGGTGTGGGTGATGAAACACTCAAGGGAAGTCGATCCCAGCATCCACCACAAGTGTGTCCTTGAGCAAGACACTTTACTCCATGTTGCTCCAGGGGGATTATCCCTGTAATAAGTGCACTGTAAGTCGCTTTGGATAAAAGCGTCTGCCAAATGACTAAATGTAAATGTAAATGTAAGTTAATGAGGAAACAAGATGGCGGGAACAAAGACACGGACCAGAGTGAGAGTATAGAAGGCCGCTAGGTAAACTATCTCTCAACTCCGCTGCAAAAAAAAAAAATATGACATGATAGGGGAATCATGACACCATCTCAAAGTATTAGAGAGTTTAATATAAATGCCACTTGTTATGACCTTTGATTCATTATATGATCGTCTATTTTACCCGTTGTATTATAGGGGTTAACTGTACATTTAATGGTCAAAAATGGCAGATTTTAATGTTTCTATGCTGATTTATTTACAGTATATATGGCACATGTCAGAGCTCTTTTTGAGTCTACACATGAAAATTTATGTTGGAACTAAAATGGCAGTAGTTGAGGAATT
Source organism: Triplophysa dalaica (assembly GCF_015846415.1). NCBI lineage: Eukaryota > Metazoa > Chordata > Actinopteri > Cypriniformes > Nemacheilidae > Triplophysa > Triplophysa dalaica. The sequence continues at coordinate 3,292,612 of NC_079565.1, read as the reverse complement.
CTTTGAAATACAGACTTACAGTTGGTCTTGTTTTAAAAAATAAAAGTAGCTGATTAGTGCAACAAAAAAAAACACGCATAGAAAAAAAAATTAAAGGTATGTTGTTAAGTTTATTGTAAAAAATGAATAAAATAAGTTTTAAAAATTCGGGTCGCAAAAGGATAACAAAAATCTAAGCACACTCTTAATAAAAAACAATCAATTTCTCTCCCAACATAAATTATTTAAAAAAACACCAAAGAAATCTGTATTCTAGAGTCTTAGACCTTTCCAATGATATATAGTTTGTCATGATTACATTAGAAATTACATGCACAATATTGACGCAAAATTAGGTGTCCCGTACACGGAACAGGCTACTCATACTATAAACATATTTTTTACAAAATTTTACTTTAAACGTATAAGTCACATTCAAATTTACATTGAAAAACACATTTGACATTATTAAAAAAATCGTATATATATCTTTTCAAGTTATTTATAGAAAACATTTACATTTAGCATACGCTTTTATCCAAAGAGATTTACATTGCTTTATCCTATACATTTTACATAGGTAATTGCAATCCCCTGGGATCAAACCCACAACCTTGCGTTGTTAACGCAGTGTTCTTACCACTGAGCTACAGGAAAGCTGTATAATTGTGTTTAATATTATATGTTGTGTTACTTCAGTGTGTCATATGACTGCATCAGCTCTAAAGATCACTTCATAAGATGTAAAAACTGTTCCAGAAAAATGTATTATTGTTATTATTAATCTTACATTTATAAATTAACTGTTAAGATATTTTTAACATTTTGATTTGGTTATAAATGATCTTTTAGAAGTATTTTGCTCAAAAGCATGTGTACTATTAAACTATTGAAACAGGAAGCTCTTCTGGACCAGAGTTATTAATGTTTTCTTAACTGGTCTATATTAGTATTTGGAAAGGTCTTTAGAAAGGCCCATCCAAGTGTACTTTGATTCATTATGCGACTGTGTATTTTACCGCCTGTATAATAGTGTTTATCTGTAAATTAAGGTGAAAAGGCAGACTTATGTTTGACAAAGCTGCTATATTAACATTTTATCAGTAAATGAAATACACAATTAAGAACGATAACATAAACAGTCATTAAAATAACTCTGTCGTAGTGTTAAAAATTCCTTAGTTTTACATTTTATTTTTAATTTTTACGTCATTCTTTCAGATTTATTCAGACAAACACTACTACCAGTTAATTGAAAAGTTGGCATTTTTTATTGTAAATACAACTTTTGTATGGAACTATACTTAGATGGAAGAAACCGTTTCTTAAGCAAGAAACTATTCAGTCAGCCTTTAGGGTGTTAAGACACTTTAATGCCATGTTGGGGTTGCCTACTCTTTGTTTTTTTTACAAAATCAACCAGCTGATTTTAAATGAAAATAATATCACAGACAATTCGGCTGTTACACGCTGTACCAGCAGAGCTGTGATTCAACCGTAACTGTAGGTAATAACAGACATGCAGGGCCGGATTTAGGAGGATGGGGGCTCCTGGGCTTGAGATGTTTTCGGGGCCCTTGTATTTAAAAGCATGTGTTTGTTAACATAAGTAAATGTTTTGAGTAAAAATTACACCTGCTCATTTGTTTACATGTTTATAATGCTTGTTTTGATAGTGGAAGCCACAAGTGGTGTGTTTATGGCGTGTAGAAAGTTTCAAACATACTTAAATGTAAAATCCAATCAACAATAATAATTAACTTTACAATTTCAAGGGCACTAATATCGTTTTTTTTGACATAATCAGAGAGCCCATTATGTATTTAAAAATAACAGTAAAATGTATTTATTCATAATAAAAAAAATCATAAAAACTACTTAAAAGGAACAAATGTGTGTGTTTTCCCTGTATTTCTGGAGGATCTTGGGAGATTAAACGTCTCAGATCTAAAATGTAGGAACCCCTGCATTACCATGAAACTAAAAATGAGTTTTACAGTTGTCAGCATTTAATAATCTTGTTTATTGTTAGTTAATGCCAAATACAATTGTTCATGTTAGTGCAGTTGTTTATGTTTAATGTTTTTAAAAATATAAGTAAATACTGAAAATGAATATTAACAAATGCAATATAATCTGTAATCTACTGCTTAACTAATGTTAACAAATGCAATGTAGTAAAGTCTTTTAGAAATATATTATTATTCTATTGCAATTCCATCAGTAAAATATATAACAGTTCTATGAGTTTGAAATGCACTTTAAAATTATTTTCATAATAATGAGATGAAACGGCTTGAATAGTTTCAGAATGATGAGATGGGTTCATAGTTTTGTAAGGTCTAGTTAACTGAGGTTGTGCAGGGCAAATAGGGCATCCCTCTGTTACACATCGTTGTAAGTATTTTATACCGTCTGCCAAATGAATGAATGTAAATGTTATACCTAACATAACTTCATTTTCATGTCAAATTCTAAAAATGTAAATCTGAGAGATTTACTCACATGGCCATGAATCCATGAATGAGATATCTGAAATGAATCATATTAATTAAGAATTTAAATTTTACCCGAGATTTCAATGTCAGACATGAAATAACTTACAAATAAACGCGGTTTGAAAAAGCACGAGCAGTTTCTCCCTTCGCGTGTCCCGTTGTTCGGTTGTTTTGACTTTGTTGATTTAATTTACATTTTAGCTTTCCTGTAGCTCAGTGTTAAGAGCATTGCGTTAACAACGCAAGGTTGTGGCTTCGATGCTAGGGGATTGCAATTACCTATGTAAGAAATGTATAGGATAAAGTAATGTAAGTCGCTTTGGATAAAAGCGTCTGCCAAATGCATAAATGTCAAAAAAATATATATATATTAGGCTCACATGGATGGATTTAATACGGGAAATACGGGAAAAATTACTAAACGTGAGGGTATGGGAGGATGTTTGTGAAAATGGAAGTGTTGACAGGAATGTAAGGTCTAGTTACATTCTCTAAAGATCATGGTGTGGTTCCATAGGTAAATAATCATTATTTCTATTTGACTAAATGCTGTTCTTTCGCGTTCTCGTCTCTCAGTATTTTTTTTTCCTTTTAGCGCTTCACTGCGATAGTGCTTGTCAGACATTATAACAGCGTCTTAATGCAGAGACAGGTTTCACTGCGGGCGGGGCCCATGTGCTGGAGCCCAGTCAAGACTAATGGTAAGTCCGGCCTTGCAGGCAAGTCTACAGAACAACTGTGATATTGTTTTAATGTTCAGTCAGCTGATTGTTGTCAATGTGTAGATCAGTAGTGTGATGTTTACTCACCCATCTGAGATCTGATCATCTCTCTCTGTTTCTTCATCCTCTTCACTCGTTCTTCTGCTCTCTCTTCCTCTGCTCTTCTTTTCTCCTCCAGCTCCTGTAAAATCTTTCTGTCTATTTCAAAATGGCAGCCTTTGTTTTCTGTCACTGTCTCTTCTATCTTCTCCAGCAGATCTTTGATCTGAGTGTCATCACTTCTGTTCTTATTGTTGAGAACATGATATCTGTTCCCACATTTCTCCACCAGCCACTGGAGATCCTCTCCTTCTCTCTCAATGTGTTGCTCTATAGATGTGTCTCCTAGAAAGTCTCCATGAGTGAAGAGCACAATAGTGTGACTCCAGACTCTCTCACCGAGAAGATCCACATAACCCTGAAATACTTTTCTCTCGTCATCTTTAAATCTAGTGTCCACACGTATAACCAGTAGAACAACATGAGGTCCTGGAGGACACAGAGATACACTGAGTAAAATCTCTTGTTTCAGTAACTCAGGGCTCTGATCAACAGGTACAGTACTCCACCATCCTGGAGCTTCTATGACAGTGATGTGTCTGTCTGCTACTTCTCTCTGTCTCTTCACACACTGAGCAGTTCTCTTCAGGTCAAACTCTTCAGTGTTAAGGATGATGTTTCCTGCAGAACTCTTTCCAGAATATTGACATCCGATTAACACAATCCTCAACTCTGAGAGCTTCGGAGTGTCACCTGCAACAAATACAAAAACACACTTATGCAAAATTATATTGTAATGAGAGTCTTTAAAGGTCCTTTAAACTGCTCTAAATATAATAATATCTAAGTTTAATTAAAGAGCGTGTCCAAGCTTCAATGAAACAGAGGAAAGGTTTAAAGCATAGTCGAGGATTGATATTAACAATTTAAAACTAATTAAAAAATCCCAATAACATTTTTATCTCCTCACAACAATTTACATCACGAAGACATTAGAATTAGTGGTAAAATGTCTTCAACTAACAAAAAATATTTGGTTGTTACATATGAAATTTGATTTTAATGTGTATTAATATTCGCTTCAAATATGAGACTTTTCTTTGGATATTTAGACCCCCTTGGGGACGTTCTCTTTAGAATGAGTCTATAAACGTGAGACATTCGTTCATATTCGCAACACAAATGAATACAGTTTTGATGAAGTCCAAGAGCATCCCGACTCCTCATAGACAGCAAGGTAACGTAAATCAAATGTGACTTAATCGTCCAAATAGTCAATGTGACTCTACTACAGTGGCTCGACAGAATTTTTTGTTTTGGGTGAACTGTTTCTTTTAGCGTGAATAAAATTTTAACATCTAGTTTGTTCTTTTTCAATTGCATTAAACAAGGACGCATATACAGTTGCCTCCTCTTTACAGGTAGTATGCAGAAAGGTGTGTCTACACGTTTATTATAGCCAAAAAAATTATGAAAATATATTAATTGTTTTATGTATGAAGCCTATATTAAAACGTACAACTGTTTATAATAGAAAAACATGATAACGAGACGATAGAACAACTGTGGTAATAAAATAACTTTAACATGTCAAGATAAACAATACAAATATTTGTTTCTAAAAGTGATGTTCAAGGATTTTTACGAAATATATACTGTTATATTGTAATTAAAAATATATACTTACGCTCCATTTTTATTGTACCTATTGTGTCTCGGTTGAAGTTTCATAGTAAAGTTCTCTTTCAGTTCTTCAAATACATCAGAGCATTTAGGGGGTGACAAGTCTTATCTTGTTTACAGGTAAAGTTGTCAGCACAGACAACTGAAAAAACTATAACTGTTTGACAGGAATAGTTAATAATTGAAGAAACAAATGAATAAAGCCGATTACCCAAAGTTACAACTGATTACATGAGTTTCTAGGGTAACACATTACTAACAATACGTAATATAAAGCGTAAAGTTGTTTGTATTATAAAAAATATAAAAGCAGTAGCCCAAGTTAACATACACAGCTGGAACCTTTTTGTACAGCGTTAGCCACATATATTTTATAGTTGGTCAAAGTATTTTCTTACTTTGATATGGTTGTCCAGCGATAAAGTCAAAAAGATCCTTCCATGCCCGTCTGAGTTACAAGGAGTGCCAGGCATGGTCAATAATTAGTGTTCATTTTTTATTCATTTATCTGAATATGATTTATTTCTAACTGGTGCTGTTGGAAATTTATTTGATTATAATTTAATTGAAGTTATTGCACAGTCTTAAACCATCAACTTCTGCTGCCAGTTTCTGTAAATAAAGGCACTTCTTCATTTATTTTTTGTTGCTTGTTTTAAAAACACAATTGACAATAACAGTCAAGAGCATCATCAATGAGATTTAACCCCCTGAAAGAAAAATTACAAACAACATAAAAAACATCTGCACTAATTTTGTGGCATTTTACTATGCTTTTATACAGGCAATGTTGTAAAAGAGGTTAGGCAATTATTTGTGTACAGCATGGTTCCTTAAACCTTGCCCTGGAGGGCCAATGCCTTGCAGAGTTTAGCTGGTCAAAACACACCAGAGCAATCTGATGGAGGTCATGTGATTACAATATTATTAAATATTATAGAACAAATGCATATAAATATATTAGTGGTGGGCATAGATTCATTTTTTTAATCTAGATTAATCTAGATTAAAGTGGCTCATTTGAATTCTGCCGAAGGCATTCAGAATATGTGTGCTACCCAATTAATGACTAAAAGTAAGTCTTTGAGAACGGGTTTCTCAAGCCAGGTGGCGCATTAGACCAGGGGCTCATCTCCTGTTTCCAAAATGCATCTGCTTGAGAAAGCTGCTTGAGAAAGCTGTTCTACTATGATAATTTGTGATGAAAATTAAATTATGTTCAATAAGATGTACTTGTGTTTACTTCCGCATTAGCTAAGGGATGCTTTGCGTTTAGGTGGTACTTGAGACTGGAAGAGCTCCTACAGTACATTTACATTTAGTCATTTAGCAGACGCTTTTATCTAAAAGCGACTTTCAAAGAGTTAGGGAGCAACAAGCGATATGTCATACAGGAGCCATAATACATTAGGTGCCAATACAAAGTTACTGGTTTCAACTAAAGCTAGACCACTGTATGTAAACCAATTCCGTACAGTAAACCAATTCCACATTGCACAAGGTGCAAGCAACCTTAGTCTTGTCAAGGTTTCCATTGGGAAGCTTCTTAAAAATAAATTTTCCCTGAAGCAAACCCGGCGGCTTCATAGCTGCCTCCAATTTAAACGTCACGTTTGATGTGGTAATTTCACAGTAACGTTATGTTGTGTTCAGACCAAACGCGAATGGCGCGTCAAGCGCGAGTGATTTACATGTTAAGTCAATGCAAAGACGCGATAGACCTACTTGCTGCGCGAATTGCGCGAATGAAGCCCTGGTTATGAGATAATGAGGTGGCGCGAATGACGCGAATCACGCGTGTTGAAAAATCTTGTTCTCGCCCCCTACAGTGCAATTAAGCTATGTGTAGATAATTATAGGAATGATTATCTTAATGTGCTGGATTTGTGTATAACTATACAGGCCCCTTTAAGAGAGCCCCTTGTCTGTTTCTGGTCTGCGTGATACGTCCAGGACTATTGTCCAGGACTGTTATGATTTAATAGAGACACACAACATGGTGTCAGAAGATGGACTTTACGCCTGCATAAACCATATTCGCTCAGACATTTGATCGAGCCTGCTTGGAAGGTGATACACGCACGTGTTGCTGCTAACTTCACCATGGGGGATTGTTTCCGAAGACCCGACCCGCTCAGTTTTGATGGAAATATTGCCGACAACTGGCGGATTTTCGAGTAGGACTTTGACATTTTCATTGCGGCGGCACACTAAGAAACTAAGAAAATGAATCATTTCAGCAAAAGTTGCAAAGTACGTCATCAATTCAATCAAAAGAAATACAACCACAGAAGATCAGTTCACGATCTTGAAGTGGAAGACTCCTCCAGTCATGACGACACTTTTTATGTCGACGGTATTGAACCTGGCAAGTGTGTCAACATTGTTTACCACCCAGCGTCCAGGCTGGAAGAAGGATTTGTCACCTTACACATAAATGCCATTCCGGAAGAGATAAAAGTGGACACAGGGGCCAAATGTAATGTAATGCCAAAAAAGCTATTCAAACGAATTTCCAGTGGTGGTGAGAGACCAGTCAGAATATCGCAGACACCTAACCTAGTAGCTTATGGTGGAAGCAGAATCGAAACCGAAGGCTTAGCGACATTGATGTGCAGTTTAAATGGACAAAATCATTCACTTCAATTCTACCTGGTGGATCAAGATGTCCAGCCATTGTTGGGTTTCCGTGCATGTTTGGACATGGGAATTGTCACAATTAGTCCAAACGTTCACCTTGTAGATAGGGAGAGCAGTACTGAAGAATATCTTGCTGAATATAAAGACTTGTTCACAGATGAGCTAGGAGAACTTCCAGTCACCTATTCCATGACTAGGGATGGGAATTGATAAGAATTTAACGATTCCGATTCCATTATCGATATTGCTTATCGATCCGATTCCTTTTCGATTCTCATTGGGTGAGGGAATAAGTACAAATTTGTTTGTTTGTATTAACTCGCTTTAATCTCTTTTAAGAACATAGCACATACTCTGAGTATACACAAATTATGTGAAGCAACCTCAGAACAAACCTAAAAGTAGGCTACAAAGTAAAGTCCAGGGACCTATAGAATTGTTCATATTCATCATTGGTCCAGAAAAAAAAAAAAACTGCCATTTAAGTGCCATTTAAGGACCATAAAAACTAAAAACACTGACTAAACAGTGAAGGACGAGCTTGTGCCGTTGGAAATGTTCAACCTGAAACAAAATTCAATTCAACTGACATCGTCTAAATTTGATTGAGAATGACAATTGAGATTATTATTCATATAGGAAAAGTTTACGCAATGAAATGGCGCTCACATTAACTAAATAGAGAAGTTACCTTCGGCATTAATAGCAGATGATGTCTCGTTAGCTCCGCTGCTGCTTGACTCACTTGTTGTTGCTGTGTCGCTAAGTAGTAGTGTATCAAACACGCGACAGTCCTGCAAATGAACTGCGTGCTGTGTGGCCAAATGTTTTTGTATATTGGAGGTAGTTCCTCCCTTTGCCGAAATCAAACTGTTACAGTTGTTGCAAATGACCACATTGGCGTCTTTTCTAGTGAAATATAACCACGCTTTAGATCGCTTCTGCCTTGATGACATGTTTGCTGAGGAACCAAAACAACGCAGCGCGTGTGTGACCCTGCGAAAACGAAAGCTATTTCAGAGATGCCCACCCCGAACGATGTTCCTGGACTTCAGAGGTTTTTGGTAATGGCAAACTACCTGGGGAAGTTTATCCCAAATTTGAGTGATATCGCCCCACCCCTCAGGAATTTGACGTACAGAGAGACTGCAAGGTGTTGGTATCAGCAGCACCAACATGCGTTCGACACTCTTAAGTCATGCCTATCTAACCCATCTGTTTTAGCATACTACGATGTGAAGAAGCCAGTTACCTTAACCTGCGATGCCTCAAGCTATGGTCTTGGTGCTGCTTGCTTACAAGATTGCAAACCAGTTGCATACTCATCTCGCAGGCTCACAGACACTGAGGCGCAGTATGCGCAGATAGAAAAGGAGCTGCTAGCTGGTGTATTTGCTTGTACTAAGTTCAGAGACTATGTGTATGGGAAACCAACGATTGTCGAGACTGATCACCAGCCTCTGGTGACAATTAAAAAAAAACCTATCCACACAGCCCCTGCACGTTTACAAAGGATGTTGCTTCAATTACAGCGTTACGATATGACATTGTTGTACAAAAAGGGCAAACAGATGTATCTTGCCGACACTTTGTCTCGAGTTCCAAACACAGAAACCCCTCCAGCCATGGAAAACGACTCATACGAAGTCATGAGTGTCAGCTACATTTCTAGTGCTCGTCTGGAGGAACTCCGAAGACACACAGCGGAAGATGAAGTGCTGCAGACCCTCAGTTCTGTAATTCAAAGCGGATGGCCAGCCAAAGAATTCGTCCATTCTTCCCTTACATAGACTGTCATGATTCCGCTATCATGTCATGTTTATTCTTATTCTTGCAGCGGAGTCATGACTAAGTCTAGGGTTTTGTGTGAGAAGGACATGGCATGGCTTAGATTTTGGCTGTCATGCGCCTTCTCGTGTCTCGTCTATGGCCCCGCCCCTCTCGTCTCCTCGTTAGCTTCCCTTGAGTGTTTCATTACCCACACCTGCCTATTGTTAATTATCCTTTGTTCGTCTCCCTATTTAATGCCCTTGTATTCTCTGTCCTGTGCTCGTTTGTTCTTGTACATAGTTGTAACTTTGCTCGTCTGAACTGCTGTACCCAGGATTTATTCTATATGCTGTGTCCCAGCGTTTCTGCTCCAGCACTCTGTTCCTGAGAGTTTTTGTTACAGTTTGTTACCCTATGTGAGTTTTTCGTTCCTGTTTTGGCTGTCTTTGTTAATCCCCTGTATTTTACCCCATTGTGGGTTTTTGTTTTGTGTTTATTAAAATCTTTTGTTACCTCATACCGCTGCCTGCATTTGGGTTCTTCTCTATCACCACACGTTTCGTGACAGAACAATCGAGCCAATACTGAACCCAGCAAGCAGCCATGAACACTGGCCGTTGTGGTGTTGCCCGTCGCCTCTGCAGCCTTCGCCAGGGGAGGGAGACGGTGCATGAGTTTGGGGAGAGGTTCCTCGACATCGCCGGGCAAGGTGTCTTCGGGGAGGATGAGCTGGCGGTGCGGTTCAACACCGGTCTCAGAGACCCACTCTCCCGATCGGAGATGAGAGCGATGAGGCCGTTGGACTTCGAAGCCGTGTGGCTAGCCGCCACGGCTCGTGCGGAGTCCACGAACACATCCCCGTCCGACTCCTCCTGCACGGAGCTAGCCGTGCCTCCCACCGCCTCTCTTCTGTCGACCGCAGTCCCTGTGGGCCGCTCCTGGAAGAGGAAGCCCAAGAGGGGAGATCGTTTCAGTACTGCCCAGCATCCGGTGTTCCCGAGACTGGCTTTCAAGCCGGTCCAGCAGCCGGCACCAAGCGCTGCCCAGCCACCGGAGAGCGCTGCCCAGCCGCCATTCCAGCCGGTCCCGTCCGGCACTCCCGGGCCTCTCCAGCCGGTCCCGTCCGGCACTCCCGGGCCTCTCCAGCCGGTCCCGTCCGGCACTCCCGGGCCTCTCCAGCCGGTCCCGTCCGGCACTCCCGGGCCTCTCCAGCCAGAGAGCGCTGCCCAGCCGGCAATCCAGTCAGTGTTCCTGCCGGTCTTCCAGCCGGTGTCAACCCCCGCCCAGCCAGCCTTACACCCGGAAGTCAAGCCTGCCCCTGTTCCCCACTGGACTTCCCCAGTCAATCCCCCTGGGGCTTCACGCTCCAGAGCGCCACCCCAGACCGTGACTCCCCCTAAGACTGTCCCACCCTACCCATACCCTGTTGGACTGCCCCCTGGGAACTCTTGTTTTCCCCACCACCCCTCCCATGTCTGTTATTTTTATTATGCCATCCTAACCCTAGTGTCATATTTGCCTGTCTGCCCTTAATCATGTTTACAATGTTCTGTTGGTTTTTGTCTGTTACCCAGTCTGTCTTGTCTTGTTAGTTACCCCTTGTTGAACACCTGGAGGTGTTCATTTGAGGGGGGGCTTATGTCATGATTCCGCTATCATGTCATGTTTATTCTTATTCTTGCAGCGGAGTCATGACTAAGTCTAGGGTTTTGTGTGAGAAGGACATGGCATGGCTTAGATATTGGCTGTCATGCTCCTTCTCGTGTCTCGTCTATGGCCCCGCCCCTCTCGTCTCCTCGTTAGCTTCCCTTGAGTGTTTCATTACCCACACCTGCCTATTGTTAATTATCCTTTGTTCGTCTCCCTATTTAATGCCCTTGTATTCTCTGTCCTGTGCTCGTTTGTTCTTGTACATACGTGTAAACTTTGATGTCCGTTTGCCTGTCTGAACTCTGGTTCCAAGGAGTTATCCATACGCTGTGTCCCAGCATTTATTTCCAGCGTCCTGTTCCTGTTTTGTGATCCTTGTTGATTTTGTTGCAGTTGGTTTTCCCTCCGTGAGTTTTACGTTCCTGTTTGGCTGTCTTTGTTTATCCCCTGTATTTTACCCCATTGTGGGTTTTTGTTTTGTGTTTATTAAAATCTTTTGTTACCCCATACCGCTGCCTGCATTTGGGTTCTATCACCACACGTTTCGTGACATAGACGAGTTAACTCTGGACAATGGAATAGTGATGAAGGGCCACAAATCAGTCATCCCTCGCTCTTTGCAGAAAGAGTACATCAGCATAGTCCACAGAGGTCAACCTGGTGTGGAAGCTACTAAACACAGAGCTAGAGGTATCATTTTCTGGCCAGCAATGACAGCTGACATCACCGCAGAAATCCTTTCATGTTCAGTTTGCAACAGCACAAAGCCTCACCAACAGAGGGAGCCACTCAAGCTGTACCCTGTTCCAGATCTTCCCTGGTCCACGGTAGCAATGGACATGTTCGAATGGCACGGTAAACACTACCAAGTGTTAGTGGATTCATACTCTGGTTGGTATGAAATCGACCTATGTCATGATGCAACAACTTGCACTGTGATCAAGAAACTAAAAAAACATTTCTCAGTTCATGGCACACCTCACACGCTCATTTCAGACAATGCTAGGCAGTACACTAGTCAGCGTTTCAAGGACTTTGTCAAACAATGGGACTTCACTCATGTTACCAGTAGCCCTGAATATGCACAGTCAAACGGCCTGGCAGAAAGAGCGGTCCGCAGTGCAAAGGAGCTGATGGAGAAATCACACAGAGATGGAACAGATTAGGCCTGCACGATTAATCGTTTTTAAACCGAAATCGCAATTTGAAAGGGTGCGATGTTCAAATCGCAAAAGCTGCGAATATTTCGATTAAAAGGGTTTTAAATATGATAAAATGCACCTACGTAGTGTTTGAGAGTTTGCTTCTGCAATTTTACGTTTAACCAACAGGGTTATTTGTGGGTGGGTCGCGGGTGGATGATATCATATACAATATTGACACAATTTTTCAAAAAATACGAATATGTTTTAAATGCATTTTTAATCAGGCGCTAATTTGCAGTAATTTAAAAGAAATGCGCGTGCGGCGGTAGAGGACGTTCTATTTCTTTAAGCAGAAAGGGAGGCAAAACAGATCCTAGAGAAATTTAAAAAGGGAGAATTAAAAACAAAACAAAAGGTAGGAAAGCAAAGTACCGTGTGGGAGCGTTTTAGCGAAGTGATAGGATGAATCAAGTGCTGGATATGTAATATGCAACGACTGTGAGGCATTGTATGTATATGAAAGCCATAAGACTGGTACATCTTATATGGTACATCATGTATGTGCTAAATCGAAAGATTATATTTAAGCATTTACAGACAAAGACAGTGCTAAAAATTTACTGAGTAATTAAAGTGACGATCGGGTCCGGGTCGGGTTCGGATATCTATGTCAGAGACAATTATACGTGCGGGCGGGTGGCGGGTGGATAATTCATTTGAAGCAGCGGATGCGGGTGACATTTTAGCTTATCCGTGCTCTACTGTACATGCTATTGAATTAACAAAGAACGCCATTTGGAAAAGATGAGCGCGACCGGGAGCAGCAGTTCAAATTCGCAACAAAGTAACGGTATGTCTGCTGAAGTGCAAAGTCCTGCAGACGACTTGGTACCTAAAAGAAAAAGCAACGCTTATGTATGGAATTATTTTGAAAGTCTGTGTCGACCTCGCGAGGCAACTCAACCAATCTCATTCAACACCTGGAGAGGAATCAAAGACTATTTTATGATGAATGCAAGGCCAAAAAGTCCACAGATAAACCCACTTCATCGCAACAACCACCACAACTGATAGTGATATCCAAGCAAACTTCAATTGCTCACGCGTTTGAAATAAGCACAACAACGACAAATTTTCACAAAGGTTCAGCAAAATAACTGACGCCATACATAACTGTAATTGTTTACAGTGTGTTTGGGATCTTAAAAGTTTAAGGTTTTATTTATACTTGTTTATTTAACTATTTAAGATACTGCTGTTATTCTCTTAATTTGTCATGACATTTTTGCATGACAAGTTTATTTAAACAAATGGCCACAGTGTAAGTGGTTTTAAATAAACAGTGGGATAATGTTACAATAGTTTGTGATTTTGCTTGGACTTTCTTTGATGCATGCTGTTAAAACCAACACAACAATCCTAGCTCTTTTTTTTTTTAAATAGTAGTCAAATCGCATTTTAAATCGCAAATCGCATTTTGGTCAGAAAAATCACAATTAGATTTTTTTCTACAAATCGTGCAGATCTAGAACAGATGTATATCTCAACCTTCTGAACCTGAGAAACATCCCTCGTGACCCAACATTAGGTTCTCCTGCAGAACGTCTGATGTCACGACAGACTCGAACAACCATCCCTATCCACTCCAAGTTACTTGAGCCAACCCTCAAACACACTCAGCAAATCACAGCATGTATTCTCAACAAGAGAAATACCCAAAAGCGGTATTGTGATGCTTCAACTCACCCATTACAGGCACTGAAAATGGGTCAAGTCGTCAGAATGCAGACTCCAAAAGATTATGATCATCTCGGCGTGAAGAGCCCCGTTCCTACACTGTTCAGTGCAAAGTGAGAACATACAGGAGAAATCATCGTCATATTCTTCCTGTTGCATAGCCTCCTCCATCACAGCACAACCCTGAGGACATTAATTCTCAGAGTACTACTACACCTACAAAAGTCTCCTCAAATTCTACACCATGCACGCCACAAACACACCCTCCGCAACCACAATCAATATCTGCCGAGTTGCTAAAGAACTCAGAACAGTCTCCTGTCAAAGTCAGCAATGCACCTTACATAACCCGATCAGGTCGCATGTGCAAACCTAATCCAAGGTATGAGAAATGACTTTTCAAGTTGGCAGATATAAAAGGAAATATTGATATTGGTTTGATGCCTGTTTAATACTGTTCATTATGTTTTTCTTCTGTATATTGTGTCAAGCACTTTGTTATTGTGTTTTCAAGTAACAGGAGAATGTCTGAAGATTTATATAATTTAATATTCTCAGTTTATAACTGCTATAACTATACAGTTGCATTGTTAGTTGTTCATGGTTTTTACCCAGAATTGTATATTGTGCATCATTTAAAGTTTCACTTTGGCAAGGGGGAATTCAGCTTAAGGAAGAGGATGTAGATAATTATAGGAATGATTATCTCAATGTGCTGGATTTGTGTATAACTATACAGGCCCCTTTAAGGGAGCCCCTTGTCTGTTTCCGGTCTGCGTGATACGTCCAGGACTATTGTCCAGGACTGTTATGATTTAATAGAGACACACAACACTATGTATACATCCGCGCTAAAATATCAAGGTGAACGTCATCATAGCTTGCGTAGTATAGACCCAGCTCCCAACCTAACTTTGAGAATAGATTAACGGCGACATTTTTTTCATCGCGCGATAAGAGTCTCACGTTAACGCAGCACGTTAACGCCGATAACGGCACACCACTAAAATATATATATATATTAGTGGTGGGTCGTTAACGGCGTTAAGCAGTGAGATTCTTATCGCGCGATAAAACAAATGTCGCCGTTAATCTATTCTCAAAGTTGGGTTGGGAGCTGGGTCTATACTACGCAAGCTATGATGACTTTCACCTTGATATTTTAGCGCGGATGTATACCAGTTTAACTGCACTGTACGGAGCGAGAACGAGATTTTTCAATTCGCGTCATTCGCGGAAGCAGAAGCCGCCTCATCATCTCATGACCAGGGCTTCATTCGCGTCCTTAGTGCCGCCTCATCATCTCTTAACCAGGGCTTCATTCGCGCGATTCGCGCAGCAAGTAGGTCTATTGGCTCTTTGCATTAACATATAAATCACTCGCGCTTGACACGCCATTCGCGTTTGGTCTGAACACAACATAACGTTACTGTGAAATTACCGCATCAAACGTGACGTGCTAACATGGATGCAGCTATGAAGCCGCCGGGTTTGCTTCAGGGAATATTAATTTTTAAGAAGCTTCCCAATAGAAACATCGACAAGACTAAGGTTGTTTGCACCTTGTGCAATGCGGAATTGGTTTAAAAAAAACACTTTCTCTCAACAGGTAGTGGTCTAGCTTTAGTTGAAACCAGTAACTTTGTATTGAGATCTAATGTATTATGGCTCCTGTATGACATATCGCTTGTTGCTCCCTCACTCTTTGTAAGTCGCTTTGGATAAAAGCGTCTGCTAAATGACTAAATGTAAATGTACTGTAGGAGCTCTTCCAGTCTCAAGTACCACCTAAACGCAAATCATCCCTTAGCTAATGCGGAAGTAAACACAAATTCATCTTATTGAACATAATTTAATTTTCAGCACCAATTATCATAGTAGAACAGCTTTCTCAAGCAGTTTGTGATGCATTTTGGAAACAGGAGATGAGCCCCTGGTCTAATGCGCCACCTGGCTTGAGAAACCCGTTCTCAAAGACTTACTTTTAGTCATTATTTGGGTAGCACACATATTCTGAGTGCCTTCGGCAGAATTCAAATGAGCCATTTTAATCTAGATTAATCTAGATTAATTCCAAAATTAATCTAGATTAAAAAAATTAATCTATGCCCACCACTAATATATATATACACACACACATAAACTGAGCTGTCAGGTCTCTGGTCTAGCTTCTGTGGGGTTTGTTTTTCTTATGTCTTGTTAGGATTGTCGGGCATGTGGGTTATGTTATTCCTAGTTTGTCTGCGTTTCACCCACTTCCCTCATTACCTTGTTTACTCACTCATCATTAGTTTATACTCTTCAGCTGGATTTTCTGATTTTACCGCTCTTTCTCCAGCTGTTCCTTGTTTTCTTCCGGGTCACTGTGTCTTCTCTTGTCCGATGTCAGTCCGTTTGTTTAAATCACCTGTGAGTTGTCCACTCCACTCCACTCGAGTCTAGTCTTGCGATTGATATCATCTTGTCTTGTCCAGGCTCCAGAGCTGTTAGTCGTCAACCGGAATCTACCCTTGTCTTGCTCTCTGCTTACTCAAATATCTACGACTGCCATTACCTCTTCTCGAGGGATCTTGCTACTACCTCCAGCTGCCTGGGGAACCCACAGGTTTGCTGCACATGTAATTTACGCCCTGACATCTTATCCCTTGGTTCTTAACCGGCTGTTGGTTTTAGGAATTGAGGCTACGGACCTCCACTGTCAAGCATACGGGAGTACCAGGGTTGTGCTCGTCATCTCCCGCTCGAGGTAGATACAGTAGTTCGTCTCAAGTCTCTTGCTAGAAGGAGTCTAGCCAATTGAACTGTCATCCTCAAGTGGATTCTTCCTTGGCTCTCGCTGGAAGGAATCAAACAAGTTTGAACCGTCATCAAGTGAATTCTTCCTTGGCTCTCGCTGGCAGAAATTACACCAGTCGAACCATCATCAAGTGGATTCTTCCTTGGCCTTCAAGTGGATTCTTCCTTCCTTCTTCAGTCCCCTGAACCTCCCGGCCGAGCACTCGAGCCTGTATTGACTTTTGCTGCATGACATTCAGATTATCTGTCTTTGTGCCTATTATTCCCTGTATGAGCATTTTGAGCTGGGTCGAATAAAACATACCTTCTCCTGCATCTGACTCTGAGTCGTTCTTAACACTGAGCAAGCTAATGGAGATCAGGCGATTGCAATGTTAACAATATACAATGCAATATATACAAGAGAGAAAAAACAAAACCTGCTATCAGGTACTTTAGTTCATGAATATTACAATTTAACCGAATAATGTTTTGAAGAATTTCTGTTTCAGATCAGTACATAAAACTATTTCTATTGTTATAATTACATGATAAAACATGAAACATATTAAAAAGTAATCCAGCTTGTCTTGAGACTTCATTTGATTGTTCTTTTCTACACCCAGATGTTTTTAAAGCATGGACACATGCTGTGTAAACTGTTCCTGTACACCCTGCTCGGATTTCTCAAAATCTTGTCTGTAGTTGTGGACGTGCGAAACGTCATCGAGGATGCATTAGTAGGTGGTTTGTGTGGACTTTATTTCCCGACATGCATTGCATTGGTCTCATAAATCAATTATTTGTTTCTGGGCGAATCATTTTTACTGATGGCAAAGAGAAGTTTGATACATTTCTATTTTTGATTTTTGTTGTTCTGGAGAGCTGTACTTTAGACAAAATTATTTACTTCTATATTTCCTATTTTACAAACTTCTTTTAATTTATAAAAAAGGATTGTGTTTTGTATCATATTTCATTTTATTATAAGCATAGGATAATCCGAGCAGGCACATCCCAGACTAACATATTCATATTTTTTTAAATGAAAACGACTGGAAGCACTGACGTATTTTATATCATATTTCATTTCAATTTGTTCAGTGGTAAGAGTATTGCGTTATCAACGCAAGGTTGTGGGTTCGAATCCAGGGGATTGCACATACCTATGTATAAATGTATAGTATAATGCAATGTAAGTCGCAAAGCAGCTACCAAATGCATAAATATATATAAATAATATTATGAAGTAAACATTGTGAAACTCTCACACTCTGGTGTCAGTTTTAAAACAGTTGGATGTGTGTTAGTACACGCTGCTGCAGCACGGCAATGACGGCGAGCTGGTGAGACGTGTCATCAAACAGCAGTTTTACATCATCTGCTGCGTCACGCTGAACAACCTGCTGCTGCGCAAAGACATGTGCTCCTGGAGTAAAGGTCTACAGATCAGGTACTCACACATCACCCTTAAGCAGTACTCGAGTTGTAAAAAAAATCAGGGGCGATGGTGATACCAAAAATCTATTGGGAATACATCTATTAAATGTTGAAATAAAAAGTCTTTAATTTCATGCAAGGAAAAGTAATGGCTAGAAATGGCATTCCTTGCCCTTGTCATTTATATGTTGTAGAATGTTTGACGAACGATGATAGAGAACGCGATGACATTCCAGCAGATGCCGCTGATTGGACAGGACAGAGTTACATGGCGGATAACAGATTAGGCCTACTTAGGCCAGGCGTGTGTTGCTTAGGTGGCCGCTGTAAAGAGCTGTGGGAAACCCTGCAGTACGATATTCCTGGTGAAACAGAAACCAAATCTAACAAACTTTGTGAATGTAAAGTCTAACTTGACGTTAGCTAACAAGAAAAAAATGCTCCAAATGAACTAACATCGTTAACTGTGTTGTTATCGCCTCTGTCCAGATATTCCGCCTTTGGGGACATATCAAAAGTATTCCTGACTCTTGACATACCTTCAGTGCTACTTCTTGCCCTCTTAAAGCCAAAATCACTCAGGTCAAGCTGTCCATGTCTTTTGGGCTTGGCCATGATGCTGAAATCACCGGTACCAGCACTTGCACTGCTGTGTCGCTGACTGACGTGATGTCAATTAAAAAACAAATCGTCATGTCATTATGTGCACGTTGTCCTTGTCCACAGTTTTTTAGCCTATTCGATATTCGCAAAAACTAAATGTTGAAATAGAAGTAAATTACCACTGGTAATATTTAAACATTCATTGATAATACGACAGGGGATGTGAAGGGGGGATGGCCGTTTTAGAAGGGAGATGATATGGACCATCTTTATTTCAAAGGGGGATGTCATCCCACCCTAAACTCGAGTACTGAGCTTAAGCTATAAGCGTTATACTAGAACACAGCCTGGAGCCATAAACTTCAGCCGCCAGTATATCTGTCCTTGCGTTCGTCATGAGACAAATGACATCTGAGAACTGTATGAGGTCAGTAAAAAAGTAGATGTATGGCTTTTGTTTACACTGCTGCTAAGCACTTTTTGTGCTTAATGGTTTTTGTGACCACTTACTGTACTTTAATTTTATCCAGACAAGCCTTTATATTCTGCCAAGCATCTTTTATGTTCTATACAGATCAATGTCTAGTGTGTTTCAAATGAAAGACAGGTTTGATGTATATAAACGAGTGATAACAGAATGTCCAGTTTTTCATTGAACAATCCATTTCACTTTGTGACATTCAAACATCCTTTCTTTTGGAATTGAATATTTGATGTGCGAGCTTCATGACTGTTTATCTATGCCCCATATGGCCACTAGGGGGCCCCAAGCTTGCGGAGCCTTACCTATTCGCGTGGTTTGCGTAGTGGTTAATAGTGCTACTGAAAGTCTGGTCATGTTTTTGTCTTGTCACACTAACATTACCTGAAACGTGTAAATGCTTTCGCCGTTTTGTAGTTTACATGACTGGATTTTACATTTAGCCGTTTACTACGTTGACACGTCTCAAGCGCACCCACGATGAACGACACCACGGGCGCACAAACTCCCGAGAGCTGTGATACATATACCTGTATTTTCCCCTTGACTACGTAACAGCTTATATGCAACTTAATTGCAACACTGAACTGTTATTTGATAAAAAAAAAAAAAACACATGCTTTGTCCTCCACAAAGACGTCCGCGCTAGATCTATCCGAACCCAAAACACCCTACATCTTGGTCAGGGTGAGTGCGCCGAGCTCGGAACCGGTTTGAACGCTTCGGAGGCGTTGTACTGCGTTCGCGTAAAGACAAGAGGATGAGGGCTCATTATGAGATGTGGTTTGTGATGAGACAAGAATGGGGTATAGGATGGTTGAGACTGATATGAAGTGAGGGTGCCTGCTGGAGTGCTGACAAGTTGGAATCCGTGAGCGGCTGGGAGTAGTTCACGTAGAGGTTGTAAATTAAGCTGGCTGTAATTAAGCCTCTTATCAAAAAACCAAACTTACAAAGCCCTGAACGGTTTAGCACCTACTTACTTAACCGAGCTTTTATCACGTTACAACCCATCACGCTCGCTGAGATCTCAAAACTTAGGACTTTTGACAACACCTAGAATAACAAAATCCACCAAAAGTGGACAAGCTTTCTCATACGTAGCACCTAAACTCTGGAATAGCCTTCCTGATACTATTCGAGGGTCAGACAAACTCTCCCAATTTAAATCTAGATTAAAGACACATCTTTTCAGCCAAGCTTTCACTTAATGCATAGTTAATGAACAGCAGCTACGCTAATTATTCTCCTTATTCTCTTTCTGCCTCTGCCTCGGGATGCCCATCCCGAGGTAGGAAGAAGTTCCACCATGTCCAGGCGACCGACAGATGCCCATCCCCAATTTGAGATTACACCAGATACAGCTGCAGACTGACTGACCATCCCAGCTCCATCTAAGGCAATTCCACCAGCTGCCAAGAGAAATATGACCATCGGACCATCCCAGCTCAGACCACTACATCCCCAACCAAGACCAAAGACGGACTATTTGTCTTATTTATGCTGAAGTTACAATATTTGGTATTAAATGCTAAACCTAAACCACACGTCAGCAGTTTGAGTGCAGCTATGACACGTCAGAGGGGATCTGGCCCTCCCGGTTGAGCCTGGTTTCTCCCGAGGTTTTTTTCTCCATTAATCAATCATTGGAGTTTGGGTTCCTCGCCACAGCAGGGCAGTGTTGGCCTGCTCACCGGGAGACTGCATTCATTTATTTATTTATTTAGAAATTAGATGTTATTTATTAGAATGAACTTACTCGTTGTATAAATACCATGCACTGTGCTGTGTTTTAACTTTTCTGTTTTTCCTGTTTGCCCCTGTAAAGCTGCTTTGAAACAATACACATTGTGAAAAGCGCTATATAAATAAACTTGAATTGAATTGAATTGTAAATATGGGGATTTCGGAAACCATCTAAAATGAACATGGCTTCGTGGGTGTCCCTGGGGTTTAGACTGATACTGGAAGGAGGGAGCCAACTGCACTAGAACGCCTGATGGAGGCTCGTGCTGGGTTGAACGCTGCTGTGATGCTTGCTTCCGAAGAAAGTCGTTGGCGGCAGAACAAGAGACAGAAGCACTGGCCTCTGCGGAGGCAATCGCTGCGGCGACGGTGGCTTCTGTGCTTTAGATGGAAGCACGGTGCGGAGGCCATCGCCGAGGCGAGCTAAACGTTTATGCTCAATCTTAAGAAATAAGATGCTTTCCCTATTTATTATCGAGCTCGGAAGGGCTTATTGTGTATGTGCGGTGATTGCTGATTATAGACCAGCCGGCTGTTTATATGCTCCGGCTCTTCCCGAACTTTGTTAATTAAACATCGTTAACGGAACTGGAGCACAAGCACCCAATAACATTTTATCATCGCATTAATCCCTTCGTTTTTTTACATTATGCACGTATAGTCGCCGAATTGCCAATAAAACACAGACATATAGCTTAGTTTACAAACAAAATTAAGAAAAATAACTTCTCTTCTGCCGTCGCGCTGGAATTTAACAACAGTGACAGAAAATATTACTGCTATTGAACCTTTAAAGCATCTCTACATTTTTCCGTGTTTCAACTTGTCTGCTTGTCTGGCTGTATTGTAACTGCATGGTGTTTTTTGATGTGACAACGCATGAGCTATAAGCAAATGAGCATCCATTTCTTAACTAAAGATCAGTAAATACTGGGTTTTGGCCGTGTTTTGTTAAACTAGGTTCCAGTTTTTAAAGCACGACGTGGCGACACTCCAGGCCTCACGGTCACCGCCGTCTGCAAACTGTGCATTTAAAGTGCGTGTATGTAACAAGAAGCGACCCTGAGTGATTGAAATTAAATCTTGTGTCAGAATGAACACGCCTAATACGAATGAATGATTTTTATTCACCACATACAGCAAAATATGGTTTAATCAGAATCTTTTCAGGGTTTGTTGACATACCAATACTCGTAGGTTCACATGCAAGTAACCCTATGACGCTATTTAAAAACATTGTGCATTACTTACCACAATCCATTTCACTCGACATCTTGTTGGAGCTTCAGAATAAATCTACATCCGTCGGATATATGTAGTTAATTTCTTTCTTTAAAAGATGTCGAACAATAACGTAGGACATTTACTTTCGATTTACTGGCTTATGGTTTCAGTTTCCCTTAGAAGCTTGCAACCTGAACGCATGCGCAGTTGTTTGTCGATTCATGCCGGTGTAAATCATATCTGTAAACATTTGTGTACCAGAATGCGGGCGACCCACGTGGGGAGGGGTGTTGTTAAGGGCAAAAGGGCACCCCTCCGTTATAAATCGTTTTAAATCTTTTACTTTATATCAAACATATCCATCCATCCATCCATTTTCTACCGCTTATCCGAACTACCTCGGGTCACGGGGAGCCTGCGCCTATCTCAGGAGTCATCGGGCATCAAGGCAGGATACACCCTGGATGGAGTGCCAACCAATCGCAGGGCACACACACTCACTCATTCACTCACGCATTCACACCCTACGGACAATTTTTCCGGAGATTATCAAACATATATTTATTCAAAATAATTGTTTAATTAATGCTATATCTGAACAATTTAGCATTTAAATTTTGCCAGAGATCTCAACGTCAGACATTAAATAACTTCTATCACATCTAGAATGTAACATCTAGAATAGAATTGAATCCTTTATTGTCACTGTACAACGAAATTGGATGCAGAACCTTCTGTGAAAAACAGAACAAACAAGGTAAGTAGAAATGGTGAAGTATTCAGTTACACACATTCATCATATTTTTCATCAAATTGCACAATCCCCTATGCACATATATTACAACAAATACTGCACTCTGTAAGTTCTTTTTATCTAAACACAGTTTGGGTGTGAAAAACAAGAGTATTGACAGGTATGATAAAACTGACTTTATTTTACCGTTTGGACCATTTTCTCCCATTTCTTTTGTCGCTGTCATTTGTAAGTCGACTTGGACAAAATTATAGGCTCAATTTGTGTGTGACACTGTCCACAAAAACAAATAGAAGGCCTGTGCATTAAATGAAAGCGACATTCTTCCTAATAGGTTTCATTACAGATGTGGAAAATAATTATTTTTACAATCGATTGCAATGAATGACATTTTCTGCATAGATTAAAAAGAAGTATAGTCCTACTGTCAATTAAATTGAAATTAAAACCTTAAATTAGGTTTACCGTTTACACATACTTGAAAACTTCTAATGTTTACAGGTGTGTCATAAACGTTTAAAAAATAAGTTTTGCAGTTTTTACTTTCAGTTCTTAAAATGCGTCAGAGCACATGAGGCGTCAAGATTCTTCAGTTGTTTACCTGTAAGATTGTCAGCATAACTGGAAAAACAAGTTAGAACAATGTGACTGTGTGACAGGAATAACCCCAGAGATTAAATGGAAACAAAAGAACATAAACTAAGTAAAGATACAAATGATCAGATTTGGTATGAAGTTGTTTCAATAATGCATCAACTTCAAATATGTAGAAATTTAAGAGCAGTAGTCCAAGTAGACATTTTCATGGACCTGCCTTCTTAATAAATGCTGTAGACTTTATTTTGAGTTACTAACTAAGGTTATCAAATAGTCTCTTACTGTACGGTGTTATCATGGGCCTACAGTATATTTTGATACCAAAGCATTTCCTGATATTTTAAGAGAGATACTTGCTCTTGCAAAGACATACTCTCATGGGAATGGTATGAATGACACTGTTGATGGTGCATTGAATGTGTACACTCCTATACAGAAATAATAACTTAAGTCATTTTTATCAAATAAGACAATTAGCAATTCAAAATGTAACTAAAACCACTATTGTAGCTTGTTTGATTTGTGAATATTTTTTACTGAATATCAAACAAACACTGCACAAACAAGTCCATCATTAGTTAAACAAAGAAAACAAAAACACATTAACCAGGCATTGCAAACCATAAAAGCAAGAGGCACGGCTTTAGAAATAAAGTTATATTATTACATAATCTACATTACACAACATGTCAGTGGGTGTGGCTGGACACTCTTATGAAGCACATGACAGGCTGAGGTTGGTTTGAAAACAAAGTGGAGAAATCAAAACTATAGATCGATAAAGAGAAGAGGATTTATTCCTTGGCTTATAAACCTGAACAGAGTTTGTATTTAAAACTGTAAAAACTTAAAGGGTCCATGAGTTATATCCTTAACTTCACTTCTGTCATGTTCAACGTTTGATTTCATCAGTTTTCTACTTTCTTTGTCTCAAAGTTGCTAAAACGGTATCACTCGTATTTGACCATAATCCTACGTTCCCTTTCGAGGGAACTCGCACTGCGTCGCCATGGCAACGCTTTGGGGAACGCCTCAGCGTGACCAGCTCTGAGCACGTGTGTCAACATCGTCCAGTAGTGGAACGCTACGTCATAGATGACGTATGGACCAGGAGGTATAAAACGACATCCGAAATAGTGAACTTCAGCTCTTTTCTTCTCAGCAACGGCTCTGTGTGTAGTGTGTGTTTGTCTAGTTAAAAGAAGCGTGAGTGTGTTCTGTAAAAGAAGTGTGTTTGGTTAGCCAGTTTGCTAACATGTCAGAGAAAAGTTTCAGACATTGTGCTCCTCCTTGTTCGCGTTTTATCACGAGCAATGATACGCATGATCTCTGTGTAGTCTGTCTGGGAGCGGAGCATGCACAGTCAGAGCTCGAGGGAGCTGACTGTGAAGCCTGTGGACTTTTACCACAGCGTACGCTCCGTTCCCGTTCAGCACTATTTGATAAGCACGGCCAGGTGCGAGCTCCGCGTGGTGATGGTCCCGCTTTTGCCGAGGCAGAGCGGAATCTTCGCTCGTGGGGCTCGCAGATGGACGTCAGGGAGGCTGAAGAGACATGCTCCGGCTTCTCTTTACCCTCCGTAGCTTCCACCTCTCTCTCTGCTGAGTCGGGAGCACGCACTGCGGTTTCTCCCGCTCAGAGAGGGAGTCCGGTTCGGCAAAGTTCTGCATCTGAGGATGTAGACATAACTGGTATCGAAGCAGGAGAGTTAGATTGTGTTCCCCCTCTTGCTGCTTCGGTTCACGCCGATCTGGTGGAAGTCATGACAGCTGCGGTAGCCCAACTAACAATAGACTGGCCGCAAGATAAACCTAACGCTCGTCCTGAGAATAAGATGGACGAGCGATGTCTCAAGCATAACACACAACACTCACGACGCAAACTCCCTTTCTTTTCTGACCTACATCAGGAGGTGTGTAAGTCGTGGCAGCATCCATATACCGCACGAGTATTCACGCCACAGACTTGCATTTATTCTAATGTTCAGGGCTATAAAGAAAGAGGTTACGGGGCGATGCCGAGAATAGAACAGACGCTTGCGAGCTATCTGTCTCCATCCACGGCTTCGTCCCTAAAAGCCCCTACCTTGCCATCAAAGCCATGCAGGGTGACATCGACTTTGATTGGCAAGGCATATGCGGCAGCAGGGCAGTCCGGGGCTTGCTTACACTCTGTGGCACTACTTCAGGCGTATCAAGCAGATGCGCTACGTGAATTGGTCGACACGGGATTGGTGGCGGCGGATATTTTACAACCCGTCCGTCATGCTTTGGATGTTTCTCTCCGTGCTACTCGTGAGACTGCTCGTTCTTTAGGCCGTTCCATGGGCGCTATGGTAGCCACTGAGAGGCATTTATGGTTGAACCTCTCAGACATGAAACCATCTGACAAAGCATTTCTTCTGGATGCCCCATTGTCCCCTACGGGCCTTTTCGGCAACGCTGTAGATACCGTTGTTGAAAGGTTCGAGGAGGCTAAGAAACAGGCTGCGGCATTTAAACTTTATCTCCCCCGCCGCGGACAAACTCCCCAGGCGGCGGGGCGAGAACAGCCACAGGCGTCCACTAGCTATCGTGAGCGTCAGAAGCAGAGTGTTGCTTCCCGAGCCCCACCCCAGAAGGATGGGGGTTCAGGAAGAAAATTTCACCCGCAGCCTTACAAACCTAGGACTGACCCGAGGGCAGTCATCCAGGCGAGGAAAGGGGAAAACAAGTAAAAGTCCTGACAGCCCATTTCCCCCCGAGGAGCGTGCGCTCGCACCTCATTATACGGTGCCCGTTCCTCCTCGGTGTCCCCAGAGGGTTCAGCCGGCTCTGCCAATCGAGGTTTGCCGAGCCGTTGCAGTTCCCGTAATAATATCACCAGAGGCTGGCCCCAAGAGGCTAGTCCCCTTAGTTGACCATTTGGCAGCCTGGAAAAGTCTACCAAATGTGTCACAATGGGTCCTGCTTACGGTAGAGCAGGGTTACCGGATCCAATTTCAAATCCGCCCACCCCGCTTCAACAGGGTTTTGTACACCGAGGTGTGCCCTGACTAGACTCTGGTGATGGAACAAGAAGTTCTAGCAAAATCGCATCTGTCGGTTCAACATCGAGATGTTGTTCTCGCACATATGGAGGAGCTAGGGCTGACGGTGAATACCAAGAAAAGTGTGCTTTCTCCAGTACAGAGAACCATTTTTTAGGAGTAATATGGGATTCCATCACAGTGCAGGCGCGGCTCACGCCTGCTCGTATTGTTGCAATCCTGTCAGCCGTTTGCAGAATAAAGCTAGGCCAATCACTGACGGTAAAGCTTTTTCAGAGGCTGTTGGGACTCATGGCAGCTGCGTCCAACATCATTCCTGTCGGCCTGCTGTATATGAGACCTCTACAGTGTTGGCTCAAAACCAAAGGGTTTTCCCCGAGGGGCAACCAGTTGCGCATTATCAAAGTGACACGCAGATGCCTGCACACGTTGAGAATGTGGAAAGAACCTTGGTTCGTTTCCCAAGGACCAGTGTTGGGAAGCAGTTGTCGGCGCGTTGCACTGACAACCGATGCTTCACTCACAGGTTTGGGAGCTGTTGTGGAAGGCCAATGGGGCCAAAACCGATAGGAGAGCCAATTTCGATCTTGGCACATAAATTGCCTAGAGATGATGGCAGTGTCTCTGGCGTTGACACACTTTCTCCCACAACTCAGAGACCAACATGTGCTTGTCAGGACAGACAACACAGCTGTGGTCTCATACATAAATCACCAGGGGGGTCTGCGGTCTCGGCAACTATACAAGTTGGCACCTCAGATCCTCCTTTGGTCTCAGAGGGAGCTGCTCTCCTTGAGGGCAGTCTATATCCCCTGTCACCTGAACCGAGGAGCAGACATCCTGTCGAGGCAGGGGCTGAGGCCGGGGGAATGGAGACTCCACCCAAGGTGGTGGAGCAGATTTGGATGAGGTTTTGCTGGGCAGAGATAAATCTGTTCGCGACTCAGGTAAGTATGGCACAGGTGTGGCCGAGGTTTCACCTGTACGCCTTTCCCCCGATCGCTCTACTCCCGGGAGTTCTGGAAAGGGTGCGCAGAGACGGAGTTCACCTACTGTTGGTAGCCCCGTTCTGACCGGCCTGAGTGTGGTTCTCAAACATCTTAGACCTGTTGGAGAACTCTCCATGGGAGATTCCTTTGAGGAGGTACCTCCTTTCTCAAGCGGAGGGTCAGATACATTACCCACGCCCGGAGTTATGGAAACTATGGGTTTGGCCTCTGAGAGGGCTAGCCTTCTAGACACTGGTCTCTCAGCTGAGGCTGTGGAGACCATACTTAATTCCAGAGCTCCTTCTACAAGGAAGCTTTATGCCTTGAAGTGGGGAGTCGTCACTACTTGGTGTTCAGCTCACCGTTTGGACCCTGTAACTGCCCAGTTTCTACAGTGCTTGAGTTCTTACAAGATCCCTTTGCTGCGGACTTATCCCCATCTACTTTATAGGTGTATATGGCAGCCATTTCTGCCTTTCATGTTCGGCTAGGGGGCATACCTGTGGTAGAGACCCCTTGGTTCTACAGTTTCTTCATGGTGCTCGCAGGTTGAGGCCTGTGAGCTACACTAGGGTACCTACCTGGGAAGAGAACGGTAGAGAAAGAAATATCATTCACAGCTCTGCTAAATTAAAAGCAAATTTTAAAAGAGCTATGTTTGAACAAGTTAGACAAGTTACACAAAGACTAAGCGCTTGTCCGGGAATTTTCATCCATTCAGTCGCTCAAGTTTCTTACTCTTAAGACAGTCTTCCTGATGGCTATTACTTCTCTCAAGAGAGTGGGAGATCTTCAGGCCCTGTCGGTTTCCCCTACGTGCCTTGAATTTGCTCCTGGTTTGGTTAAGGCGTTCCTTTTCCCCCGGGCAGGATACGTGCCTAAGGTTATGGATGATGTACCGAGACCCATTACCTTGCAAGCATTCTGTCCTCCACCTTTCAGGAGCAAGGACCAGGAAAGGTTAAATTTGTCGTGTCCAGTGCGAGCACTGGACTCGTATGTACACAGAACTGCGGCTTGGAGGAAAGCGCAGCAGCTCTTCGTATGTTTTGGTTCACCGAAGAAAGGTCTGTCGGCAACCAAGCAAACCATCAGCAGATGGATAGTTGAGACTATCTCTCTGGCCTATGAGGCCTCTGGCAGACCATCGCCTTTGGATGTCAGAGCTCATTCTACTAGGGGTATGGCGGCCTCCGTAGCCTTAAGGTCGGGGGCGTCTATGCGGGACGTGTGTGATGCGGCAGGCTGGTCCTCTCCGCTCACATTCGTGAGATTCTATAGTTTGGACATGAATCTCACCCCGGGAGCCCAGGTGCTTGTGTCTTCCACGTGACATTTTTGTACACACAGACAGGCATTTGGGCGTATGGCGGCTTGGGTATTTCGTTCCCCAAAGCGTTGCCATGGCGACGCAGTGCGAGTTCCCTCGAAAGGGAACGTCTCGGGTTACGTCTGTAACCCTTGTTCCCTGAGAAGGGAACGAGACACTGCGTCACCTTGCCATACTCCCTACATCCCTGTAAGCCTTTTGCTTCGAAGTTTTTCGAGCTGAAGTTCACTATTTCGGATGTCGTTTTATACCTCCTGGTCCATACGTCATCTATGACGTAGCGTTCCACTACTGGACGATGTTGACACACGTGCTCAGAGCTGGTCACGCTGAGGCGTTCCCCAAAGCGTTGCCATGGCGACGCAGTGTCTCGTTCCCTTCTCAGGGAACAAGGGTTACAGACGTAACCCGAGACGTTTTTGCTGTAAAATGGAAGAAAATATAAGTGTTTTATTTCAAAGAACATAGTTCCTTTTTGGGGTTTTAAACAAGTATGAATGTTTTTTATGATTTTGGTAACTGGATGCTTCTGAAAAACAAACTATTGAGAAAAAAATGAGACAATTATAGCAAATGACATAGAGACATTAATTCAATCTGTTTCAGGCTTACTGTAAGAACTGTATTGATTTGATTTCTCAATTCATTTTGATTTTGAATGACATCAGACCTCCTGAGTATACCTGAGTATACCTGATGTTAGTTTTTTGAAGTGTTGTAATATTTCGTGATTTAGTGGATCAAAGGATTTAGAAAAAGGATGAATGCAGCAATGTGTCTCTACACATATGTAGCAGGATGTGGTATGTTGGTTATGGATACTTCCGCTAGGAGGCGCGAATGGGTGGCCTAAACCCGAGGCACGTAAGCGATCAGCTGGTTACTAATTATTGCAATCAGCGTGATGATAAAAGCGTAATGCGTGCGCCATTGGGAAACGATAGCTGTTCCGAGCCAGCAGCGGATGGTCGAGATTGCGTCCGGGGTATTCGTGTGTGGGTCATTGTCTGCTTATCTTGAACTACCTAGTGGGAGGTCCTAATACCAAACGGCTGTGTCCATAGGCTTGCTCAATGCAGTCGCCAGAGGCGTGTCCTCGTTACAGATCTTAAGGCGGTTTGTTGTGAGCCGTGCAAACCAATACTGCGCTGCTTTTTTGTTCTATTTTGGTTTGTTTTAGTTACGTTTTGTTTCTTTTGTTTTGCTTTATATTGGGTTGCGTTGATTTTGTTTTACTGCTACCATCCGAAACGTTATATGCTGGTTTTCCTCATCGTTCCGCTTCCCTTGGATTATGTAATGCTCAAGAGATCTATCTTTTCCTGTTCTACAAGCGGTTCATGATGGAGCAGCGCAATTAGCGCCGCGGCCCATGTAAGAAGCTGGACATATGGTATGGGGTCTTATTCCTTCTTTTGCCGTGATTGGAGTGCCGTGATATACACGTGTGTTTATTAATTTGGTTGGGTGAGGCACCGTGGAGTGTGTGGTTTCACCTTAACTATATGAACAACCTTCTTCGGCCGTTGTGTTCCGCTCGCTACAGACTGTGCTTGCTTTAGGAACATTTATCATCTCGCAATTGACTGCGAGTAACTGTAAATAATTGTTTTATGACTATATGTATATGATCTGATTGCATTGTTCAACGGAGTGTGAGCCACTAAAGGGTATTTGTAATAAATTGTTTCATGACCATGCATATGATTTGATTACATTGTATAACTGAGAGGGGGTAACTAAAGTGTACCTGTAAGTATTTTAATTGTGTATCAGTGTTTTATGATTACGTGTAAAAGGACCTGATTAAGCTTTAGAATTGATTGTAGGTAACTAAAAGATATCTGTGAACAAACTTGCTCTGTGTTGTGATTATACATGTGTGATCTGTTGTTTTTCCCTGATTTTGCCGTTTTGGCAACTCTTTTAGAATAATAAATTAAAACTTGACTTCTACATATCTCTTCATCCTTCCGGGTCACTGTGAACTTGTGCGCCCTTAGTGGTCTGGGTGCTTATGTCCTGGGGAGAAGGTCCCTAGGTGGTATATATCAAACCAAACTGCCCGCCGATTACACACATATACAACATCTGCCAAACACCACTGAAATATAAATACATTGATCATTAGTCAATAGTACATTACAATAACTAAGACTAAACTAAACAACATATATTAATTGCTGTTTATTATTACTAGTTTACGAGCACAGAATCACTTTTCACCCAACTTTGTATTTTGTCTAAATTAATTGAGACTCATTTAAAAGCAAAAACTGCTGTTGTTGTGTTAAAGTAAATAAAGTTACAGTATGTTTTGCTATGATTACTGTGATTGTTTATCAAAAGCCATTTAGTGACGACTGCTACCCAATAAAGTCCCAATGATATAAAAAAAAAACTGAAGTAATTTCATTTGAAGTCCTTGTCGCCGAATTCTTTATGATAAATAACTTTTTTTCTTTTCTGGCTAATATTGTTTGAAATATTCTGATATTTTTGAAGACCTTGGGTATTTAATTAGTTCCATCAATTCGTCATACTCTGGTACAGATCCATCTTCACAGGTAGATAACTCTCTGGATTTACTAGACATGGGTAAGTCTTTAGAGTCGAGAGAGCGAGAGAACTTGATATGACCCAAAAGATATTCCTGTTTCTGTTGAAATGTCAACACATACACAAATGCTCTGCATTACAAGAGACTTCATTAAGACTTTAATGAAACAAGAATGATTCACAATTCACTACCTCATCTCTGAACTTGGAGGAGTGGCTGCTGGATAAAGATCTTCAGGGCAGTGGAGCACGTGAGAGTTTGGAGCCTCTGATCCAGGCCGCTCAACTTTTACAGATCAAAAAGAAGAGCCAGGATGATGCTGAGGCCATCTGTACTATGTGTACTGCGCTCACATCACAACAGGTGTGTGTTTGTGTATATATGAGCCTCTCAGATGTTCTGATGTGTGTCTGTTTCTCTCTCGGACAGATTGTGAAAATTCTCAGCTTGTACACACCTATGAATGAGTTTGAGGAGAGAGTATCTATATCATTCATCAAGTCCACACAGGCGAGTCATTTGAGCGGTTACTGTTTTATAGTATTTAACAGAAGTTATATCCTACATTCATGTGGTTTACATTAGAAACTTCTTCCTCCTCTCTACAGACTTTATTAAAGGACCGTAAGGAATCTTCTCAGTTGCTGATGGATGCGAAGATCATTTTCCCGGTTACTTTTCCCTTCAACCCTTCACCTGTAGCCCTGGAAACCATCCAGCTGCCCAGCAGCCTCAATCTGAACTTCCTCACACGGGTTTGAAAAGAGACTAGTGATGTCATACAGAACAATGTTCATCTGCAAACCAAAGGCGTTGGATATTGTAGCAACACCCTCTGAACACAGAATCTTGTCACTTGTTGTTCAAATTAGATATTTTTTAGAACTATAAGCACATTTCACTGTTTGTTTGTCATACATTTATGAGACACTTGTAAAGGTTTGTAAATGTTGGAACGTTTTGTCATGATTTAACATATATATTATATAGTGTAAAGTCTAGAAATAGCCTTTGTATTACATTTGCATTCTTTTGTGGGGTTTAAAATATTTGTCATATACTCAACCCTATTTGGCCCTGATTTAGGAATATCAAGTATTTTATGCAAAGTTTGTGAAAAAAAATATTGACACAATATATGAAGCCACATATAGTGTGGCATATAGTGTAGATTGTAACTTGTGCATTGTAAACTGAAATGTCATTATGTCTTAAAACATGCTTATTAACCCAGTAAACAACATTAAAGTCAAAGGACTCAAGTTGTAATCATTTAAGTTTATGTGTAGACTTTTTTGACAAACAAGATACAAATTATTTTAAGGTGTTAAATTAAAAAAAAAGAATCACGAAGAACTGAAGATGAAAACTGAATTTACTTAAGATTGTGAGATTAAAAAATTAGAAATATATTTTAAATATGGTAAACTGCGTGACAAGATTACATAAAAACATCAGTAAGACAAAACATTTACACTGTAATTCATGGGATCTGTTCCTGCTTTCTGTAGGCTATGAAGTACATGTTCCAGTGCAGTGGATTGGTTGTGAGTGACCCAAAATTAATACAAAAACATTCTGGAACAATAAAAACACTAGAGGGGAGTGGACAGCAAGACACTCGGGTACAATAAAACACGAAAAACAAAGACAAAGTTTGCTGCAGTTTTTACAGCTGGGTGATAAACGTGGTTCAATGCTTAGATCTATTATGCTCTTCAATCAACAAAAGCAGTAATAAAAAGTAAAGAGTAATTTTGTTTTTTTTTGCCAAATTGAGCTAACTACACCTGTGGTTGTATTCCCCGAATCAGAAATGAACATAAATCAAGTCGTTTTTAAAACTACGGTCCATTTACAAAGTTGTCAGGATAATAAAGAGAAAACATTTAAAAGGTTTCTCTAGATACTGTGAAAAAAAATCTTTAAAAATTTCTATTTTGGGTTTGGAACATCATTTTATTTAATCAAACAAATAATGCATCAACAAATTAATAAATAATAGGTGTAGTTGACTGATACCATACCCATTTTTTTCCCTTCTGAACTCCTATCTACGCCATTGAGAACGTGTTGAAGGTGCGGAAAATGGAAGAATGATTTGAAGTAGAGAATTGTTATATAATGTATTACTACAAAGGTGATAATAAATGTCAATTGTATGGGATGTCTTTATAGAAAAGGGGAGATTTTGACAGGTAAGTTATACACTTTTACACAAAACCATAAATCTGACACATTTACATTTAGCAGACACTTTAATCCAAAGCGACTAACATTACATTATCCTTTACATTTATACATAGGTATTTGGAATCCCCTGGGAACATTTTTTTTTTACATTTACATTTTTAGTCATTTGGCAGACGCTTTTATCCAAAGCGACTTACAGTGCACTTATTACAGGGACAATCCCCCTGGAGCAACATGGAGTAAAGTGTCTTGCTCAAGGACACACTTCTGGTGGCTGCTGGGATCGAATCAGCAACCTTTAGATTTACCAGTTCAGTGGTTTAACCCACTGGACCACCAACATTGCGTTGTTATCGCAATGTTCTTACCACTGAGCTACAGGACACCTTTAAAGTCTCAGTTCAATTCTTGTACTCGGCTACTTAAATACAACTGAACCCTATATTGTCATTGTCTCCTCACCCACATCAAATCAGAATCGTAACACAATAGCCAATAAATCTATACAATAATACTGTGAACTGATGTTTGCGTGATGATAACCTGTGTGAGCATCACACATTATGTTCTTTATTATTAATTGCATTAAAGAAATGTATTATGTTCAATCTCTTCTGGCGGATTCTGTTTGCCTCTCTTTAATAATTTTAAGATCATGGATGGATTCTTTGATCCTTTGGGTCCAGATTTTTCGACAGACTCAGAAGTTGAGTGTACAGATCCATCTCTAAAGTTGTAAGGCAAGTCTTTAGAGCACGATGAATAAACTGAGCTGTTGTCTATTCCTGAATTGGACCTGAATGAACCATAATCAGAACTTCCCAGCGAGACTGTATCAGATATATCATCCTCACTCACTGGAAACAATAAACAAGAAAAGAGAACTGAAATGAAAACACTCTATTTGGCAATGATAAGAGATTGAAAATTATATTATATGTATGTAAGACATAGTTCTAACATTTTTTTTTATAAAAAACTATAGAAAGGGAAAAATAATAAAACATTTTAATACAGTAGGTTCAACCTAAAAAGCCAATAAAAGCATTTATCATCTCTGTCATGTTGGTTAATGTTTGGTGACAGGATCATGGCTCTCATGCATCTGGTGTTCGATGTTCATTTATTTAAAAGAGTTAGTTTTCTATTGATCGGGGGGATATTAATTCACCACATGAGTGTACATGTTGTTGTGCATGTGACTTATATCAATAGACTAACAACAGTTGTTTAAACTTAAATTCATTATTGGCTTATGAAGTTAGTTCTAGTCCAATGAAAAGATTTTCTTTTTGTGTTAAAATACTCTGGGGTCACTGCATTTTAAACACATAATACTTACAAGGTTGCTGTAATTCTGTGCCATTAAAGTTGTAAGGTGTGTCTCTAGAGCATGATGATGCAGAAAATGAAGCTTTGTCTGATCCTGATCGAGATCTGAATGAACCGTAATCAGAACTTGCCAGAGAGACTGTATCAGACATCTCATCCTCACTCACTGCAATGATCAAGATTGTTAAATGTTATGGGAGAAAACATTCATTTCCTGTTTATTTATACATGACAGAACAAACTAACATCTAATTAATCATTTTATATATCATAATATCTTATGTTTTTAGCATTTTCTTTCTCTTGCAATAATGATGAGCTTATGTACAAAAACAGAATTTTTCAGAAGACTTTATGATTTATTAACAGGAATATAAAGGACGTTTCACACTTTTCATTTTGTATGAATTTGATTCTGTTTATTATCTTTAAAAGCTAAAAGTATAAAAAAATGCTTCAATAAATACACAGTTTGATGTTTTACTCACTAATCTGTGATCTGCTTTTATGCAGTTTCTTTCTTCGTTCTTTGGCTCGCTGTCCTTCTGCAGTCCTCTCCTCTGCCTCCTCTAAGATCTTTTTGTCTATTTCAAAATGGCAGCCGTTGTTTTGTGTGACTGTCTCTTCTATCTTCTCCAGCAGATCTTTGATCTGAGTGTCATCACTTATGATCTTATTGTTGAGAACATGATATCTGTTCCCACATTTTTCCACCAGCCACTGGAGATCCTCTCCTTCTCTCTCAATGTGTTGCTCTATAGATGTGTCTCCTAGAAAGTCTCCATGAGTGAAGAGCACTATAGTGTGACTCCAGACTCTCTCACCGAGAAGCTCCACATATGCCTGAAAGGCTTCTCTGTCATTCACTGTAAATCTATGTTCCACACATATAACAAGAAGTACAATGTGAGGTCCTGGAGGACACAGAGACACACTGAGTAAAATCTCTTGTTGTAGTATCTCAGATATCTGCTCTACGGGCGTCCACCACCATCCTGGAGCTTCTATGACAGTGATGTGTCTGTCTGCTACTTCTCTTTGTCTCTTCATACACTGATCAGTTGTCTTCAGGTCAAACTCTTCTCTGTTCAGGATGATGTTTCCTGCTGAACTCTTCCCGGCTCTTCTAGACCCCATTAACACAATCCTCAACTCTGAGAGATGATGGAAGTCATCTGCAACAAACACATCATTTTCAATAATGTTTAAACGTAGGTTAACAAATGCTATGGTGTTTACTCACTCATCTGTGATCTGCTCATCTCTCTTCGCTGACTCATCCTCTTCCTTCGTTCCATTGCGCTCTCCTCTTCTGCTTGCTTTTTTTCTTCCATCATCTGTAAAATATTTCTGTCCATTTCAAAATGGCAGCATTTGTTTTTCATCACAGTCTCTTCTATCTTCTTCAGCAGATCTTTGATCTGAGTGTCATCACTTCTGTTCATATTGTTGAGAACATGATATCTGTTCCCACATTTCTCCACCAGCCACTGGAGATCCTCTCCTTCTCTCTCAATGTGTTGCTCTATAGATGTGTCTCCTAGAAAGTCTCCTTGAGTGAAGAGCACTATAGTGTGACTCCAGACTCTCTCACTGAGAAGATCCACAAACCCCTGAAATACTTTTCTCTCATCCTCTTTAAATCTAATGTCCACACGTATCACCAGTAGAACAACATGAGGTCCTGGAGGACACAGAGACACACTGAGTAAAATCTCTTGTTTCAGTAACTCAGAGCTCTGATCTACAGATTCATCAATCCACCATCCTGGAGCTTCTATGACAGTGATGTGTCTGTCTGCTACTTCTCTCTGTCTCTTCACACACTGAGCAGTTCTCTTCAGGTCAAACTCTTCTCTGTTCAGGATGATGTTTCCTGCTGAACTCTTTCCAGCTCCTTTATACCCCATTAACACAATCCTCATCTCTGAGAGCTTCGGTGTTTCACAATCACCTGTAACAAACACATAAAAGGATTCTGAAAATGTTGTCTCCCTGGCTGAAAATAAATGCAATCATTTTTACAAAATCACTAATAAACTTAACCGCGGTTTTACTTCAGAAACGACTTTAGTATATTAAAATCAGTTCTGCGCTGGAGCTTTATTGTGTTCATCTGAGGCGTGTGCTGTTATGTGCTCAGACTGGCATCGGTGTATTTAAATATCAGCTTATACGTATTAATCTTTGAAACAATTAAAATATCTCATTAAAACATAAAACATTGCATATTAAAAATGAATTAAATTACATTCCAAACGCAGACAGACATTTTTAAAATGGCAACGTTTTAAAAAAGCTTACTTTGGAATTAGATCAAAAATACTATATTTCATGTTTACGCATTTATAACCTAAACGCGTGATAATGCAGATTTTATCAGGCTTTATGCTCACCTGTTTTGAGTGGCATCTTGAAATATCACATGTCAGTTCCACTCTCTTATAGTTTTTACTCTCATATGGTGAAACACAAAACAAGGACTCAAACAGGCTGAGTCGCTTCTTATCTGCTGTACTATTTGCATAAGGTTGTGACTATGCCGTTTGTAACCGAGAATAAAAAAATATTAATGTACATATCTTTCAGGCATGTACATGGTTAAAGTATAAAGTCAAAGCTTATATTCATTTCACATATTAGTTTACATTACCAGATAAATTTCGATTAAAATAAAAAAACTTACCAAAGTCCATTTCACCGTTCTGAGTAATTTTAGTAGTCTACTTTAGTCCAGTTACACAAAACAAGGGCAAAAATAGCTGCTTCTTATTTGCGTAAAGAGCATTTGCATAAGGTTGTGAATAACATGTATGACAGAAGAACGACAAGATCCACATAAAAACTCACGTAACAATAAAACGTAACATTTTTAAAAAAAGAGTTCCAAAGTGTAGCAATAATTTAGTTTATCACTGTATATAAAGTTAAAGTCCAGTGATAAAGTCAATAAACTTTTTAAGAGAGTAAAACAAAGCCACTAAACATTAACCATGGTCATTTATTTCAGGATTGTGAAATCATCGATATCTAACGCCAAAGGATGAACACTGAATGCCCTGATAAAATACATCACGATCAACATTGGACATTAAATACATCAGCTACTTATATCTGATATTTTTTAGCAGAGGTTAAATTGAGGACTAAGGGCTTCTTATAGATAAAAGCTGATTCTTTAAAGCTGCTTTGAGTTTTACAGTATCGTGTAGGCCTACTATGCAATAACTCTAAAGTTTATTAAACAGTCTTATAAGAAATATATCCTCAAAATATACTTTATATGCATATACAATAAAAAATATACAACTCAAGGAAAAAGCCTCGTTTAAAAGTATTATTTAATTTAAAGAATTTTTCGACAGACTTGATATTCCTTTAACTATTTTGGCTATGAGAATAAAATACATATTAAAATTCTGTACTGAGGTTCAGCAATTCAAACGTATAATTCTTAAAATAATGTCTGTAAAATAAACACGTGCATTTATATAGATATACACATACATAAAAGTGCTGATCGTGTTATTAAGTTAGGTACTAAAAGAACACACAGGTGAATTTTTAATGTTTTTAATGTAAAAGGTGAATTTGTAATGTTTCACAATAGTGGAGACAGTTTATTATCTGTTAATATAAAGTTAAAAGCTCAGAGAAAAAAAAACTTACAAGCAAACAATACAATAAATGCAAAAGAGTAAAACAAAGCCTCAACAACTACTTTAGTTATGAATATGAATATTATTTCTAAGCATTATTGAACTTTTCTGTAGCTCAGTGGCAGTGCCGGCCCTACCTAATAAGCGATATAGGCAGTTGCATGGGGCCACCGAGGCCACTAGGGGGCCCCTGCTGTGCGTGAAAATGTAATTTAATGTCAATCATGTGCGTTAGCTTTAAATTGTGCAAAGATTAAGAATGAAAAGGCGGCACTATCAGTCTGGTGCAGAGAAGAGGAAGAAGAGGAAAGAAGATGAGAAAAGAAAGGATCAAGGGGTAAGAGTTCAATTAAAAATGTAATAAATTTTAACAAGACGCTGTATATAAAACATTGTGTACTTGTAAAGGTTCTGTACAAGGACTATCCGCTCAGTAAACATACTAAATTGAGTTTTATTTTTAAATAAAATATGCTTAATGTGTTCTGTGAGGGTTGGTGTGGAAGGGGACAGAATAATTTGAACAATGTGTATGCGTTTGTGTGTGTGTGCGTGCGTTTGTGTGTGCGTGCGCGCGTGTGTGTGTGTGTGTGTGTGTGTGTGTGTTTTGCACCTTAGGGGCACTTTTGAAGTATTTTCCAAAGAATGAATTTACAGCTGGTGAAGATGCAGGTCAGTTAAATAACTTTCTTATAGATCTCACTTAACTGAAATACAACTAAAATAGCCTTTTTATATTAATAATACTACATGTACAAAGGTTTATTAGTAAAACATATTATAAAAAATATTAAAATTAACACAAAAACACTAAAGTATCATAATGAGAGATCACATTTACTTCTGTTTTTCCATATATTTGTGCAGCAGAAAATAAAATATCTTATCTGTTGCCTCCACCATATCCTCCAGTGTCCTCCACTTTATTTGAAAGATGAATTTACTAATTCACAAATACAGTAAAACTGACTGTAGTGCATGTTATTACTTTTGATGTTCTGCTTGTTACCTCTTTCTTTTGAATAAACTGATTGCACACTTTAAGCTTTCTAAGTTTGTGTGTATTTACAAATCAGAATTTACATATATGCATTTGGCAGATGCCCCGGGATCGAACCCATGATCTCTGCGTTGCTAGAACCATGCTGTAACCACTGAGCTACAGGAAAGCTGAAAAGGGATAATATTGTGTTGTTAATTAGACATTGTCAGATTGTCAGTGTGATATAATCTGTGTAAGGTTAGTATGTTGTGTACATTAGATTATGGGGGGCCTCATTTTGTAATCAGTTTAGGGTCCCCAAAATGCTATGGCCGGCCCTGCTCATTGGTAAGAACATTGCGTTAACAACGCAAAGTTGTGGGTTCGATCCCAGGGGATTGCAAATACTCTATGTATAGATGTTTAGACTATAGCATTTACATTTATACATTTGGCAGACGCTTTTATCCAAAGCGGCTTACATTGCTTTATCCCATACATTTTACATAGGTATTTGCAATCCCCTGGGATCGAACCCACAACCTTGAGTTGTTAACGCAATGCTCTTACCACTGAGATACAGGAAAGCTAGGAGTATAGGATAATGTAATGTTAGTTGCTTTGGATAAAAGCGTCTGCCAAATGCATAAATGTAAATGAGTATCAAGTCGTAAAAATATTTAGAAACATTTAAAATAGATATTCAATATTATGCTTGATCATTATGTTTGAACTGAACAATTTATTGAAGAATTTCTGATTGAGATTAGTACATAAAAATTTTTTCCATTATTATATTTACATGATAAAACATGACATGTTACTGTACAAAATATCAACAATGACATCCGTGTAAATGACCTTGATCACAAACTGTATTCTCTGCTCTGTGTAATTGTGGTTTACTGATGTTAGTTACCTGTATCAGTTAAACTATTATTGGGGAAAAAAGGTAGCAATTTAGATTGAAATTATTAAATAGATGAAAAAAAATTGTCACAGAGTGTGTTGAGTCAGTTACAAATAATTTCATTCATTGTTTTTTTTAGGACAAATAACATTTCATTTTTTCTTCTCATTTATTCTGTTTGCCTCTTAATAATTCTAAGATCGTGGATGGTTTCTTTGTTGTTTTGATTTGTGACTGTTCCACAGACCCATCTGCAAAATTAGGAGGAAATTCTTTGGAGTCACTGGAGCGTGTTGATGCAAAAATTGAACTGTTGTCACTCGATCGAGATCTGAATGATCCATATCCAAAACTTCCAAGAGAGACTGAATCAGACATCTCATCTTCACTCCCTGGAAATAATGAAGATACTTACTAAATGGTTTTATTCATCCTGAATAGTATAGGAGCAGTTACAGTGCATGACTGTGACACATATTTCTTACCGTCAAGTAAACATTTAATTGTGAAAAACGCACTTTTTATAAAAAAATATGTTATGTTGCCGAAAATGTGATAAGCAAAATTCTCTCTTCACAAAGTGTAAACCTGCCATTATTAACAAAACTCTGCCCACATTGCCTAAAAGTAGAAGGGCAGGTTTTATTGAGCTGACGATATATATTTTCTGGAGCTTAAGTCAAAAAGAATTCACCATACAATGTGATGAACTTGTTAGAATATGCATCCAGATTTGCACTACAGACAAGTGAGCACGAACACACAAGCAAAACATAAAGAAACTGATTGTTCTCTAAAGGTATACCTTCACTCAGGTTATACTTTTTAGGCGTGTTCCCCGAGCTATACCTTTTGAGGTTATTTAGTTAAACCTTCTTAAGTGCGAGGTTAGCAGGTGCTGTCTATGGCGGTGGTGATGAATAGGTTGATATCAATGAATCAATTAATCAATTATCGACTAAAAATCTTCTCTAATCAAATTGTGCAAATACACTTACTGGCTCCGCAGACTGCGTCTTTGATTTAAGAAAATAAATCAAATGTCTCGCTAGCATAGTTTGACCAAAGTCCCCATAACATTCATTGGCTTTATAAAGACTAAGCCTTTCCTAAATTAATACTGAATAGAATTTTACATTAAATTATTATATACATTTTTATATGTGAAATTAAACTGCGATTTAGAAAAGCTTTTTGCATAGCGTTATGAACCATAAAAGGCGTTAAGGTATAACTAAGAGCGGTCCAGACCAACCTTACGAAAGTATGACTTACAGAAGGTATACTTAAATAAGAAGGTTTAGGGAACCACATATTAACTATAAGGTACAGCTTAAGGTATAATGTAAGAACGATGTAGCGTTCGGAAGGTTTCGGGAAACGCAGCCCAGTTCAAGTTTTTGAATAGGTTTTTAAGGGGCACTGTCAAATAGTTACTCAAAAATATACTTACTCAATGGTTGTTGTAATTTCATTATGTATGATCCACCAGCAAATAAGAGAGGAGCGTCTTTAGAGCGTGATGATGCAAAAACTGAACTTTTGTCTGCACCTGATCGAGATCTGAATGAACCATAAGCAGAACTTCTCAGAGAGACTGTGTCAAACATCTCATCCTCACTCACTGAAAATAGTGATAAAAAAGAAGATTGTATCTACAGTATTTGATATTTGAGATCATGTTTAATACTTTATTTTTAAAACATTATTTTTAAAACATTATTTTTATGTTTAATTCCTCATAAGAAAACAAAGCATAATGCAGTTCTAATGTGGTTAAAGTAATGGGCCTGTTGTCCATAATAAAAAACTGAAGACTTCAACATTTAATATAATCGAAGACATAGAAGTGGAAATGAAGAGGGAAAACATGCTAGAAAAAATGTCAACATATGATAACAACATTTAAAATTATGAGTTGAACAAACTGAAAGATTTCTCTTAACCCTTTAGATAAATTTCAAAATGTCAAAATACTTTACACTTTTAGGCCACATTTTTTCAAACCAACAACACAACAGTTTTTTTTTATTCTATAGGCTAGTTATATTATAACATACTGACATTCTATTTTTGCTTACTTTTTTGAACCCCAATTTTAACACTGTAACTCCTAATTTTCTAACTGATCCGATTTACTGTGATTACAGTATAGTGACAGTGAAAGAGAGAAGAACGTTTCATCATCTACATATTATTCACTCACTCATCTGTGATTCTGCTTTCTCTTCCTCTTCTCTTCTTTTCTCCTTCACCTGCTGTAAAAGTTCAAAATGGCAGCCGTTGTTTTGTTTCACTGTCTCTTCTATCTTCTCCAGCAGATCTTTGATCTGAGTGTCATCACTTCTGTTCTTATTGTTGAGAACATGATATCTGTTCCCACATTTCTCCACCAGCCACTGGAGATCCTCTCCTTCACTCTCAATGTGTTGCTCTATAGATGTGTCTCCTAGAAAGTCTCCACAGGTGAAGAGCACTATAGTGTGACTCCAGACTCTCTCACCGAGGAGACCCAAATACCCCTGAAATACTTTTCTCTCATCCTCTTTAAATCTAATGTCTGCACGTATGACCAGTAGAACAACATGAGGTCCTGGAGGACACAGAGACACACTGAGTAAAATCTCTTGTTTCAGTAACTCAGGGCTCTCTTCTACAGGTTCATGTCTCCACCATCCAGGAGCTTCTATGACAGTGATGTGTCTGTCTGCTACTTCTCTCTGTCTCTTCACACACTGATCAGTTGTCTTCAGATCAAACTCTTCTCTGTTCAGGATGATGTTTCCTGATGAACTCTTCCCAGAATATCTATAGCCCATTAACACAATCCTCAACTCTGAGAGATACTGAGTGTCACCTGCAAGAAAAACACACTTGAATGAAAAAGGTAGGAAATCTTTCGAAATAAACATACATTATGGGTTAAAGGTTTCGGATCACTTGACAAAAATGTTTCTCCTGCTCTTAAAAAACTTTTAATCTGAAGGTATATGTTGCAATGTTTGAAATTACTTGCGTGGAAAAACTGGCATTGTGGCTTTATACATTTTTCATTAAACAGTATTTAATAAAATCTTCTTAAATAACGTTATTTCCTGAGTCGCGGGCAACAGAAGATTGGCTTGGAATCAACAAGACATGAGACTGACCGGCCAGTCACCGGTCCCGGCCAATCATGTGGCAATCCCGGTCTCTGGCCAGTCAATTGGTGCACCTCTTGAAAGCTTGATCTAACAGGTAAAGCATTAACCTAAATGTGAACTCATGTATATATTGACCGTCATTGACCTCAAAGATATGGGAGACTGTTCCAAAGTCTTGGTCCAACAACTGCAAAAGCATGATGGCCTCTTTTAACTTACCAACGTTCTGTATACTGTAAGTGTGATGTTGTTTTCATGTTCAGTCAGCTGAATGTTCTCAGTGTTT
The DNA here is from genome assembly GCF_015846415.1 of Triplophysa dalaica. NCBI lineage: Eukaryota > Metazoa > Chordata > Actinopteri > Cypriniformes > Nemacheilidae > Triplophysa > Triplophysa dalaica. Next base: position 3,248,717 of record NC_079565.1, on the reverse strand, counting down.
AGATCTGTGATGTTTACTCACTCATCTGTGATCTGATCATCTCTCTCTGTTTCTTCATCCTCTTCACTCGTTCTTCTGCTCTCTCTTCCTCTGCTCTTCTTTTCTCCTCCAGCTCCTGTAAAATCTTTCTGTCTATTTCAAAATGGCAGCCTTTGTTTTCTGTCACTGTCTCTTCGATCTTCTCCAGCAGATCTTTGATCTTAGTGTCATCACTGTTGTTCACATTGTTGAGAACAAGATATGTGTTCCCACATTTCTCCACCAGCCACTGAAGATCCTCTCCTTCTCTCTCAATGTGTTGCTCTATATATGTGTCTCCTAGAAAGTCTCCATGAGTGAAGAGCACTATAGTGTGACTCCAGACTCTCTCACCGAGAAGATCCACATAACCCTGAAATACTTTTCTCTCATCCTCTTTAAATCTAATGTCCACACGTATAACCAGTAGAACAACATGAGGTCCTGGAGGACACAGAGACACACTGAGTAAAATCTCTTGTTTCAGTAACTCTGGGCTCTCTTCTACAGGAACATTGATCCACCATCCTGGAGCTTCTATGACAGTGATGTGTCTGTCTGCTACTTCTCTCCTTCTCTTCACGCACTGAGCAGTTGTCTTCAGGTCAAACTCTTCTCTGTTCAGGATGATGTTTCCTGCTGAACTCTTTCCAGCTCCTTTATACCCCATTAACACAATCCTCAACTCTGAGGGCTCCTCAGTGTCACCTGCAAAAAAAATACAAAACACACCCTTAATACTCACACTTGCTATAACTCTCCTTTCACATGTTCGAAACAAAAAAAATAAACTAATATGTCCAGACTTCGAAAGATCAGAGAACAACATGGTTCACTGTAAAATAACTTAAAAGTTTAAAATCAAGAGAACATGTCATCTTCTCATCATTCACATCTATTTGAATGAGTGTCTAAAACCAACAGAAACATTAAGTCTGTTACACTAAGACATAAGAAGGGGGACCGGAGGGTGTGCTCCAACTACCGGGGATCACACTTCTCAGCCTCCCCGGGAAAGTCTATGCCAGGGTACTGGAGAGGAGAATCCGGCCGATAGTAGAACCTCGGATTCAGGAGGAACAGTGTGGTTTCCGTCCAGGTCGTGGAACACTAGACCAGCTCTATACCCTCTCCAGGGTGCTGGAGGGTTCATGGGAGATGCCCAACCAATCCACATGTGTTTTGTGGATTTGGAGAAGGCATTCGACTGTGTCCCTCGCGACATCTTGTGGAGGGTGCTCCGGGAGTATGGGATTCGGGACCCTTTGCTAAGGTCTATCCGGTCCCTGTACGACCGGAGCAGGAGCTTGGTTCGCATTGCCGGCAGTAAGTCAGACTTGTTCCGGGTGCATGTTGGACTCCGGCAGGGCTGCCCTTTGTCGCCGGTTCTGTTCATAATTTTTATGGACAGAATTTCTAGGCGCAGCCAGGGGCCGGAGGGCGTCGGGTTTGGGGACCACACGATTGCATCTCTGCTCTTTGCGGATGATGTCATCGTGCTGGCCCCATCAGACCAGGACCTTCAGCATGCACTGGGACGGTTTGCAGCCGAGTGTGAAGCGGCTGGGATGAGAATCAGCACCTCCAAATCTGAGGCCATGGTTCTCAGCCGGAAAAGGGTGGCTTGCTCACTTCAGGTAGGTGGAGAGTTCCTTCCTCAAGTGGAGGAGTTCAAGTATCTGGGTGTCTTGTTCACGAGTGAGGGAAGGATGGAACGGGAGATTGACAGACGGATCGGTGCAGCTTCTGCAGTAATGCAGTCGCTGTACCGGTCTGTCGTGGTGAAGAAGGAGCTGAGCCGCAAGGCGAAGCTCTCGATTTACCGGTCAATCTACATTCCTACTCTCACCTATGGTCATGAGCTGTGGGTCATGACCGAAAGGACAAGATCCCGGATACAGGCGGCCGAAATGAGCTTTCTCCACAGGGTGGCCGGGCGATCCCTTAGAGATAGGGTGAGAAGCTTGGTCACTCGGGAGGAGCTCAGAGTAGATCCGCTGCTCCTCATCATCGAGAGGGGCCAGCTGAGGTGGCTGGGGCATCTTTTCCGGATGCCCCCTGGACGCCTTCCCGGTAAGGTGTTCCGGGCATGTCCCACCGGGAGAAGACCCCGGGGAAGACCTAGGACACGGTGGAGGGACTATGTCTCCCGGCTGGCCTGGGAACGCCTCGGTGTCCCCCCGGAAGAGCTGGAGGAAGTGTCTAGGGAGAGGGAAGTCTGGGCATCCCTGCTTAGACTGCTGCCCCCGCGACCTGACCCCGGATAAGCGGTAGAAAATGGATGGATGGACACTTTGACATTTGATATTAATTTTGTATTTTTATCCCTGACAGACCTGCTGCACATGTGAGCTGTGACAAATTAAAAACATACAGGAGTTACTAAACTATTCAAACCTGATTTTAGAACGATCCCTGACATATGCTCTTTTTTTTATAAAATTGCAAATTGTATTTAAATTTACATTAAAGCATTAATATGCATTTGGCAAATGGTATTAATTTTTTAGGTTCTTTATTGGGCTGTGGACCTGTTGCATCTTTCACTTTCTCATCTTGCACACACAATCTTTTGTTAACAAAACTTTAATCTATCATGTTATATATAATATTATCATTTGCTTTCTTTCATTCATTCGTTCCTTATGTCGTTATTAGGAGTGAAATTGCAATCAACCCCAATATAATGTTTCCATATCATTTAAAACCTGAAATAAGGTTTAACATTTACACATAAAAATGTAAAGCTTCTAATGTTTACAGGTGCATGTGTCATAAACATTTAGACACACCTGTAAACACTAGAATCTTTATGTGTCCATCGTTCAAGGAAATGAAAAACAGAAAAAAATAAGTAATGACAAAGCAACATGATCAGATTAATAACAGAGATAATAAAATAATAACAACCCCGATCACGGCAAGTTAATTAAACATCAAGTCGATCACCATAACTCTATTATTAACACTATAACATTTGTAATTTGACTCTAAAGGCATTTTAATGAACATGATATGGTGAAAGCCTGTATACTAACAACAAATTGTCATCCACAGTTAGTTTTAATATAAATGGTTTACTTTTGTGTCGATCAGCAGAAGACTATTATAGTGAAAACGGAAATCTTGAATTAATACTTGAAATAAATAAGTGAATTCTTACCATCTGAGTCCATTTCTGTCCTGTCTCATTTGAAGTCTCTGAGACTTTCAGTCCCTAAAATGCGTAGGAGCACATGAGATGTCAAGATTCTTCAGTTGTTTACTGGAAAGATTGTCAGCATAACTGGAAGAACGAGTTAGAACTTTTTGACTCTGTGTGACAGGAAAAACCCCAGAGATTAAATTCTGTTGACATTGTTGATGGTGCATTGAATCAGAATCAGAATCAGAAAGAGCTTTATTGCAAAGTATGTTTGCACATAAAAGGAATTTGTTTTGGTGACAGGAGCATCCAGTACACAGAATAAGCAACAACACAGAGACCATCAAACAATACAAAAACAGTTACACAGATGATTTAAATAAGGGCCTATGGGTATAAAAATTAAGATATACAATACAATAAACATAAGAGTAAAGCTATAGAGAGTAAGTATGTGTACGCTATAGAGAGTAAGTATGTATGTATGTAAATATGTACAAGTAAAAATTAAGAATAGACAATTTCAGTAAAAGGTATGTGTTATATACAGCAAGATGAAATATAATTTACAGAAAAAGTTGTATAAAAAATAGATAGTGTATTATCTGAAGGATATTGAAGATTGCACTTTATTATTATTGCACATAAGAAGTTTTGTACGCAAGAAAAAATAAATAAAAAATGAATTAACTGTTCAAGAGGTAGATGGCCTGAGGGAAGAAGCTGTTTTTGTGTCTGGTTGTTTTGGTGCTCAGTGCTCTGTAGCGCCGACCAGATGGCAGCATTGTGAAGAGATGATGGCTTGGATGTGACAGGTCCAGGGTGATTTTCTGAGCCCTTTTCCTCACTCTGGATGTATAGAGTTCTTGGATGGTGGGCTGGGGAGCACCGATGATCTTCTCAGAAGTCCGAGACCTCAATTTTGAGTCATTTCCCTGAAAATGTCAACTGTACCCCGAAAAAATTATTATTTTTTTTACTATGGTAACTGCACAGATTTTACATTTGGTGGTCCAAATACCCAATGTGAGATCTCTCTTCAAATTTGTAAAGCATTTGTTTTATTTTAAGTGCATGATTTTTCATAGTCAGGTAAGTTCAAATTTCAGGATTGTCACATCCATATCGCTCCATATTCCTCATAAATGGACACATGAAATTGAATATATATTAACTATTTTATGTTGTATAAAGAGGCATCCCTTCTCCATTCATTAGGTATTTTTGCTTCAGGATTGCACATTTTATTTAACAGAAATCCTACAAAGTTTATCGTCTCGAAAAAATGGCGTCATTTTTTTGTCACATCCGTAACTCATGTTTATTTCCCTTTTTTTAAATATATATTTTTTCATAGACTGACAATTTTGTATGTTTAGACTCTATCAACAAGTGAACAGTAAAATATAAATAGATGGTTCAATATAATCGTAACAAATTAATTCTCTGAGCATTTTTGTGTCACGTCCATAACGCAAAATGTCACGTCCATAACGCAGGAATGACCCACCTGTTTTAAGTGGCATCTTGAGATTTCACAGTTCAGTTCCAGTTTTTACTCTCATATGGCGAAACACAAAACAAGGACTCAAACAGGCTGAGTCGATTCTTATCTGCTGTACTATTTGCATAAGGTTGTGACTATGCCGTTTGTAACCGAGAATAAAAAAGTATTAATGTACATATCTTTCATGCATGTACGTCATTAAAGTATAAAGTCAAAGCTTATATTCATTTCACATATTCGTTTGCATTACCAGATGACTTTCTATTAAAATAAAAAAAGCTTACCAAAGTCCATTTCACTTGTCTGAGTAGTTTTAGTAGTCTACTTTAGTCCAGTTACACAAAACAAGTGCGAATATAGAAGGAGCAGCCTCTTATTGGCGTAAAGAGAATTTGCAAAAGGTTGTGAATAACATTTATGACGGAAAAGATATATATACGAAGATCAAGATATATAATTCATCTAACAATAAAACATTTCTAACAAGGAATTCCAAAGTTTAACATTAATTTAGCTTACCACTGTATATGAAGTTCAAGTCCATCAAGTCAATACACTGGGAATAAATGCAAGTGATTGAAAGAAAGCCAATTGATAAACATAAACCATCATTTGTTTCAGGATTGTTAAAATCATCCATTTCTATTACGAAAATGAATGAACACCAAATGCCCTGGGAAAATACATCAAGATCAAAGTTGGGCATTATTATATTAGCTAGTTACATTTGATATATTTTTTTTCCAAGAGATTAAATTGAGGACTAAGGGATTCTTATAGATAAAGGCTGATATTTCACGTTGATACTTCAATGCTTCTTTGAGTTTTACAGTAACGCCTATGCTACACTGTTAAATGCTAAAAAAAGTTAAAACTGCATGTCAGTGAAATATACACACCTCATGTACATATGTACATAAATAGAAAGTGCTTATCGTGTTATTAAGTTAAGTAATGTTAATGTTTTAAATGTAAAAGGTGAATTTCTAATGTTTCACAATAGTTGATACAGTTCATTATCTGTTAATATAAATTTAAAAGCTCAAGGAAAAACACTTGCAAGCAAACAATACAATACATGCCAAAGAGAAAAACAAAGAAAATCATCAACTACATTAGTTAGGAATATGAATATTAATTCTAAGCATTATCAAAGTGAGTATCAAGTGGCAAAAATATTTAGAAACATTTAAAATATATAATCCATATATTTTTGATCATTATGGTTTAACTGAACAATTTATTGAAGATTTTTTTATTGAGATTAGTTCATAAAAATAGATTCCTTATTACATTTACATGATAAAACATGACATGTTACTGTACACAATATCAACAATGTCATCCGTGTAAATGACCTTGATCACACACTGTATTCTCTGCTCTGTGTAATTGTGGTTTAGTGATGTCAGTTACCTGTATCAGTTTGGTTTGAGTTTATTAAATAGAATGAAATTTATTTTTCACAGAATTTGTGTTAAATCAGTGGCAGATTATTTCATTTATTTGTTTTCTTTGGGACAATTATCCATATATCTTTCATCTGTTCTTTTAATAATTTGAAGATCCTGAATTTGTTCTTGGTTGTTTTGATTTGTGAATGTTCCACAGACTGAGGAGTGGAGGGTACAGACCCATCTACAAAATTGGTAGGTTCATCTTTGGAGTCACTGTAGCGTGTTGATGCAAAAATTGAACTGTTGTAACCTGATCGAGATCTGAATGATCCATATCCAGAACTTCCAAGAGAGACTGAATCAGACATCTCATCCTCACTCCCTGGAAATAATGAAGATACTTACTAAATGGTTTTATGCATCCTGAATAGTATAGGAGCAGTTACACTGCAAGACTGTGACACATTTATCTTATATTGCAATAATTAAATAAAATGTGAAAAATGCACTTTTTATAAAACAAAATTAAGGTTGCCTAAAATCTGAAAAGCAAAATTCTCTCTTCACAAAGTTTTTCTGAGTTGACTATATTTTCTGGTGCTTATGGCAGGAAGAATTTGCCATACAATGTTAAAATGATGAAAGTGTTAGAATCTATACATCCAAATGTGCACTACACACAAGTGAGCAGAAACACACAAGCAAAACATAAAGAAACTGATAAGATCAATTGTTTTAAATGTTATACTCTAAATTCATTGAACAGTTTAAGTATTAAAATACATTTTTGGGTCACTGTAGTAAAATAATTAAAATAAATATACTTACTCAATGGTTGTTGAAATTTCTTGTTGTATGATCCACCAGCAAATGAGAGAGGTAAATCTTTAGAGCGTGATGATGCAAAAACTGAACTTTTGTCTGCACCTGATCGAGATCTGAATGATCTATAAGCAGAACTTCTCAGAGAGACTGAATCAAACATCTCATCCTTACGCACTGAAAACAATAAACAAGAAAACATGAAACCCTGTCTGTCTCACTATGACTTTTTACAGTTTTATACATGTCAGACTACAATAAGATCCAGTGAGATCTTGGGTTAATGACACCAGCCCTTTTACTGTACATCAGATTTGGTTTTAGGCATCCTGAATAATATAGGAGTGTTTTTTAACATTTACCCAAAAAGAACAAACACACAAGCAAAACAAAGAAACTTGTGATAAAAATGGTTTGAACTTTTGTTATCTTAGGAATTCATATACAGTATTTAGAAAATAATTTAAGTATTTAAATACATTTTTGAGGGCCACTGTAATCAAATAGACCTGCTGCATCTTTCACTTTGTCATCTTGCGCAAGCTTTCGTAAACAAAACTTTAATCTATCATGTTATATATAATATTATCATTTGCAGTTTTTTTTATTCATTTGTTCGTTGTGTCGTTATTAGGAGTGAAATTGTAATCAAACGCAACATATTGATTCCTGAGAAATTAAAACCTGAAATAAGGTTTATAATTTACACATACTGTAAAGCTTCACAAACGTTTAGACACACCTGTAAACATTTGAAGCTTTATGTGTCCATCTTTCAAGGAAATGAAAAACAAAGTAAAATGTACTATACGGTAAACCTTATTAAAAAAAAAAGATTTGATTGCTGAATGTATTTACAGTAAAATGAATACAGAAATGTCAGCCCTAACACATTGCCAAAAAGAAAGTCATGACAAAGCAACATGATCAGTTTAATAACCAAGATAGAAAATAACAACAACACTGATCACTGCAAGGTACTCTGTTATTAACACTATAACAATTATAACTTGTTTCCAAAGGCATTTTAATAAAAATGATATTGTGAAAGCCTGTATACTAACAACAAATTGTCTTCCACAATTAGTTTTAATATAAATGGTTTACTTTTGTGTCGATCAGCAGAAGACTATTAAAGTAAAAACAGAAATCTTGAATTAATACTTGAAATAAATAACTTAAGAAAGTTTATTCTTACCATCTGCGTACATTTCTGTCTTGTCTTGTCTTTGGTTCTTAAAATGCGTCAGAGCACATCGAGGCGTCAAGATTCTTAAGGTCTTTACTGGAAAGATCGTCAGCATAACTGGAAGAACGAGTTTAGAAACATGTGAGTGTGTGACAGGAAAACCCCCAGAGATTAAATTCCGATGAAACAAAAGGAGCATAAAGTGCGTAAAGATAGAAATGATGAGATTTGGTCTGAAGTTGTTTCAATAATGCATATATTGCAAACAACTTCAAATATGTATGTAGAAATATAAGAGTAGTAGTCCATGTAGACATTTGCATTGGTCTGGCTTATTAATAAATACTGTAGGATTTATTTTGAGTTCATGTTAACTAAGGTTATCAAACAGTCTCTTACTGTACAGTGTTTATGGGCTTACAGTATATTTTGACACCAAAGCATTTCCAGATATTTTAAGAGAGATACTTGCTCTTGCAATGACATACACTCATGAGAAGGGTATGAACGACACTGTTGATGGTGCATTGAATGTGTACACTCCTATACAAAATAATAACTTAATTAATTTTTATCAAATAAGACCGTACTTTTACACTGTGTAAATCAATAAGCAATCCAAAATGTAACTAAAACCACTATTGTAGCTTGTTTGATTTGTGAATATTTTTGACTGAATATCAAACACAAAATCCTCTTGGTTTGTTTTACTGCACAAACAAGTCCATCATTAGTTAAACAAAGAAAACAAAAACACATTAACCAGGCATTGCAAACCATAAAAGCAAGAGGCACGGCTTTAGAAATGAGGTTATAGTATTACATAAACTACATTACACAACATGTTAGTGGGTGTGTCTTAACACTCCTACGAAGCACATGACAGGCTGAGGTTGGTTGGAAAACAAAGTGGAGAAATCAAAACTATAGATTGATAAAGAGAAGAGGATTTATTCCTTGGCTTATAAACCTGAACAGAGTTTGCATTTGAAACTGTAAAGACTTAAAGGTTCATGTGTTATATCCTAAGTGTCAGGATTGTTGGATAGAACCCAAACGCAGGTGAAGGGTTAACAAAAATCCTTTATTTAACGGACAAAACAAAAACCCGCGATGGGAAAATAAACAAGGTACGAGGTAGACATAATAATAATAGTCCAAACACGAAGGGAGCAAGGGTAATCCAAAACACGAAATACACAGTACGACTCACGGGCAGGAAACACTGGATACGGGAGACAGGAAGGAATGAACCGACAAGGTGTGAGGGAAACAGAGATACTAGACAGGTAAATGTTAACGATGGGAGATAGAATGGAGATGGGCAGGTGACAAGACTCAACATGATGGGAACCGGCAGGATGCTGGCAGGACAGGTGAGAGGGATGAACACTAATGTAGAGCTGAACGGAGAAACAAGGGGCGGAGCTAAACGAAAGACAGTAAGGACACGCGGCAAAATGTCAAATACAAACCACCACGTGTCTCCACACAAGAGGAAACAAACACAAGTCAAGATACTGTCCGAGTCGACCCTGTCCACAAGGCACGGAAACTTGGAATAGAAAGGACAGAATCCTGACACTAAGCTTTACTTCTGTCATTCTCTACATTTGATATCATCAGTTTTCTACTTTCTTTGTCTGAAAGTTGCCCAAAATATATCTTAAGGTAAAGTCAAATCTAGATTTTCTAGAAGGGGTTATTCCCCGGAAATACGTGTTTTTCTTTGTCTTTGGTGTGTTATAAGTTGCCCATGCAGGTATTAGACACGTAAAAATGTAAGTTTTTATCTAGAAGCAAATGCTCACCCATACCTGCCTGAAACGTCTCGTGTAACCACACCCCGGCGAATCTACGTCCGTTCGTAACATGATTTGACTAAGACCACCAAAATGTATACGTAAGTAAGGTAGACGTACCTGTCAGAACAGTTTCGTTGGAACCAGATGTTCCGAATATGGTAAGAGGCCTTACTTTTCCATGCAGTATTCGACCAATCACTACGCATTAGTGAACTGGCCAATCATTGCACACCTCGCTTTTCAGAGCGATGAGAATTGTAAAACATCAGCGCATTTCAGATAGGTGGAGCAAAGAGGAGACACAAACATGCACGGTTTGTGGAAAATACAGCGTTTTTTAACCTTAAATCGTGTTTACACATTTTATCACATCTAAAGCAAACAATAATATTTGTTTTAGCCGCGTCAAATTACCATTTTAATGTGTAACCACAAACCGTGCTACAGGTACTGAATACATTTCACCTCCTTGGCAGTTTTCAGTAGAAAAATAATCATTTCATGACGAATAAAATCTATACAAAGATCAAAAGTTTAATTCAGATGTTTGATGTTGAGGAATACTAAGAACCCGGATGTGCAAAGGCCATATCACTCATAATTAAAATAATTATATGAAAAATACGTTAACATATAAGTTTTTGCTGTGTATAATGGAAGAAACTGAGTTCACTTTTTGGACACCAATGAAATATAAACACATTTATCATTAGTCAATAGTGAAAGTTACCTATATGACCTATTTGAAAGTGACCTGTTTGTCAGATATGGTAAACCATATCCGAAATATACCACTGCTTTTAACCCATACAGTGAATAAAATTGCTGTTGTTGTTGTGTTATAAAGTTACAGTATGTTTTGCCAATTAGTGGAATTCTTAGCTAATGCTCTTAATGTTTTGCGATTTTGCACTAGAGTGCATCATTTACTTGGTATTCAATCAATTGCACTGCACTCCTGCACATCCAGGTGTTTGTAAAGCAAGGACACATGATGTATACACAACTTTTTCTGTTCTACCTTCTGTGAGTAACTGTGGTTTAGTGATGTCTACTACCAAATAAAGCCCCCATGATATTAAAATACTTGCAGCTCTGGACTTTACATTTTTACCAAAACACTGACGAAGTAATTTTGTTTGAAATCCTTCTGCCGAATTCTGTCCGAATAATGTTTTTTGTTCTTTATGATAAATCACATTTTATTTTTTCTCTGGTTAATATTGTTAGCAATATCCTGATATTATTTGAAGACCTTGGCTATTTTATTTGTTCTTTCAATTCCTGAATGTTCGTCAGACTCGGGTACAGATCCATCTTCAAAGGTAGATAACTCTCTGGAATTACTAGAACATGATCCAAAAATTTAGCTGTTGTCAATAACTGGATTCATGGCTTTTGTTTACAGTCTTGTTAAGCACTTTTGTAGCCTTATGGCTCCTGTGACCACCTACTTTCATTTTATCCAGACAAGCCTTTATATTCTGCCAAGCACCTTTTATGTTCTATACAAATCAATGTCTAGTGGGTTTTAAATGACACTACAAAGACAGGTTTGATTTATACAACAATGAACACATATCAAGTGTACAGTATTTTATTATATCATATAAAATGGAGTGTGGAATTTGACAGTCAGCTGATTGTTACAGATTTGAAACAACAGTTTAGAAAGTCCATTGATCTGGTTAATAAGTTAAAAAAATGAACAATAAAAATAAAAGAAAACATGATCAAAATTATAGTCTGGTAAATTTCAACTTATGCATTTCCTTGCTTGATAAAATATTAAATTAAAGCTCAAAGATTAAACAAGGCTGTAAACATTGTATAATCAGACATGATTTTATGTCGTTAAACATTAGTATGGCAACATTTTTCAAAACTATGCTTTAATGGCTTCATTCCTAAAGAACCAAACACCTCAAGTGTCCATACACAAACAATAACACTGATTGAGATTTCAATAGTTCTTGTCTTTCCCCTAGACACTTGAACCTTAGAGAGGACTTTATTTTTTATGACATCATGAGTGTATATGCTCCAGCCCCACTTACAGAGACATGATAATAACTGCATATTGTACAACTTGTAACATTATAAGAAATTTCTGTAATCAATGTCATTATCACTTGTTATATGGACACTTGACACTGAATTTTGATATTTTGTACAGTAATTCGCATTTTTTCACATTTCATAATTCAATCATATTTTATCATGTGAATATAATAATGCAATTCACACCAAGTTTATACTTTATTTAAAGTGTCTCATGTTATAATGTAATACTTTGTATATATTTAAGTACTGAGTAATAATAATGAACTACATGTTCTTACTGTGAGGTTGGCTGAAAGTAATTATGTAAAATGTATAGTCAATACATGTAATGTGTAACAAAGGCACGGTAAAATAAAGTGTTACGTTACACTCGATTTCTTTTTACAATATGTACAAGTCGTATACTTAATTGATGACTAATGTCACATTGCCAGTATTTTTACAGATCAATGATTCTGCTCGGCTCTTCTTAATAATTGTGAGATCATGGATCAGTTCTCTGAGCTTCCTTTCCTGAATGTTCCAGAGACTCAGAAGTGGGGTTTACAGATCGGCTTTTAAACCTGATAGGTTTGTCTGTAGAGCGTGATGATGCAAACATGTCTGCATCTGATCGAGATCTGAATGACCCAGAAACAGAACTTCTCAGAGAGGCATCATCAGACATCTTATCCTCACTCACTGAAAATAGAGATCAAGAGAATTTTGGTTAATTTTTCATTTTTAGAAGAATATACTGTCATGTTTTTATATACAGGTATGTGAAAATGCATAAATTTCTTATTTAGTTTTAATCAATTTTATCTATACAGTCTCTAGAAAAACATCAAATAAATTATGAAAAACAACAGTTTTCTACAGTTGAAATGTCACTGCGTAAGATAATATATTATCAGTTCAAGTTTTAAAAACATTAGGTGCCATCAAACAAGAAATGTGCTGTAAATAATGAAATCCTTTACTGTTCGTATTTTAGATTTTTATGGATTATTCGATTTTTTGATTTTTTAAGATCTAATGAAATTCCAATATTAAGAAAATATCAGAATATTCAAATATTTGAGGGGTCACTGTATTTTAATAACTAAGAAAATATACTTACCAAATGGTTGTCCTATAACCCTGTTATATGTTGATCCATTTCCAAAGTTGGTAGGTCTGTCTATAGAGTGTGATGATGCACAAATTGAGCTGTTGTCTAATTGAGATCTGAATGAACCATAACCAGAACTTCTCAGAGAGACTGTGTCAGATATGTTTTCTCCACTTACTAGAAATAAGGAAAAACTTGTTACATAGCATGAGAACATTTTATATTAAGAGATTTAAAGAAAAACTTTTTTGATTGATTAGATTTTTAGATGTTTTAAGGTCTAATGAAATTAAAATATTTAAAAAATATCAGAATATTCAAATCTCTAACTAGAAACAAGAAAAAAAGCATGAGAACAATTTATATTTATATATTTCTTTCTGATCAATATCCCATATAATAAGACTTGCTAAAAAAAATCTTAATGTAAATTTTATTATAAATTTTTAAAAAATTAAAATATGTTTTCTTTAACTTTACTCTCAAAGCGGTCGTACATCGAATGCGGAAGTGCCGAGTTGCGTCTATGACAACTCTTTTATGAATGTGTTAGAATCGAGAAGTTATCTGTATTAATGTGATGTTTTTCCTTTATTCCCAAACAGATAAATGCATCTTGCAGCTTATGGTGAAGTCAGTGTGTACATTGAAGATGATTTCAGTCACATAACATCTATTTCAGTGCTAAATTATACCAGTGGTGCATTTGTATTAACCAGAGTGCCACTGCCAGGCGCCAAATGGCGTATGTTCATTTCTACAAACAATAGAGCAAAGCTACGCGGCTCTGCGCTTCAGGTTTCGGTGTGCGACCCCTTTAAGAGCCTTGCAGTGCACCTGACTTTTTATAAAACTTCTGCTTTCAGTTTCAAACTCCCTGCTCTCACTGAGGGGTAAAGAGTAATATGAACATTAAAAAATAATACCAGTGGTTCTCAAACTTTTTTGTTGGAGGCCCCCTTTCTGTAAAGTTTTGTACTTTATGATAAATTTCTATATTTCAGAAAATGGCAAAAAATCTCTCTTTGGGCCCCCAGTTTGAGAACCATGTTCTTGTGAGGACAGTGCGTGAATGTGATGATGTAGAAATGTAAATGTTGTCTGTACCTGATCTGAAAGAATCATTATCAAAACTTTCTAAAGAGACTGTATCAGACGCCTCATCCTCACTCACTGGAAATAGAAATCACAAAAGATTGTTAGATCGTACAAGAACATGTTCCATATTTTTTACATTGTTTTAAAGTTTTTTTCCTTGACTAAGATTACTTTATGTAAACATTGTAAAAACAAGATCAATTGTTCTGAACATAAACCTAACCTTTGTTATTTACTGAAAATAAGAGATGCTAAATTCTGAAGTAATTGGGCAGCTGCCCGTCGTGATGACCATCCACAATACTTTACTTAGAAGACTTTGGGGTGGTTCCCATAGTGGGTTTAAAACTAGTCCTAGACTAAAATCAACATTGGAGCTGCTAACTGAAAACATCTGTGGCATTGTTTTCTCTCAAAATGTACATATAGTAAGTAGTGTTATTTTTGTATGGCATGTGTGTAAATGCTACTTAAATGTTTTAACCATGTCTCATTGTCGTGCAGTTAGATTGTTGATGCGCATGAAAACATAATCATTGATTCACCTATACTTATTTTTGATCTTGCTCTACCTTCCTCTGCTCTTCTCTTCTCCTTCACCTTCTGTAAAAGTTCAAAATGGCAGCCGTTGTTTTGTGTGACTGTCTCTTCTACCTTCTCCAGCAGATCTTTGATCTGAGTGTCATCACTTCTGTTCATATTGTTGAGAACATGATATCTGTTCCCACATTTCTCCACCAGCCACTGGAGATCCTCTCCTTCACTCTCAATGTGTTGCTCTATAGATGTGTCTCCTAGAAAGTCTCCATGAGTGAAGAGCACTATAGTGTGACTCCAGACTCTCTCACTGAGAAGATCCACATACCCCTGAAATACTTTTCTCTCATTTTCTTTAAATCTATAGTCCACACGTATAACCAGTAGAACAACATGAGGTCCTGGAGGACACAGAGACACACTGAGTAAAATCTCTTGTTTCAGTAACTCAGGGCTCTCTTCTACAGGTTCATCAATCCACCATCCTGGAGCTTCTATGACAGTGATGTGTCTGTCTGCTACTTCTCTCTGTCTCTTCACACACTGATCAGTTCTCTTCAGGTCAAACTCTTCTCTGTTCAGGATAATGTTTCCTGATGAACTCTTTCCATCTCTTCTACACCCCATTAACACAATCCTCAAATCTGAGAGCTTCTCACCTGTAACAAATACACAAAACATGTAAAAATATGAATTACCGTATACTTTACAGTGAAGATTATCATACGTTTTGAACAAGACAGTACATGTACAACAAGGTAATACATCTTTGTTTTTAAAAAGCATAATTTTAACAAAATTCAAACGTCACCTTGACTTAAACATTTAATATTTGTCAAATATATATTTCTATTCATGTTTGTAATTGTTTATGTATATTAGGGTGTTTTACTTTACATTGTATTTTGTTAAGTATTACTGTTATGTATTATGTGTTACTCTGGTGGTGTTTTGTATTTGTCTATGACATTGTGCACCATCTCGAAGTATTAGAGAGTTTAACATAAATGCCACTTGTGATGATCATTGATTTATTATATGATTGACTATTTTAGACGTTGTATTATAAGGGTTAACTGTACATTCAATGGTTAAAAAAGGCAGATTTGAGTGTTTCTATGCTGATATATTTACATTATATTAGTTAATGACATATACACTTACTGTATAAGAAAAATAAAACACACAATAATTGAAATGCCATTTAGCACACATAAAACTTTGCTTCCATTTACTTTAGTCTTAAAAAGCTTTTACATTTTTACTCTCTTTTATTCAGAATCATTCTGCCAAACCACGCTGTCAGTTTTAATATTAAATTCCAGTGAACATTCTTATACTCTTATAACTCATGACAACAATGCATTTGTATATGAGCAGCAAACGCTTCTCAAATCAACAAGTAATAAACTTAGATACATCAGATTTTAGTGTGATGTTGTTTTCATGTTCAGTTTAGATTTGTGATGTTTACTCACTCATCTGTGATCTGATCATCTCTCTCTGTTTCTTCATCCTCTTCACTCGTTCTTCTGCTCTCTCTTCCTCTGCTCTTCTTTTCTCCTCCAGCTCCTGTAAAATCTTTCTGTCTATTTCAAAATGGCAGCCGTTGTTTTGTGTCACTGTCTCTTCTATCTTCTCCAGCAGATCTTTGATCTGAGTGTCATCAATTCTGTTCTTATTGTTGAGAACATGATATCTGTTCCCACATTTCTCCACCAGCCACTGGAGATCCTCTCCTTCACTCTCAATGTGTTGCTCTATAGATGTGTCTCCTAGAAAGTCTCCATGAGTGAAGAGCACTATAGTGTGACTCCAGACTCTCTCACCGAGAAGATCCACATACCCCTGAAATACTTTTCTATCAGTATCTGCATGTTTAATGTCCGCAGATACAACCAGTAGAACAACATGAGGTCCTGGAGGACACAGAGACACACTGAGTAAAATCTCTTGTTTCATTAGCTCTGAGCTCTGATCTACAGGAACATTCTTCCACCATCCTGGAGCTTCTATGACAGTGATGCGTCTGTCTGCTACTTCTCTCTGTCTCTTCACACACTGAGCAGTTGTCTTCAGGTCAAACTCTTCTATGTTCAGGATGATGTTTCCTGCTGAACTCTTCCCACCTCCCTTGCCCCCCATTAACACAATCCTCAACTCTGAGAGCTCCTCACCTGTAACAAATACACAAAACATGTAAAAATATGAATTACCATATACTTTATAGTGGAGATTATCATACGTTTGAACAAGACAGTACATGTACAACAAGGTAATACATCTATGTTTTTAAAAAGCATAATTTTAATGAAATTCAAATGTCATCTTGACTTACACATTTAATATCCGAAAAAAATCATGTTTGTTGTTGTTTATGTATATTAGGGTGTTTTACATTACATTGTATTTTTTTGAGTATTACTGTAATGTATTCAGGTGGTGTTTTGTATTTGTCTATGACATTGTGCACCATCTCTAAGTATTAGAGAGTTTAATATAAATGCCACTTGTGATGATCTTTGATTCATTATATGATCGACTATTTTACACGTTGTATTATAGGGGTTAACTGTACATTCAATGGTGAAAAAAAGGCAGATTTTAGTGTTTCTATGCTGATATATTTACATTATATTAGTTAATGAAATACACACTTACTGTATAAGAACTATAAAACACACAAGAATTGAAATGCCATTTCAGCACACATAAAACTTTGCTTCCATTTACTTTAGTCTTAAAAAGTTATTACATTATTTACTGCCTTTTATTCAGAATTATTCTGCCAAACACCGCTGTCAGTTTTAATATTAAATTCCAGTGAACATTCTTATACTCTTATAACTCATCACAACAATGCATTTGTATATGAGCAGCAAAAACTTCTTTAATCAACAAAAAATAAACTTAGTTACATCAGAAACTGTATGACAGACCTACTGTACCTGTGATCTATTGAGATACAACTAAAGAATCATAATCATTAAACCCAATTATTACAGGTATCTCTAGAATACTGTATTTTGATCGGTTTTAAAATAAACCAGAAGATCTGTAGAGTCTGAAATAACAGACATGATGAAGTCTAACAGTACTACTAAGTGTGATGTTGTTTTCATGTTCAGTCAGCTGAATGTTCTCAGTGTTTAGATCTGTGATGTTTACTCACTCATCTGTGATCTGATCATCTCTCTCTGTTTCTTCATCCTCTTCACTCGTTCTTCTGCTCTCTCTTCCTCTGCTCTTCTTTTCTCCTCCAGCTCCTGTAAAATCTTTCTGTCTATTTCAAAATGGCAGCCGTTGTTTTGTGTGACTGTCTCTTGTATCTTCTCCAGCAGATCTTTGATCTGAGTGTCATCACTTCTGTTCTTATTGTTGAGAACATGATATCTGTTCCCACATTTCTCCACCAGCCACTGGAGATCCTCTCCTTCACTCTCAATGTGTTGCTCTATAGATGTGTCTCCTAGAAAGTCTCCATGAGTGAAGAGCACTATAGTGTGACTCCAGACTCTCTCACTGAGAAGATCCACATACCCCTGAAATACTTTCCTCTTGTCCTCTTGAAATTTACTGTCAACATGTATAACCAGTAGAACAACATGAGGTCCTGGAGGACACAGAGACACACTGAGTAAAATCTCTTGTTTCAGTAACTCAGAGCTCTTTTTTACAGGAACATTAATCCACCATCCTGGAGCTTCTATGACAGTGATGTGTCTGTCTGCTACTTCTCTCTGTCTCTTCACACACTGAGCAGTTCTCTTCAAGTCAAACTCTTCTGTGTTCAGGATGATGTTTCCTGCTGAACTCTTTCCAGCTCCTCTAGACCCCATTAACACAATCCTCAACTCTGAGAGCTCCTCACCTGTAACAAATACACAAAACACTCAAAAATATGAATAACCATATACTTTACAGTGGAGATTATCATATGTTTGCACAAGACAGTACATGCACAACAAGGAAATACATCTATGCTTTTAAAAAACGTAATTTTAACAAAATTCAAAAGTCACCTCGACTTACACATTTAATATTTATAAAAAAAATCAGGTTTGTTTTTGTTTATGTATATTAGGGTGTTTTACTTTACATTGTATTTTGTTAAGTATTACTGTAATGTATTATGTGTTACTCTGGTGGTGTTTTGTATTTGTCTATGACATTGTGCACCATATCGAGTATTAGAGAGTTAAATATAAATGTCACTTGTGATGATCTTTGATTCATTATATGATCGTCTATTTTACACGTTGTATTATAGGGTTAACTGTACATTCAATGGTGAAAAAAAGGCAGATTTTAGTGTTTCTATGCTGATATATTTACATTATATTAGTTGATGAAATATACACCTACTGTATAAGAAATATAAAACACACAAGACTTGAAATGTGATTTCAGCACACATACAACTTTGTCACCATTATCTTTAGTCATAATTTGTTTTAACATTTTGACTTTCCTTTTATTCAGCATTATTCTGCCAAACACCGCTCTCAGTTGTAATATTGAATCAGTCCCCACAGGTTTTTGCAGAGATTTTTTGTATTTTTCTCAGGCCAAAAATGCTTAACTTTTCAGCGGCTTTATTAAAATTTTGAGATCAAAATTGCTGGGGGGGTTTATGGAAAAAGATAAAAATATCTACTTGAATTGGCTAATAGGGTTCTTCTATTAAAACTTGCACCTTTGAAAACATGATTTATTCATTACTTTTGATTAAGAGGCATGCATCAGATTCATACAGAAGGTGTCAGGATTCTGGACAATTGTTTCTTGTTTTGAACCACTAGTTGTCATTGTTTCCACCTGTTATTTCTTGTAAGTGTCATTGTTTTTCACATGTGCCTCATTGACCCCTGTGTATTTACGTTGTTCTTTGTTCCATGTCACGTCGCTTGGTCTTTAACGTTGTTGTAGACAGTCACTTTTGTTGTCACTAGTCTCTCATAGTTTATGTGTCCCAGTTTGATTACATTTTGATTTCTACAGAGAATATTATTTTTGCTCAGCCTCTACTGAGTTGTTTTTGTTACCTTTTTACTGTTCCTGTTTCTATCTTGAGGAATATCTTATTTTGGATTACTAAATATAAAAATTTTGCCTAGTGGATTAAGTTGCTGTCTGGGATTTTATTAAAATAATTTTTATTTAACTCAAGCCACTGTCTGTCCTTTTCGCTTTGGGATTGCAACAGGACGAAGTTCTCGCGTTCAACACTGGAGATCTGGGTTCGAGTCTCGGCCTTGACAGAGGGTCTGGAAACCTTGGCCGCTTTAAGTTTAAGGCCCGCCCTAAAGGCCATTTTGACTGCAGGTCAAGCCAAGCAACCAATCACATATCGTTTATGCATTGTCATGTTTATAGTCGTGGAAATGTCTATGCAATAAGTTTATGCCATGAACCTTGCATACTTTTAAGAAATCAGCGTTTAGTTGATTGTGATGAATGTTCATTGACACCAAAATAAACATGATGTTTACATATGTTGTTTCCAGGTGTGTTGTTTAAGAACGTGAAACACACATCAGTAAGGCTGACTTGTGGCCAAAAAAGCGTAACGGCTAATGCTACCGCCTTCAACAGAACGAAGGAAAGGATACCAGAGGCAATATTTTTTAATAAATGGCAATGGATGATGTTGGCAAATTTGAAGTGTTACAGACCCTTCAATCTCCCTTCTATAGTATCTCTCTGCTTGACTTTTGGAGCAGGTTTAGACCGAATGTGCAATGTGAGGACGTCACATGACGTGTCTTTGGTCAAATTATGCAAAAATCTGCGACAATCTTTAAATTTTGCAAGTTTTCACAAATTTTTCGGAGTTTGTTTGATTATGCATTTAATTATGCGATCGCAAAATCCTGCAGGGACTGTTAAATTCCAGTAAACATTCTTAAACCCTTACAACTCATGACAACAATGCATTTGTATATGAGCAGCAAATTCTTCTTCATCAAGTAATAAACTTAGATACAAGAGAAAAGGAGTGTTTTTGTTGTTTTCATGTTCAGTCAGCTGAATGTTCTCAGTGTTTAGATCTGTGATGTTTACTCACTCATCTGTGATCTGATCATCTCTCTCTGTTCCTTCATCCTCCTCACTCGTTCTTCTGCTCTCTCTTCCTCTGCTCTTCTTCTCTCCTCCAGCTCCTGTAAAATCTTTCTGTCTATTTCAAAATGGCAGCCGTTGTTTTGTGTCACTGTCTCTTCTATCTTCTCCAGCAGATCTTTGATCTGAGTGTCATCACTTCTGTTCTTATTGTTGAGAACATGATATCTGTTCCCACATTTCTCCACCAGCCACTGGAGATCCTCTCCTTCACTCTCAATGTGTTGCTCTATAGATGTGTCTCCTAGAAATTCTCCATGAGTGAAAAGTACTATAGTGTGACTCCAGACTCTCTCACTGAGAAGATCCACATACCCCTGAAATACTTTTCTCTCATCCTCTTTAAATATAATGTCTGCACGTATAACCAGTAGAACAACATGAGGTCCTGGAGGACACAGAGACACACTGAGTAAAATCTCTTGTTTCAGTAACTCTGAGCTCTGATCTACAGGTTCATCAATCCACCATCCTGGAGCTTCTATGACAGTGATGCGTCTGTCTGCTACTTCTCTCTGTCTCTTCACACACTGATCAGTTGTCTTCAGGTCAAACTCTTCTCTGTTCAGGATGATGTTTCCTGATGAACTCTTTCCAGCTCCTCTAGACCCCATTAACAAAATCCTCAAATCTGAGAGCTTCTCACCTGTAACAAATACACAAAACATGTAAAAATATGAATAACCATATACTTTACTGTGGAGATTATAATACATTTGAA
This sequence comes from Triplophysa dalaica, assembly GCF_015846415.1. NCBI lineage: Eukaryota > Metazoa > Chordata > Actinopteri > Cypriniformes > Nemacheilidae > Triplophysa > Triplophysa dalaica. Next base: position 3,227,201 of record NC_079565.1, on the reverse strand, counting down.
CAAGACAGTACATGCACAACAAGGTAATACACCTATGTTTTTAAAAAGCATAATTTTAACAAAATTCAAACGTCACCTTGACTTAAATATTTAATTTTTGTAAAAAAATGTTCATGTTTGTTATTGTTTATGTATATTGGGTGTTTTACATTACATTGTATTTTATTAAATATTACTGTAATTTATTATGTGTTACTCTGGTGGTGTTTTGTATTTGTCTATGACAATGTGCACCATATCGAAGTATTAGAGAGTTTAATATAAATGTCACTTGTGATGATCTTTGATTCATTATATGATCGTCTATTTTGCACGTTGTAGGGGTTAACTGTACATTAAATTGTGAAAAATGGCAGATTTTAGTGTTTCTATGCGGATATATTTACATTATATTAGTTGATGGAATGTACACTTACTGTATAATAACTATAAAACATACAAGAAATTAAAAACCATTTCAGCACATACAACAATTTGCTTCCATTTTCTTTAGTCTTAAAAAGTTTTTACAATTTTACTGCCTTCTATTCAGCATTATTCTGCCAAACACCGCTGTCAGTTTTAATATTAAATTCCATTGAACATTCTTATACTCTTATAACTCATCACAACAATGCATTTGTATATGAGCAGCAAAAACTTCTTAAATCAACAAGTGATAAACTTAGTTACATCAGAAACTGTATGACAGACCTACTGTACCTGTGATCTATTGAGATACAACTAAAGAATCATAATCATTAAACCCAATTATTACAGGTATCTCTAGAATACTGTATTTTGATCGGTTTTAAAATAAACCAGAAGATCTGTAGAGTCTGAAACAACAGACATGATGAAGTCTAACAGTACTACTAAGTGTGATGTTGTTTTCATGTTCAGTCAGCTGAATGTTCTCAGTGTTTAGATCTGTGATGTTTACTCACTCATCTGTGATCTGATCATCTCTCTCTGTTTCTTCATCCTCTTCACTCGTTCTTCTGCTCTCTCTTCCTCTGCTCTTCTTTTCTTCTCCAGCTCCTGTAAAATCTTTCTGTCTATTTCAAAATGGCAGCCGTTGTTTTGTTTCACTGTCTCTTGTATCTTCTCCAGCAGATCTTTGATCTGAGTGTCATCACTTCTGTTCTTATTGTTGAGAACATGATATCTGTTCCCACATTTCTCCACCAGCCACTGGAGATCCTCTCCTTCACTCTCAATGTGTTGCTCTATAGATGTGTCTCCTAGAAAGTCTCCATGAGTGAAGAGCACTATAGTGTGACTCCAGACTCTCTCACCGAGAAGATCCACATACCCCTGAAATACTTTTCTCTCAGCATCTTTAAATCTATTGTCCACAAGCATAACCAGTAGAACAACATGAGGTCCTGGAGGACACAGAGACACACTGAGTAAAATCTCTTGTTTCAGTAACTCAGAGCACTGATCAACAGGTACAGTACTCCACCATCCTGGAGCTTCTATGACAGTGATGTGTCTGTCTGCTACTTCTCTCTGTCTCTTCACACACTGAGCAGTTGTCTTCAGGTCAAACTCTTCTCTGTTCAGGATGATGTTTCCTGATGAACTCTTTCCATCTCCTTTACACCCCATTAACACAATCCTCAACTCTGAGAGCTCCTCAGTGTCACCTGCAATAAAAACACAAAACACACCCAACATATTAAAACTTGCTATAACTGTTCTTTCACCTGCTTGAAAAAAAAAACATTAAAGAATAAAATACAGTGTCCAGACTAAGAAGGATCAGAGAACAACATGGTTTAATGTAAAATAATATAAAAGTTTAAATTCCAAAGCATAAAACTGCATTTCATCATCTCATAATTCACATCTTTTTGAGTGTCAAAAATCAACAAAACATGAAGTCTGTTACATTATGACATCTGACATTTTTATGTTAATTTGCATTTGCATCCATGACAGACCTGCTGCACCTAAGAGCTGTGACAAATGAAAAACATACGCAACTAATAAACCTCATTTTACAAGATTCCATGACATTTGCTCTTTTCTGTTTATAAATTGTAAATTGTATTTAAATTTACATTAATGCATTTGGCAATTACATCTATTATGTTATATTCCATTCCATTTTCTACCGCTTATCCGAACTACCTCGGGTCACGGGAGCCTGTGCCTATCTCAGGAGTAATCGGGCATCAAGGCAGGATACACCCTGGATGGAGTGCCAACCCATCGCAGGGCACACACACTCACTCATTCACTCACTCACGTACTCACGCACTCACACCCTACGGACAATTTTTATTATTTGCGTTTTTTTTCATTCATTCGCTCGTTGTGTCCTTATTAGGAGTGAAATTGCATTCAAACGCAATATATTGTTTCCTTAGAAATTAAAACCTGAAATAAGGTTTTACCATTTACACATACTGTAAAACTTCTAATGTTTACAGGAGAGTCATAAACGTGTAGACACACCTGTAAACATCAAAAGCTTTATTTGTCCATCTTTCAAGGAAATGAAAAACGAAGTAAAATACTAAATGGTAAACTTAATTTTCAGTTTTAATTTACAGAAAACTGAATACAGGAATGTCATCTTCAACAGAAAGCTTATGTTCAAAAGAAAGTCATGACAAAGCAACATGATCAGATTAATAACCGAGATAATAAAATAACAACAACGCTGATCACTGCAAGTTAATTGAACATTAAGTCGATCACTATAACTCTATTATTAACACTATAACAATAATAACTCGTTTTTAAAGGTGATACTTAAGGTTAGGAAACAAATTATTGTGAAAGCCTGTAAACTAACCACAAATTGTAATCCTCAATTTGTCTTAATATAAATGGTTTAATTTTGTGTGTCGATCAGCAGCAGACTACTAAAGTAAAAACAGAAATCTTGAATTAATACTTGAAATAAATAACTTTAGAAAGTGAATTCTTACCATCTGAGTCCATTTCTGTCTTGTCTTGTTTGAAGTTTTAGAGTAATAATAGATTTTGCAGTTTTTACTTTCAGTTCATCAAAATGCGTCAGAGCACATGAGGCGTCAAGATTCTAAAGTTGTTTACTGGAAAGATTGTCAGCACAACTGGAAACTCAAGTTTAGAACCATGTGACCATGTGACAGGGAAAAACACAGAGATTAAATTCTGAGGAAACAAAAAAAGAGCATAAACTAAATAAAGTTATGCAAAACAAAGTTGCAAACAACTTCAAATATGTATGTAGAAATATAAGAGCAGTAGTCCAAGTAGACATTTTCATGGACCTGCCTTATTAATAAATGCTGTAGACTTTATTTTGAGTTCATGTTAACTAAGGTTTTCAAATAGTCTCTTACTGTACAGTGTTAATGGGCCTACAGTATATTTTGATACCAAAGCATTTCCAGATATTTTAAGAGAGATACTTACTCTTGCAAGGACATACACTCATGAGAATGATATGAATGACACTGTTGATGGTGCATTGAATGTGTACACTCCTATACAAAAATAATAACTTAAGTCACTTGTATCAAATAAGACAGTACTTTAACACTGTGTAAATCAATAAGCAATTCAACATGTAACTAAAACCACTTTGTAGCTTGTTTGATTTGTGAATATTTTTGACTGAATATCGAACACACAATCCTCTTAGTTTCTTTTACTACACAAACAAGTCCATCATTAGTTAAACATAGAAAACAAAAACACATTAATTTTTAGAGTATTATTACTCTAAAAATTAAGTTTTAGAGTAATAATAGATTTTGCAGTTTTTACTTTCAGTTCATCAAAATGCGTCAGAGCACATGAGGCGTCAAGATTCTAAAGTTGTTTACTGGAAAGATTGTCAGCACAACTGGAAACTCAAGTTTAGAACCATGTGACCATGTGACAGGGAAAAACACAGAGATTAAATTCTGAGGAAACAAAAAAAGAGCATAAACTAAATAAAGTTATGCAAAACAAAGTTGCAAACAACTTCAAATATGTATGTAGAAATATAAGAGCAGTAGTCCAAGTAGACATTTTCATGGACCTGCCTTATTAATAAATGCTGTAGACTTTATTTTGAGTTCATGTTAACTAAGGTTTTCAAATAGTCTCTTACTGTACAGTGTTAATGGGCCTACAGTATATTTTGATACCAAAGCATTTCCAGATATTTTAAGAGAGATACTTACTCTTGCAAGGACATACACTCATGAGAATGATATGAATGACACTGTTGATGGTGCATTGAATGTGTACACTCCTATACAAAAATAATAACTTAAGTCACTTGTATCAAATAAGACAGTACTTTAACACTGTGTAAATCAATAAGCAATTCAACATGTAACTAAAACCACTTTGTAGCTTGTTTGATTTGTGAATATTTTTGACTGAATATCGAACACACAATCCTCTTAGTTTCTTTTACTACACAAACAAGTCCATCATTAGTTAAACATAGAAAACAAAAACACATTAATCAGGCTTTGCAAGCCATAAAAGCAAGAGTCACGGCTTTAGAAATAAAGTTATATTATTACATAATCTACATTACACAACATGTTAGTGGGTGTGGCTGGACACTCTTATGAAGCAAATGACAGACTGAGGTTGGTTGGAAAACAAAGTGGAGAAATCAAAACTATAGATCGATAAAGAGAAGAGGATTTATTCCGTGGTCTATAAACCTGTAAAGAGTTTACATTTAAAACTATAAAGACTTACCAGAGTCCATGTTTTACATCTTATGCTTCCATTCTGTCATGTTCTACATTTGCATTTATCAGTTTTGTGTTTCTTTGTCTGAAAGTTGCCTTTATCTATGCCTTTTGTGCGCACACAATATAACAATCAGTGTTTTGTGTCAGACTTTAGTCCCAAGCGTCCTATAGGAGAAGTCACACAACAGCGACACAGACGTTCTGACATGGCAATGAATGGCAATAGAAATCCTTTGTAATCCCTATTCTTCTTATTTTTAAATAAAAAATCATATATTGAAAGAAGATACTCACTAAAGTGTTGATGTATTTCCCTGCTGTTATTACTTAATCTATCTCTAAAGTAGATGGGTAAGTCTTTGGAGTCTCTGGTGTTTTCTGCTCCTGCTCGTGATCTGAATGAACCATAACCAGAACTTCTAAGAGAGAGAGAGAGAAAGAGAGAGAAAGAGAGAAAGAGAGAGATTGTCCAACATCTGATCCTCACTCACTGGTAACAATAATCAAGAAAGAAGATTTTTAAAGAGTTAGGCAGATGGGGTTCCCAGACTGCAAAGCAAACAATTCCTTGATGTCTTAAAATAAATTCCTGTTTCCTTTATAATGATGTCAACACATACACAAATGCTGTGCATTACAAGAGACTTCAGTGGGACTTTAATGAAACAAGAATGATTCACAATTCACTCACTCGTCTCTGAACTTGCTCCAACATTTTCTCTTCTCTCCTCCTCCTGGAAAATCTCTTCGTCCTTTTTAAAATGACAGCTAATATTTTGTGTCACCGTGTCCTCTTGAAAAGAATAAACTTACTAGTCCATTTTACTTCTTTCACAATAGAGTCCCAGCATGAAGGTTATTATCAATCTTACAAATACTGGAACACAGCCTGGAGCCATCAACATCTGCCACCAGTATATCTGTCCTTGCGTTCATCATGAATCAAATGACATCTGAGAACTGTGTGAGTTCAGTGAATAACTACATTCATGGCTTTTGTTTACACTGCTGCTAAGCACTTTTGGAGCGTAATGGCTCCTGTGACCACTTACTTTCATTTGATCCGGACAAGCCTTAATATTCTGCCAAGAATCTTTTATGTTCTATACAGATCAATGTCTAGTGGGTTTCAAATTACACTACAAAGACAGGTTTGATGTAAGCATGACAACGAACATGTAACAGGTGTACAGTATTTTATTATGTCATGAGAAATGAAGGTGGAATTTGACTGTTAGTTGATCGTAACAGCTTTGAAACAACAGTTTAGAAAGACCATTGATCTGGTTAATAAGTAGAAAAAAAGTAACAATAACAACAAAAACTCACATGGTCAAAATTATGGTCAGGTAAATTTCAACGTTTTACAATATCTTGCAGTTTATTAGCTATTATAATATAAAACCAAAGCTGACAGATTCAAAAGTCCCTTAAACATTCTCTAACCTGACACGCTGTTGTTTCTACAACATTTACATTTATGCATTTGGCAGACGCTTTTATCCAAAGTGACTTACATTTTTAATGAATAATTTGAATTGCAATATCAAAATACCTAATTATATGGCTACACAACTATGGTATACTTGTTTATATTATTCCTCTTGATACCTATTGTAAACGCACCTACTTGCACATCCAACGTGCAAGTAATAAACGTCTGAACTATACACGTCTAAATGTTATGCTGGAATAAACTTACTTAATGCACCTCTAAAGCAAGCAGCTTTGCGTGATCCTACTTATGACGTAAGTTTGAGAACCTGTAATATAAATGACCATTCTGCCAGTGTGTTGAGACATTTGGGCATGAGATTGCGGTTTTGCAGACTCATTTCACAATTAAATAAAATCCATGGTTGGATTTAGTTTATAATTTGGTTTTATATGAGTCCTTATAGATGCAACCTCAACAATTTCTAAAGGGCTTCTTTTATGAAGTACAACGCTATCTCACATAAAGCAGTGTCATGATTCAGCTATCATGTCATGTTTATTCTTGTCTTGCATTGGAGTCATGGCATAGCCTTAGGGTTTTGTGTGAGAAAGTCATGGCTTTGTTTATTGATTTGATTTGCCATGTGCTTTATCGTGTCTCGTCGGTGATTCCCGCCATCTCGTATTCTTGTTTCATAACCTTCACCTGTTCTTTGAAAATTATCCTTTGGGCCCTATCTTGCACCCAGCGCAATTGACTTTGTACACCGACGCATGCGTCATTCCTATTTTGCACCCGTGCAAAGCGCGCTTTTCCCTCCACAGAAGCACATCGCTAAACTAGTGAATGAACTTGTGCTCCCTGGGCGGTTCAGCGCATAAAAGGAGGCGTGTTCCGGCGCAAACAATCCCTGGTGCTATTTTGCTGTTCCATTAAACAATTGCGCCACTGACACTGACCGTTTTATAATCTCTTTTGAGAACACATCATCTCACCAGGAGCATGTCTTCCAGGTCTGTGAGAACCTCACAGAGTGTTTCTGTGGTAATACTGCAGTCTGGTTCTCCGCTGGTGCTGACCGACAGCAGATGAGGTTCCGGAATGTGTCAAACTGATGCTCCAATCGGCCGTTTGGGCCACGTGGACCACCAATCCACAATAGGAGGCGTGTCACTCCAACCACCTGATGTTATTTATTCAATAATATATATTTATGATGATTATTCAAAAACATGTAATTTTTAATTACAAAGTAGAACAATGTGAGGTCCTAGAAGACACAGAGACACACTGAGTACATTTACATTTAGTAATTTAGCAGATGCTTTTCTCCTTAAATCTCTTGTTTCTCTACTCTCGCTGCGTAGTCCTTTTTAATATGTGAATTTTTGCTTTGGGTTTGCACATAGTTTGTAGGTAGAATTGCTCTGTAGCAAAAGGTTCTATAAAGAACGGAAAAAGGTCGGCCCATAATGTGGTGTTACCCAAACCATGGACTAAACCAGAAGTCATATTAAATCTCCAAAAATACAGTAACATGAAACATTGGTTTAATTTATTTGTTTTACACAACATCAAGCTGTTTTTAAATGCAGGGGCTCTATGAACTAATTCTGTGCTCAATGCTCTAAGTACAAACAATTGACTTTGCACAGGGGACACAATTCATTGCATTCATTTTAAAACATTATTTTCTTTATTATTAATGGCATTAAATTAATGTATAATGTTGGAAGGGCCTCTCACTGATTCTGTTTGCCTCACCTTAACAATTTTAAGATCATGAGTGGATTCTTTGTTCCTTTGGTTCCGGATTTTCGACAGACTCAGAAGTTGTAGAAGTTGCAGAAGTATATTTCAAACATGTTCATTGTTAAAGTATAAAGTCAAAGCTTACAGTCATTTCACATATTCGTTTGCATTACCAGATGACTTTTGAAATCTTTTTTTAATAAAAAAAAAGATTTTAATCAACGTCAATTTCTCTTGTCCGAGTAATTTTAGTACTCTTCTATAGTCCAGTTACACAAAACAAGGGCAAAAATAGAACCAGCTGCTTCGTTTTTGGGGAAAGCGCATTTACGAAAGATTATGAAAAACATTTAGTAGACACTTTTATCCAAAGCGACTTACAAAGAGTTTAGTGAGCAATAATACAGTGGGTGCCAATACAAAGTCACTTGTTTCAACAAAAGCTAGACCACTACATGTTGAGAGAAAGTTTTTTTATCATTTGTCTGTTAAGTATTAACAGTAGTTTTTTGAATGTTGTGAAAGATGTGGTGGACCGGACCGAGTGATTTACTGCCCTTATGAGAAGGCAATACAAGATGTCGCTGGTTTGCTGAACGCAGGGATCTTGATGGGGTGTAGGAGTGCAGAAGGGTGTGAAAGTAACCCGGTGCAAAATCCATGCATTAGCTACTTATATTTTTTAGTAGAGGTTATATTGAGGACTAAGGGCTTCTTATAGATAAGAGCTGAAAATTCATGCTGATCCTCCACACTTGTGATTCTTTAAAGCTGCTTTGAGTTTTAATGTAGGCCTAATGCATTCTGAAGTATATTAAAACGTCTTATGAAGTCTATTTTCAGGATATATTTCTTATGTGCGTTTACAACAAAAAAGTTTTACTAAAGGAAAAAGCCTCTATTTAAAAGTATTATCTAATTTAAAGGATTTTTTGCAGATTTATATCCATTAATTTTTTGGCTATGAGAATATAATAAATATTAAAATCCTGTACTGAGGTCCTCTGGCACCTTTGTTTGGTGATCAAGGAGGAACTATTTGTAAAAACCAACAACCTGCTGGTAAAAGTTCTAATTGAGTTAAGGCAATCTTTAGTGTACAGTATTTTTATCTCATAAGAAAAGAACTTGGTCAATTAGTTATAACAAATTTGAAACAACATGATGGTGAATAAATGATCACAGAAGTTTGATGTGTGACCCAGAAACAGCTTTTGGCTGAAAACTGTTAAATGTTGAAATAAATGTTAAACAACGTATAATTGTTAATACAATGCATGTCAGTAAAATATAAACATATATATACAAAGTGATTATCGTAGTAGTAAATTAGGTAATAAAAGAACACATAGGTGAGTTTTTATTGTTTTTAATGTAAAAGGTGGATTTGTAATGTTTCACAGTAGTGGAGACAGTTCATTATCTGTTATAATATAAAGTTAAAAGCTCAAGAAAAAAAAGCCTTACAAGTAAACAATACAATAAATGCAAAAGATTAAAACAATGCCGCATCAACAACTTTAGTTAGGAATATGAATACTATTTCTAAGCATTATTAAAGTGAGTATCAAGTGGTAAAAATATTTTGAAATATATAATCCATATAATCTTGATCATTATGGTCGAACTGAACAATTTATAGAAGAATTTCTGGTTAAGATTAGTACGTAAACATATTTTCCATTATTATATTTACTTTATAAAAAAAGACATCTTACTGTACACAATATCAAAAATGTATTACAATGTAAACTGTATTCCCTGCTCTGTGTAATTGTGGTTTAGTGATGTTAGTTACCTGTATCAGTTAAACTATTATTGGGGAAAAATGTAGCAATTTAGTTTGAATGTATTAAATAGAATTTGTGTTGATTCAGTTACAGGTAGTTTCATTCATTGGTTTTCTTTAGGTTTTTCTTTTTATCACATCTTTTTTTCTTCTCATTTCTTCAGTTTGCCTCTTAATAATTTTAAGATCATGGATGGTTTCTTTGTTATTTTGATTTGTGAATGTTCCACAGACTGAGGAGTGAAGGGTACAGATCCATCTGCAAAATTAGTAGGTACATCTTTGGAGTCACTAGAGCGTATTGATGCAAAAATTGAACTGTTGTCACTTGATAGAGATCTGAATGAACTATATCCAGAACTTCCAAAAGAGACTGAATCAGACATCTGATCTTCACTCCCTGAAAATAATGAAGATACTTAATAAATGCTTTTATGGTCCGTGTACGTTTTATTCATTTGATATCCTATTTGAAACAAATTATTGGAAACTGAAAGATGACTCGTTTTTTGTTTTTTTTTGTTTACTTCACCAAACGAAAAATTACATTTCGGCCCGATTTTTCATTTTTCGTTTGCCGTTTAAAAAACGGATTTTGGACTCAATATGGGATTCGTATATGTGGGCGGTGCATTAACGCCCCTTTCACCCGATTGGTCAAATCGCTCACCATTCTGTACGGATTTAATTCTACCCAGCAGATTAAGAGTCCGTACGAATGGGATACTGACAAGTGTTTGCACTTTTAAATATGTTTACTTCAACCACCAGACAGCCTCGCATATCTTTGACCCGCTAGGTTAAGAGGGACGCGCACACTGGACTTTCTCTTGTTTGCTGTGAACCCGTCACACAGCAGTTTTAGGCATTGTTATGTTTTTTGTTATAAATCAGAAATGTCAAGGTGGTATTTTCCCGCAATAGAAAGTGGGTTGGATTGTCTCCCCGGTGTGGGCGTGGCCTAAAAGCTCTCTCTCTTAATGCGCTAGCTCAAATTCAAAGTCTACTACTGATGCAATTTGGGCCAATTTTCACTTATTTTAATGTTTATTGTTAAATATTTTTGATGAATAGGCTCTATATCACGTTAATCCGTTATTGTTTTCCTGTTATTCATGTGGTAGAGTTGAATAGCTAATGAAGGCTTATTCTGTATTGATGCGCTGTTTTTTCACAATATTTGTTTCCATCATGTTAGAAAATGTTTAACCTAAAACCTTTCAACTTATTTTAAACTCTTCAGGCCAGGCTTTATCAAGCCAACAAAAAGTTTGTTATCAAACTTTCTATCTAGTTATTATTATTTTTGTGAGATGAATCGAATAACTCCTAATAAAGTTGTAATGCATTAGCAAATTGGGCTGAGATCTATAGAATGGTCTGTCTTGCATTGCTATATTTTTTTAACTGGTCGAACTTGGATACAGAACATGTAGATCAAACTCCAAAAATTCCATGACGACCATAATTCTCAATGCTGTCCACAAGAGGGGGTGTCAGTCTCTTTTAATCTACTTGATCCACTCTCCGTACAGTTAAAGTAACACGTATATCTAACTTAATCTGTACTGCCATGAATATGTCGTAGCTGTTTGTCTGAGAACAAACATCACACATAAGGAACATCAATGAATCTGCACAGTTGGGAGCCTGCATGCAGATGTGTATGTCAGTTTGTAAAACACAAAATTAAATCGGAGAAAACTTTTATTTTATTCTCAAAACATCACATGTAACCAAACGAAATGTGACCTGAAATGTTTTAGAAATTTGAGAGTCAATTCATCACAAATAATTTTCTTTCAACAGCAACAATTTTGTAGTGCAAGTTTATGAACATTGCTAGACATATGGAACATATAGATTCTAACTATATAGATTTAATTACATCCTTTTGTGTAGTTATTATAAATAAATAATTGATCAGTTATATTCCAATAATAAATCATTCAATCAATATTCTTCTGCAAAATAATTATTGTGATCTGAGTAAATTATATGTACAGTATGCATGTATGTATGTACAGTGAGGGAAATAATTGTTTGATCCCCTGCTGATTTAAGTTTGCCTACTTACAAAGAAATAAAGCGTCCATCATTTTTATGGTAGGATTATTTTAACTGATAGTGACAGAACATCAACAACAACAAAAATCTGGGGAAAAATGTTATGTAAAGGTAATACATTTATTGGCATTTCAGCCAGTGAAATAAGAATTTGATCCCCGAGCAAAACATAACTTTGTACTTGGTGGAGAAACCCAAGCACAGAGGTCAGACATTTCTGATAGTTTGTCACCAGGTTTGCACTTGTGTCAGGAATATTTGAGTCCACTCCTCTGTCAATCTTTAAGGTTTCTTGGCTGTCGCTCAGTAAATTGGAGTGCAATCTCATTCACAGATTTTCTGTTGGACTAGGGTATAGCGACTGGCTAGGACATTTAATGTGCGTCTCCTTAAGCCACTCTTTGGTTGTCTTGGCAATATGTTAAAGGCACATCCACGACCCATCTTCAGTGATCTAGTTAAGGGGAGGAGGTTCTCGTCCAAGATTTTACGGTACATTGGCCCGTCCCTCAGCCCCCCAATGCAGTCATCCTGTACCCGTAGCAGAGAAAAATCCCTTAAGCAAAATGTTTCCAACACTGTGCTTCTCTGTAGGGATGATGTTCTTGGGGTCATAGTCAGAAATTCTCTCCCTCCAAAAACAGGAGTCAACTTTGGTCTCTCAGCACTTTCTACAAACCTTTTCTGAATCATCTTGATGTTCATTGTCAAACTTCAGGTGAGCCAGACGGGCCTTCATGGGCAGGAGGTCCTTGCGGGTGCTTCAGGATTTCAATCTATTGTGGCATAGCGTGTCACCAATGGTTTGCTTGTTGACGGTGGTCCCAACTGTCTTGAGATCATGAACAAGCTTCTTCCGTGTAGTTCTGGGCTGATCTGTAACCATTCTCATGATCATCTTCACTCCATTGGGGTAATCTTGCAGTGAGCTCCAGACCAGGGGCAATTGATAGTCATTTACAATTCACTGACTCTCACCAAGCGTCTGTCTGTAGCCTTCAAGGTTTGTGCAGGTCTATAATTGTCCCTGACATCCTTTGAAACCTATTTGATCTTGACCATAGTGTTGGAGAGGTAGAAATGGGAGATACAGATTCTGTTGGTGTCAGAACCCGGTACACACTCGGGTAGACTGTGAGGAAAGTGGTTGAACCCAAAAGGTGAGGCAGACACAACGATGCTTGCAAAAGGAGGATTTAATGGTCAAACAAAAAGATAATCCATCAAGCACAATCCATCGTAATACGGAAGGGCAGTAACATACAAATTTAACAGGAAGAACTAAGGGCATAACAGGGTGTATAAAAACTCTCAAACAAACGAGACAAAGGTGCAATCACTAAACAACTAAGTATAACACGACCCCCAGGCGACCCCTGGTGGCCAAATGGTGACAGTTGGCAGGCCTCTTTTATATACAAGCTGATTTTGGAGTACTTTCTTAAAGTGACAGGACTAATCTGTGGGCCATGTAGGCACATAACTAATCTTTGGGGCCAGAATTCTTGGTTGTTGGTAGGGGATCGAATATTTATTTCACTGACTGAAATGCAAATCAATTTATAACCTTTATATATTTTTTTCCACTGAAATTTTGGTTGATTTTCAGGTTCTATCATTTAAAATAAACCTAAACATTATAGATCCTGCATTTCTTTGTAAGTAGGCAAACTTAAATCAGCAAAGGACAAATAATTATTTCCCTCACTGTACATACATACATGCATACTGTATATATAATTTAATCGGATCCCAATAATTATTGGGCAGAAGAATATTGATTGAATGATTTATTATTGGAATACAACTGATCAATAATTTATTTATTTATAATAACTACACAAAAGGATGTAATTAAATCTATATAGTTAGAATCTATATGTTCCCAATGTCTGGCAATGTTCGTAAACTTGCACTATAAGATTGTTGCTGTTGAAAGAAAATTATTTGTGATGAATTGACTCTCAAATTTCTAAAACATTTCAGGTCACATTTCGTTTGGTTACATGTGATGTTTTGAGAATAAAATAAAAGTTTTCTCCGATTTAATTTTGTGTTTTGCAAACTGACATACACATCCGCATGCAGGCTCCCAACTGTGCAGATTCATTGATGTTCCTTATGTGTGATGTTTGTTCTCAGACAAACAGCTACGACATATTCATGGCAGTACAGATTAAGTTAGATATACGTGTTACTTTAACTGTACGGAGAGTGGATCAAGTAGATTAAAAGAGACTGACACCCCCTCTTGTGGACAGCATTGAGAATTATGGTCGTCATGGAATTTTTGGAGTTTGATCTACATGTTCTGTATCCAAGTTCGACCAGTTAAAAAAATATAGCAATGCAAGACAGACCATTCTATAGATCTCAGCCCAATTTGCTAATGCATTACAACTTTATTAGGAGTTATTCGATTCATCTCACAAAAATAATAATAACTAGATAGAAAGTTTGATAACAAACTTTTTGTTGGCTTGATAAAGCCTGGCCTGAAGAGTTTAAAATAAGTTGAAAGGTTTTAGGTTAAACATTTTCTAACATGATGGAAACAAATATAGTGAAAAAACAGCGCATCAATACAGAATAAGCCTTCATTAGCTATTCAACTCTACCACATGAATAACAGGAAAACAATAACGGATTAACGTGATATAGAGCCTATTCATCAAAAATATTTAACAATAAACATTAAAATAAGTGAAAATTGGCCCAAATTGCATCAGTAGTAGACTTTGAATTTGAGCTAGCGCATTAAGAGAGAGAGCATTTAGGCCACGCCCACACCGGGGAGACAATCCAACAGACTTTCTATTGCGGGAAAATACCACCTTGACATTTCTGATTTATAACAAAAAACATAACAATGCCTAAAACTGCTTGTGTGACGGGTTCACAGCAAACAAGAGAAAGTCCAGTGTGCGCGTCCCTATTAACCTAGCGGGTGTAAGATATGCGAGGCTGTCTGGTGGTTGAAGTAAACATATTTTAAAGTGCAAACACTTGTCAGTGTCGCATTCGTACGGACTCTTAATCTGCTGGGTAGAATTAAATCCGTACAGAATGGTGAGCGATTTGACCAATCGGGTGAAAGGGGCGTTAATGCACCGCCCACATATACGAATCCCATATTGAGTCCAAAATCCGTTTTTTAAACGGCAAACGAAAAATGAAAAATCGGGCCGAAATGTAATTTTTCGTTTGGTGAAGTAAACAAAAAAAAAACAAAAAACGAGTCATCTTTCAGTTTCCAATAATTTGTTTCAAATAGGATATCAAATGAATAAAACGTACACGGACCACCGATTAATAAGATATTCATTTGAATAACAATAACTTGTATTTATGCTTTTCTGCATATTCTTTCTTATTTATTTTAGTAACGTATACAATATGTGGTGATTAGAGTGTGGCTCTCTCTCTCTATATATATCCTCATTGGAGGCTGAGCCCCCCTAATATTGAAAACCTAGAATCGCCCCTGGCTCAGACTCAGTCTCTTTCTCCATTTTTCAAATTGGAGCGCGCATCTAAAAGTTCCTTCTTAGTGTGTGCACGTGTGCGCGCTGTCATGACAACAACAACGGAACAACCTAGTCAGCAGTTCAACTGATGGGTGGGTGTGGCAACAGTAGCGTGCTGAACTGTCAAGTAATGTTCGTTTGGTTGTCTGGGGCTCGAGGATATAGAGCGACCAACTTTTTTTTGAGCAAGTATTGATTATGCGTGACACGGTCTCAATTTGCGGGACGCATGAATTGGGCTTCAAACGCTGTGCGCGCACGCGCTACGCGGGACGGGTGGTCACCCTACTTTAAACACGTTTTTCTCCAAATTCCGTTCCTGAACATCATAGCGCTTCAGATGACAGGATAAGTAGGTTATTCTATTCTTAGGCTACTTATTATCAACTTTGCACATCTGCAATTCTAGTTGCATTTGTTGTTGTTAAAGTACTACATTTAACACATGGGCTATGGGAGTCTTTGTTTGGATACACTATTATGTTGAAGGCCTACAGAGAAAATATTGTTGTATCTTAAGCAGTTGCACTTGTTCTGAATAGACTTTCTTGTAGTAGTCCTACAGAGAAAAATGTAAAATGCACTTGACCTAAATGCACTTTGTTTTCATGAGAGAACATTTAATTGTACAACTTTTCAGCAGGCCAGTACCCTGTACATTATTATTTAATATACACATGAGTGGGGTCAAGTTAAACATCTTAGTTGAATTTTATTTTATACAGTGCATTGTTGCGATGTGCTAAATAAATATTTGCATAATTTGTAATTAATTTATTCTTTGAAACTTTAATATTTATGCAATTGCAATGCCTTGATTTTAGTAAAGTTAGTACACACTCATAGCCATAAATGCAAGGGTACTAATAATTGGCCTAATTTGTTTCGGTGTTTCGGTTTTCGGCCTTGGTTTCCTCTTTTTCGGTTTTCGGTTTCAGCCAAGAATCTTCCTTTCGGTGCATCCCTAATCTGTAGTCATATAAAAGGTGTATAACTAACCTGGAAATATTGGAAATATTGCAAAGAAATCAGCGACGCCGGACAACAGCAGCTCATTCTCCAATCACTCGGATTATGAGCTCCTCTTGCTCCGCGTATTACCAAGGGTCCCAGTGTAACGGTGCTGGAAGGTGCTGCCACCCTGTGTCCATTTTATAAAACAGCATTTCATTGTGCTTCTTTGTGAACTCTCATGAGCATTCGATTCTCTCATTCAAAATAAAATAAAATTACAATAGAAAGAAAGAAAACAAAAAATTATCTCAGCAAAACACTTATATTTTGAGAGTGTCACACAAGCCTGTATATTCTGCCAAGAATCTTTTATGTTCAGCAGTTTATTAGCTATTATAATATAAAACCAAATCTGATAGATTCAAAAAGGCAATAAACATTCTGTAACCTGGCACTACGTTGTTTCTACACATTTTCATTTATGCATTTGGCAGACGCTTTTATCCAAAGCGACTTACATTGCAATGCATTAAACATTTGTTTCTGACTATGTGCAATCCCCTGGGATCGAACCCATCACCTTGGCATAGTGCCATGCTCTAACCACTGAGTAACATGTTATACAAATATAATATGGCCACAATTTTCAAAACGATATGTTTTTATGTTGATAAGAGCTTCATTCCTAAATACAGAACCAAACACCTTAAGTACACAAACAATAACACATTGATTGACATTTCAATAGTTGTTATACCAAGCTAATAATGTTGTCTTTCATCTATTCTTAGACAGAACTTCATTTTTGCTGCAAGTATACTTCAGCCCCACATACACACAGTATAGCACCACACATACATATATGATAATAACTATTGTATCACTTGTAATATTAGAAGGAATTTTCTGTAACCAAGGTCACTTGTTATTTGAAGTCAGCAATGACTGACACTTGACAATTTTGATATTTTGTACATTAACTGCCATTGTTTCATATTTCATTATGTAGATATAATAATACAACTTAGAAATGTATGTATGTCTCAACAACCCAAATTAAATTGATTAGTTGTTCACATGTAAATTTAAAATCTCATGTAAACTCGATTCCTCTTTTACACTATGTACAATGTATTTACTTAATTGATGAATCATGTTACATTGTCAGCATTTTTACAGATCACTGATTCTGCTCGACTCTTAATAATTGTGAGATCATGGATGGGCTCTTTTGAGTTTGTATTCCTGTTCCAGAGACTCAGAAGTGGAGTTTACAGATCCACTGTTAAAGCTGATAGGATTGTCTTTAGAACGTGATGATGCCAAAAATTTATACCTGTGTGGATCTGATAGAGATCTGAATGGCCCAAAAGCAGAACTTCTCAGAGAGACTGAATCAGATATCTTATCCTCACTCACTGAAAATAGAGATCAAGAGAATATTGGTTGATTTTTCATTTTAGAAGAATATACTGTCATGTTTTTATATAAAGGTATTTGTAATAAAAAATGTAATACTACTTTCTAAACAAAATGATGTGTTTTAACAGTTGGGTTAATTAACACAGAAAATGTTAATACTTGACCCAACAATAGGTCAAAACAACCCAGATTCAAATATAAACAAACAAATGAGTTTGTCCCTTTCAACCCAAAAAATGAACCTAGCATTTTTTTGTGTAATATTGGACAGGAGCACTGTAAAGTATAAAGCTGTCGTTATTCAAAAAACACAAAAGCAGAAAGGGAGGTAGAAAGTTGTTTGTGTATTTTATCTTGGGAGTGGTGTTGTAATTTTCTTAATAATGTGATGCAGGGTTTATATTCAGAAATCCTTCAGAGTTGAGTGTTATTTTACAATTTTGAGAGGCGGATTCATGCATCAGGACAACAGTGTTAAAGCAATGCTTTACAGTCCGTTTGTGTAAATTTTGTGAAGCGCAGATCTTGCTACCAGATTTTCATTGAATTAAGTGCCAAAATGCATAAATTTCATATTTAATTTTGGTCATTTTTATCTATACAGTCTCCAGAATTACATATAATGAATAATGAAAAACAACTGTTGTTTATTTAACAGTTGATATGTCACTGCATTAGATAATATTTTATCAGTTCAAGTTTTAAACATTAGGTACAAACAAACAAGAAATGTGCTGTAAATAATGAAATCATTTACTGTAAATTATTAGATTGTTAGATGTTTCAAGATCTAATGAAATTAAATTATTTAGAAAATATCTGAATATTTAAAAAAAATATAGGGGGGGTCACTGTATTTAAATAACTAAGAAAATGTACTTACCACATTTTTGTCCTATAACCCTGTAATATTTGGATCCATTTCTAAAGCTGATAGGTCTTTCTATAGAGTGTGATGATGCAAAAATTGAGCTGTTGTCTAATTGAGATCTGATTGAGCCATAACCAGAAGTTCTCAGAGAGACTGTATCAGATATGTTTTCTCCATAGACTAGAAATAAGAAAAAAATCTTGTTACACAGCATGAGAACAATTTATATTTAGAAATTTAAACAAAAAATGTTTTGATTGATTAGATTTTTAGATGTTTTAAGGTCTGATGAAATTAAAATATTTAGAAAATATCGGAATTTTTCTTTTTGATCAAAATCCCATATAATAAGACGTGATAATTATTTTTCAAATGTAACTTTTATTACAACGTATTATATAAAAGATGTTTTCTTTAACTTTGCTCTCAAAGGGGGTTGTACAACGAATACGGAAGTGCCGAGTTGTGTCTATGACAACTCTGTTATGAATGTGTTAGAATCGAGAGGTTATCTGTATTAATGTGCTGTTTTTCCTTTATTTCCAAACAGATAAATGCATCTTTCAGCTTATGGTGAAGTCAGTGTCTACATTAAAGATAATTTCAGTCAAATAACATCTATTTCAGTGTTAAATTATACCAGTGGTACAGTTGTATTAAGTGGAGTGCTGCTGGCAGGTGCCAAATGGCGTATGTTCATTTAAAAAAAACAATAAATCTACGCTACGCGGCTTGGCTCTGCGCTTCAGCTTCCGGTGTGTGACCCCTTTAAGAGCCTTGCAGTGCAGCTGACTTTTTATAAAACTTCTGCTTTTACTTTCAAACTCCCTGCTCTCACTGAGAGGTAAAGAGTAATATGAACATTAAAATATTTTTTATTTGTGTTTAAGACCAGTGGATCTCAAACTTTTTCGTTGTAAGGACCCTTTTCGTAGAGTTTTGTACTTTATGATAAATTTCTATATTTCAGAAAATGCCAAAAAAATCTGTGTCCCCGTCTCTCTTGGGGCCCCAACTTTGAGAACCACGTTCTTGTGAGGACAGTGAGTGAATGTGATGATGTAGAAATGTAATTGTTGTCTGTACCTGATAGCAATCTGAAAGAATCATAATCAAAACTTCCTAAAGAGGCTGTATCAGACGTCTCATCCTCACACACTGGAAATAGAAATCACGAAAGATTGTAAGATTTTACAGAACATGTTACATATTTTTTACATTGTGTTAACATTTTTTCCTTGACTTAGATTACTTTATCTAAACATTCTTAAAACAAGATCAATTGTTCTGAACATAAACCTAACCTTTGTAATTATTATAACCTATTCTGTCTCAAAATAAACATGAGTAGTGTTTTTTTGTGTTTTTTTGTAAAGCATGTTTGTAAATACTACTTAAATGTCCTAATCCTTGTCCAGTAATCTGGCCCTTGTGGTGCAGTTATTGGTGCGCATGTAAACATAGTCATTGATTCACCTACTTATTTTTGATCTTGCTCTCTCTTCCTCTGCTCTTCTTTTCTCCTCCAGCTCCTGTAAAATCTTTCTGTCTATTTCAAAATGGCAGCCTTTGTTTTGTGTCACTGTCTCTTCTATCTTCTCCAGCAGATCTTTGATCTGAGTGTCTTCACTTCTGTTCTTATTGTTGAGAACATGATATCTGTTCCCACATTTCTCCACCAGCTCCTGTAAAATCTTTCTGTCTATTTCAAAATGGCAGCCTTTGTTTTGTGTCACTGTCTCTTCTATCTTCTCCAGCAGATCTTTGATCTGAGTGTCATCACTTCTGTTATTATTGTTGAGAACATGATATCTGTTCCCACATTTCTCCACCAGCCACTGGAGATCCTCTCCTTCACTCTCAATGTGTTGCTCTATAGATGTGTCTCCTAGAAAGTCTCCATGAGTGAAGAGCACTATAGTGTGACTCCAGACTCTCTCACTGAGAAGATCCACATACCCCTGAAATACTTTTCTCTCATCCTCTTTAAATCTAATGTCCGCACGTATCACCAGTAGAACAACATGAGGTCCTGGAGGACACATAGACACACTGAGTAAAATCTCTTGTTTCAGTAACTCAGGGCTTTGATCTACAGGTTCATGTCTCCACCATCCTGGAGCTTCTATGACAGTGATGTGTCTGTCTGCTACTTCTCTCTGTCTCTTCACACACTGAGCAGTTGTCTTCAGGTCAAACTCTTCTCTTTTCAGGATGATGTTTCCTGCTGAACTTTTTCCAGCTCCTCTAGACCCCATTAACACAATCCTCAACTCTGAGAGCTTCTGAGTGTCTCCTGCAGTAAACACATAAAACACAGTTGTGCAAAATTGTACTTGTATTTTACAATGGAAATCAATGTAGGGCTAAACAAAATTATAACTTTACTTTTGATAAAACACAATTAGTAACATTTCACAGTAAAAGCATTTTAAAGATAAAAAAAGGGAAAAGAACATTCCCATTTTCTCCGTTCACATTTGACATTTGTTCTTGTGCTTTTTGAGTTACATTAGGATGTTTTACATTATATATTGCAGCATTAATTAAATGTTTATAGCATTATTTTAGTGTCTTCTCTGATAGTATTTTGTGTGTATGTTATACATAAAAACAATATCACAATATAGTCCATCTGTTGGGTGATTCTCAAGAAACCACTGAAACATCGAGGCAGTAAAGATTTGAATTATAAAACATACAAGAATTCACTAGCACAAAAAAACGATCATAATAAAGATAATTGTGTTCTCTACATTGGACAAAACATAATTTTGACAAAGGATTTAAACTCTCATAACCGTTGCGCGTCCCCATTTGTCTGATTGCATATTGTTGTAATTTAAACAGAGTAAAATTGAAATATTGTGTAAAGCAATTTGATGGTCTACTGGATGTTCTCAAATTACAAAAAAATATTGACAGAATATTCATGTAAAATAAACATTAAGAAATAATGGAAGAAACAAGTGTTCAGGACTGATATTCTCATCCTACGTGACGTTTATTATACACTGTTTAAACACACACAAATATATTTACATTAAGTTTGATTTCATGTAAAGATACACATCTACTAGTACCATTTAAATGGCTAAAGTTGCCTTATATTTTTTTAGTAAAGAACGTAATATTCTTTTGATACGCTGTGTACACAACTTTTCCCCTTCTCATTACCGATAAAGATAGTTTGCCGCATATTTTGCAATATTCAATAAAAATAAAATTCATTATTGTCTTATTATGTATGATTAATAAAAACTTGCATATGCATCATGGCTTCGCTTGTTTTTAGCAAAAGATGCTATGAGATTAATAGTTTTAAATGGTTATGGTAATGAGAATTTTTAAGGCCTTAAACCTATTTAAAAAATGTTAAACTGTCTTTAAACAAATGCCTTTAAACGTGTCATACCTTGTTTTGAATGAATATAAAAATAATTTGTTGATACAAGTGTTTTAAGAAAATCATGTTTGAAATATTGAAACCAAGATTTCATGAGAATCACCCTGACAGACTTTATACCAGCAGAGCTGTGATTCAGGTGTAAACATCAGATTGCACATGATGAAATGAAGTCTAACAGCACAATTGTGTGTTTTGTTGCTTTAATGTTCAGACACCAGAATGTTATGAGTGTGTAGATCAGTACTGTGTTATTTACTCACTCATCTGTGATCTGATCATCTCTCTCTGTTTCTTCATCCTCTTCACTCGTTCGTCTGCTCTCTCTTCCTCTGCTCTTCTTTTCTCCTCCAGCTCCTGTAAAATCTTTCTGTCTATTTCAAAATGGCAGCCGTTGTTTTGTGTCACTGTCTCTTCTATCTTCTCCAGCAGATCTTTGATCTGAGTGTCATCACTTCTGTTCTTATTGTTGAGAACATGATATCTGTTCCCACATTTCTCCACCAGCCACTGGAGATCCTCTCCTTCACTCTCAATGTGTTGCTCTATAGATGTGTCTCCTAGAAAGTCTCCACAGGTGAAGAGCACTATAGTGTGACTCCAGACTCTCTCACCGAGAAGATCCACAAACCCCTGAAATACTTTTCTCTCATCCTCTTTAAATCTAGTGTCCACACGTATAACCAGCAGAACAACATGAGGTCCTGGAGGACACAGAGACACACTGAGTAAAATCTCTTGTTTCAGTAACTCAGAGCTCTGCTCTACAGGAACATTAATCCACCATCCTGGAGCTTCTATGACAGTGATGTGTTTGTCTGCTACTTCTCTCTGTCTCTTCACACACTGAGCAGTTGTCTTCAGGTCAAACTCTTCTCTGTTCAGGATGATGTTTCCTGATGAACTCTTTCCAGCACATTTATACCCCATTAACACAATCCTCAACTCTGAGAGCTTCTGAGTGTCACCTGCTTAAAAAAAACACACTTATGTGTTTAGGGTAAGAAAAATATTTTACAGTAAAAAACTATATGTTTTGACAAAACAATATATTTACTTTTTAACTATACTAAACATATAATTAAAAGTTCACTGCAAAATTCCCTCGCAAATTTACCATAAAATATAAAAAAAACATGCCATATTATTCTGTGCGGCTTTTCACATTTGACATTTTTATACAATTCAGTTTTTTCTTGTTTCATCAGGTACATAGATTAGTGAGTTTTACATGACATTTTGTGTCTGGCTTTCCTGTAGCTCAGTGGTAAGAGCGTTGCGTTCACAATGTGAGGTTAGGGGTTCAATCCCAGGGTAATGCAAATACCTATGTAAAATGTATAGGGTAAGACATGTAAGTGTGTTATGTGTTTCTATAACAGTCTTTAGCATTTTTGTGTGTACAGTATGACACACTCCTAATGAACTCTGATTCATCATGTGACTATCCTTTTTACCATCTGTATTATTGTGGTTAACCATATATAAGGATGAAAAAGCTTTTCCAGTACTGGAAGTAGCAACGTTACCGACAATTTCCAGTGATGTTTGAACGAAGAATGAAGAGTACTGTCAAGAGCATGTACAACGCATAATGCGCGGTCTGCATTGGCGTAATCATAATACTACTATTTCTGCATTGAAGTTTTTCAAAACCCTGCCAAAGACTTTCTCGTTTATTTGCCAAACTACCCACATCACTTGTGCACTTTCAGTGTATCTGTATGAATGAACATTACTGTTTCTGCTTGAAGTTTTTTTTCTTGCGTTTATGCATTTGTCCTCATATAGTTCAGGTCAGTTTAAAAGTTTTCTATCTCCCTGTTGTACTGCAAAGTTGGGATGGGTAGAGAAAGAAGTAAAATTACCAGAGAAAAGGACTGACACAGAGCAAAAGCTCTAATAGTTTCTTTGAGTTTAATAAGGCTGTTTGTGCATCGTCACAGTCATCAGCATGCAGATTCAAGAAACAAAACACGTTAGTTTGCTCCCTTCGTCTTGACATTCCGTCAAGCATGCGAAGATCTTTATTACTGAAAATACATAAAGTGACCATACACTGTCTACCCCGTCCGCGAGCAGCATGTCGCAGTGTACTTGGGTTAAGAGCAAATGTATGACCAGAACATCAACAACAGGTTTGTTCAGAGCAAAATCGGCAGTGTTAAAAATGGTCAAATTATCTCTCAAAGTGCATATGTAAGATTTTGCTGTGTTCGGATATAAAATCATACCCCCACCATATTTTCAAACATAACTCTGGTTGTATTGCAGCAATAAGGAAATGTACGCTTGATGACATAATATTTTGAGACAGCTGGGTAAACGCTGTCTTACCGTTAAATTAAAAGAATGCCATTGCTTGTGTGAACAGCACATTTGTGTATTTACTATAAATGTACCTGAATTACTTTACTAGTAATTTACCAGCATTGCTATGTGAAAAGTGCTGATGTTAAACGTGCTGTCTTCTAATGCTTGATATAGTCAACTTGTCAAAAAACGAGTTGGTCGTAGTATTTCTGTGCTTTTTCTGTGTTTCGAAAAGTTTTTTTCGAACATGAAAATCTGTTTCGTAACAACTTGTCTTGTTCCCGTATTGGATAATCCTCCCAGAAAAGCAAGCCCACGAGTAAACCGGCCAAAGCGAGAAGAAAGAGCACAGCCACAAAATCAACCAAGGAGATCAGGAGAAGCAGCATCAGCACACATCAACCAGCTGGAGCAAGAGAGAGAGAGAGCACTGCTTTCGCGAAGTTCAGCTGTGTTTGTTTGTTCACTGCATTTCGGTGAGGAATGTTACATAAACTGTTGATATAACTTTGAATTTGGAGATCGTTTGAAACTGAGAGATGGCTCAGTCCCAGCGCTTAAAGATGCCAGACATAAACCGCACGCGGTAAGTCAAACTGAGTAATATCTCTATGTTTTGTTGGCAATGGGTGCGCACATGCTTTATAGGACCAATGAAATTATAAATACAAATGTATATTTCTTCGTGGAATATTGCAGTGTTTATTATACACAGCTCATCAGTGTGGAATATCAATAAGAAATTTACAAATATTACAACAGCCCCTAAATGTGTTATCGAAAAGTATCCGTCACTTATTCTGTTCAATTCTATGATAAACAGCCTTCAAGCTGGTGATACAGGGTTTGTGTAATATCCAAATAACGTTACCCTCATCATTTACTGTCCATATAAATGAAATAAGTAAAAAATGTAAGTCAAAAAATAAGTCAAAAATGTAACCTCATTTAGTGCACTTTTTATAATTTACTCACTCATCTGTAATCTGATCTGTCATGAATACTCATGGTTAGAACCCAATTGCAGGCAGAGGCAGGAACAAACAAGGAGGTGAAGGGGTTAACAGATTTATTTAACAAATAACAAGACTAACCAAACAGGTAAAACAAAACCCACGTGGGGGAAAAAACAGGACAGGTATATATATAACTTTATACAACGAAGGACACTAACTAACTAAACTGATAAAACAAACACTTGATACAAAACACTAACACTGACTAAACTACACTTACTTTGACACGGAACAGGAACAGGAAACAGGAACAGCAAATAGCAAATAGCATACGTACAAGCACAAGCAAACGCAATGGACCGCACAAGACAATGAAACAAGAGGACTCTTAAAGGGAGACAATGACAGGATAATTAATAGGGGACAGGTGACACAGATGAAACACTAAGGGGAAGCTAATGACACGAAATGGCGGGAAACACAGACGAGACTCGGGGAGAGTATGGAAGCCCAAAAGGTCCAAAATCTCTCTCCCCACATGAAACAGGGAATTCTGCTCTGGTTCTGCCTCAAGACCAAGAATTAGCCAGACAAGATAGGCAGAACCGTGACAGAACCCCCGCCTTAAGGAGCGACATCCTGACGCTCCTCAAGGAGACTCACAGGACAAGACAGACTGAGACATAGACAAGACTAAACAAAACATGGAAAACAAAATCAGTGGCAGACAGGCAAGAATCAATAGGGGATTAGGATGACTTAATAAAAATAACAAACAAGGGAGGGGGGGTGGGGGCAAACAAGAAGACATGGGAAGTCCAAAAGGGGGAGGGCTGGGTGGGAAAGTTCCAGCCCTTGGGGACGCGCCAGGGCGCGGAGCCCCAGGAGGCTTGACAGGGGTAGTCCTGGGGGGAACCGTCCTAGTCCCCTGCAGGACTGGAGGGCTGGACCACGGCTGGAATGCCGGGCTGGACCAGGGTCTGAAGATCAACCTGACAGGACTTGACGGCGGCTGGGCAGCCGGACTTGACGGCGGCTGGGCAGCCGGACTTGACGGCGGCTGGGCAGCCGGACTTGACGGCGGCTGGGCAGCCGGACTTGACGGCGGCTGGGCAGCCGGACTTGACGGCGGCTGGGCAGCCGGACTTGACGGCGGCTGGGCAGCCGGACTTGACGGCGGCTGGGCAGCCGGACTTGACGGCGGCTGGGCAGCCGGACTTGACGGCGGCTGGGCAGCCGGACTTGACGGCGGCTGGGCAGCCGGACTTGACGGCGGCTGGGCAGCCGGACTTGACGGCGGCTGGGCAGCCGGACTTGACGGCGGCTGGGCAGCCGGACTTGACGGCGGCTGGGCAGCCGGACTTGACGGCGGCTGGGCAGCCGGACTTGACGGCGGCTGGGCAGCCGGACTTGACGGCGGCTGGGCAGCCGGACTTGACGGCGGCTGGGCAGCCGGACTTGACGGCGGCTGGGCAGCCGGACTTGACGGCGGCTGGGCAGCCGGACTTGACGGCGGCTGGGCAGCCGGACTTGACGGCGGCTGGGCAGCCGGACTTGACGGCGGCTGGGCAGCCGGACTTGACGGCGGCTGGGCAGCCGGACTTGACGGCGGCTGGGCAGCGCTCTCTGACGGCGGCTGGGCAGCGCTCTCTGACGGCGGCTGGGCAGCGCTCTCTGACGGCGGCTGGGCAGCGCTCTCTGACGGCGGCTGGGCAGCGCTCTCTGACGGCGGCCTTGGTTCCGGCTCCTGGAACGGGCTAGGTTCCGGCTCCTGGAACGGGCTAGGTTCCGGCTCCTGGAACGGGCTTGGTCCCGGCTCCTGGAACGGGCTTGGTTCCGGCTCCTGGAACGGGCTTGGTTCCGGCTCCTGGAACGGGCTTGGTTCCGGCTCCTGGAACGGGCTTGGTTCCGGCTCCTGGAACGGGCTTGGTTCCGGCTCCTGGAACGGGCTTGGTTCCGGCTCCTGGAACGGGCTTGGTTCCGGCTCCTGGAAGGAATCCGCGGCCGGAACGGCCGCTCGGGCAGTCGCCTCCCCACGGCGCCCCCCCAAAAAATATTTGGGACTGGATAGCACCGGACTGGGTAGCACCGGACTGGGTAGCACCGGACTGGGTAGCACCGGACTGGGTAGCACCGGACTGGGTAGCTCCGGACTGGGTAGCTCCGGACTGGGTAGCTCCGGACTGGGTAGCTCCGGACTGGGTAGCTCCGGACTGGGTAGCTCCGGACTGGGTAGCTCCGGACTGGGTAGCTCCGGACTGGGTAGCTCCGGACTGGGTAGCTCCGGACTGGGTAGCTCCGGACTGGGTAGCTCCGGACTGGGTAGCTCCGGACTGGGTAGCTCCGGACTGGGTAGCTCCGGACTGGGTAGCTCCGGACTGGGTAGCTCCGGACTGGGTAGCTCCGGACTGGGTAGCTCCGGACTGGGTAGCTCCGGACTGGGTAGCTCCGGACTGGGTAGCTCCGGACTGGGTAGCTCCGGACTGGGTAGCTCCGGACTGGGTAGCTCCGGACTGGGTAGCTCCGGACTGGGTAGCTCCGGACTGGGTAGCTCCGGACTGGGTAGCTCCGGACTGGGTAGCTCCGGACTGGGTAGCTCCGGACTGGGTAGCTCCGGACTGGGTAGCTCCGGACTGGATGGCTCCGGACTGGATGGCTCCGGACTGGGCAGTTTCGGACTGGGTAGTTTCTTTCTCCTCCGCCGGCCAGTGGGACTGGCCGACGGTAGAGTGACCGCAGGAGGTGCTGCGGATAAGGGTGCCGAGCTCCCCAGGGTAAGGGCGGCCAGGGCGCGGTCCTCCGGGACGGTAGCCACGGGGGTGGACACCCAGTCTGGCACTAATGGCCAGGGATCATCCCGGTTGACCACATACCTGATCATGTCGCCCATCCACAGGGAGCTCAACATCCTCATCTCAGACCGCCGGAGAGGCTCGGTGAGGCAGCAGTTAAAAATAACCTTGAGCTCTGCCTCACCGAACTCAGTCTCCCTAGCTGCAGCCAGGAACTCCCGAGCGAACTGCCTGATCCCGCGATCCCCCTGCTTAAAACCCAACAGGAGTCGGGCCTGGTGGGACCGCAAGGAATCGTCCGCGGTTGCCTGCTGGGTTCTGTTGTGGCGGTTCATTCTGTCATGAATACTCATGGTTAGAACCCAATTGCAGGCAGAGGCAGGAACAAACAAGGAGGTGAAGGGGTTAACAGATTTATTTAACAAATAACAAGACTAACCAAACAGGTAAAACAAAACCCACGTGGGGGAAAAAAACAGGACAGGTATATATATAACTTTATACAACGAAGGACACTAACTAACTAAACTGATAAAACAAACACTTGATACAAAACACTAACACTGACTAAACTACACTTACTTTGACACGGAACAGGAACAGGAAACAGGAACAGCAAATAGCAAATAGCATACGTACAAGCACAAGCAAACGCAATGGACCGCACAAGACAATGAAACAAGAGGACTCTTAAAGGGAGACAATGACAGGATAATTAATAGGGGACAGGTGACACAGATGAAACACTAAGGGGAAGCTAATGACACGAAATGGCGGGAAACACAGACGAGACTCGGGGAGAGTATGGAAGCCCAAAAGGTCCAAAATCTCTCTCCCCACATGAAACAGGGAATTCTGCTCTGGTTCTGCCTCAAGACCAAGAATTAGCCAGACAAGATAGGCAGAACCGTGACACTGATCATCTCTCTCTGTTTCTTCATCCTCTTCACTCGTTCTTCTGCTCTCTCTTCCTCTGCTCTTCTTTTCTCCTCCAGCTCCTGTAAAATCTTTCTGTCTATTTCAAAATGGCAGCCGTTGTTTTGTGTCACTGTCTCTTCTATCTTCTCCAGCAGATCTTTGATCTGAGTGTCATCACTTCTGTTCTTATTGTTGAGAACATGATATCTGTTCCCACATTTCTCCACCAGCCACTGGAGATCCTCTCCTTCACTCTCAATGTGTTGCTCTATAGATGTGTCTCCTAGAAAGTCTCCACAGGTGAAGAGCACTATAGTGTGACTCCAGACTCTCTCACCGAGAAGATCCACATACTCCTGAAATACTTTTCTCTTGTCGTCTTTAAATCCAGTGTCTACACGTATAAACAGTAGAACAACATGAGGTCCTGGAGGACACAGAGACACACTGAGTAAAATCTCTTGTTTCAGTAACTCAGAGCTCTGATCAACAGGAACATTAATCCACCATCCTGGAGCTTCTATGACAGTGATGTGTCTGTCTGCTACTTCTCTCTGTCTCTTCACACACTGAGCAGTTGTCTTCAGGTCAAACTCTTCTCTGTTCAGGATGATGTTTCCTGCTGAACTCTTTCCAGCTCCTTTATACCCCATTAACACAATCCTCAACTCTGAGAGATACGGAGTGTCACCTGCAAAAAAAAACACAAAACACACTTATACAAAACTATACTGCAATAAAAAAAGTGTGTTTATCTATTCTAAATACATCTAATAAAACCTCTTAGAAATAATAATATTAAATTATCCAGGCAATAATAAAGCAGTAATAAAAACAACACAGTCTTGGTTCTTGATTTAAATATTAAAGGGGTCAACTGACGCGGCTAAAACGAATATTGTCGTTTGATTTAGACGTAATGTAATGTGTATACACGATTTAAGGTTCATAAACGCAGTATTTTCCACATATCGTGCATGTTTGTATCTCCACTTTGCTCCGCCCCTCTGAAACACGCTGATTTTTTACAAAGCTCATTTACAAAGCTCATCGCTCTGAAAAGCAGCCAGTTAACCAGTGCGTAGTGATTGGTCGAATACTGTTTGACAAAAATGTAGCCCTTCTTGTCATATTCCGAACATCAGGTTCCAAAGCAATTGTACTGACAGATAATAAAATGTAATCGGTACTTCCTTTTATCAATTAAAAAAAGATACATCAACTTTGCCAGCGGTCTTGAGCAGGCTGTAACATGGTTAAAAACTATAGCTAACTGTTTTATCTTTTAAATACGACGTTATAAAGACTATAAACAAACAAGCATATACATCATTCAGAGTTTGTGTGAGATGGAAAGAAGCTCGCATAATAGCAGCAAATGGTAACATAATAAATAACGCGAGCGCTTTGGCACTTCTTGATCAAGCAGTGTCACGCCATGTCTAGTCGGAACATTGTCTAGTTGGAACATTATAACTGATTGTAACGAGCAATGTGGGACGAGAGCCGTGAGGTAACGACGCGGGGCCGGTGATGCGAGTGATAACGAGTCTCACATCTCTCCCGGAGGAGATTGGAAGCCTAAAATGACGAGCGACCGGGGTGTACGACGAAAGGACCAGGCCTGGACATTATGTTTGTTTTTATTATGTTTGTGAGGCCGGTGACCGGCAGTCGACCGTGAGGGAGCTGCCGGCATTTTACTTTCCCATGGGTATTTGTTTATTTTATTAAAAGTTGTTAAATGTTCGCCTGTTCCCACCTCCTTCTTCCGTTCCTTGAATTTTGCTACACTGATTATTGGGACTGTGTTCACGTTGCTCGCGTGTCTGCATTTGCAAATGTAACCTTTCCTTTTTGTCTCATCTTTGGCAGGGCAAATGAAAAGTCTTTCTTTTCGCAACGAAACACACAGCGTCTCCGCGACATGGCTGCGGCGGTGACAGTACAATTTGATTTACAAGTACGCCCACTTTACTTGCGTTTAGATTCGAGCTACCCCTCGCTGCAGCCTGTAGCGCGGTGACGTCATGTCCGAGATCAATGCATTCCTGTCAATTACGCGTCGTCGGGACATATTAAAGATAGCCAAAACAGTTTGATTTTAATGTATTAAAAAAGTTTTGTCACTTCGTGCTGTAAAATGTTTACTTCTGGGTTTGAGGTCGGGAATTCCCGAAATCAGAGTTGTCTTGAACAATTCGGTAATAGCGTCTTAGGCAGGGCAAGGCAAGGCAAGGTTATTTATGTAGCACATTTCATACACAAGGGCAATTCAAAGTGGTTTACATAAAATGATTGACAAGAGAAATAAGACGCAAATTATTCAAGATCATAAATAAGATTTAAAGAAAGAATAAAACAGCAATAAAATTGATTAAAAGTGTGAGAAAAGAGAAGAAGAATAAAAAAAAAATTAGAAATAGAAGTGCATCTGATGTAAACCAGCAGTACTCAGGTTATAAATGCACATTTTAACAATACTAATGATAAAAACGTTTAAAAAAATTAAAAGCTCTGATGTTTTCAAGCCTTAATTTGTTTAAAGGCTCTTTTTTATTAAAAAGAAACCATGCCATTTCAAATTTGAACTCGTATCACAAAATAACGTTTTTTAATGACATCCTCTGTGACTATGACAAAGACAGCACTGTTATAAACATAAATATGCTCAATCACTTAGTGACATTGAAATCGAATCCATCCCCGTTGTTTGAACATGTTCACGTATACAGAAGGAAACAAACGTCGACCGAATGGCGCATGCGGTTTAAAGGCATGCAGTACGTCACGTTGCGCATGCGCAGCTATACATGCATGACGTCGAAATGCATGACGTCACCGCGCTACTGTCCTCATATCTCAAATTAAGAAGCCCTTTGCACTCTTAAAAAAGTTGCTTATTAGGTTCTTCACAGATGCCATAGAAGTGCCGTTTTTGATTCCACAAAGAACCATTCAGTCAAAGGTTCTTTAAAGAACCACCTCATGCATTGTATAATATGAAGAACCTTTATTCGCCACAAAGAACTTTTTATAAAACTGAAAGGTTTAAAGGTTCTTCGTGACATCGTGAAGCACTTTTGTATTTAAGAGTGTATACGACAGAAAATCCAAAATAAACAAATCCTGTTGCTACATCTGAAATGTTAAAGACAAATCGTTGTACAACTGAATAAGATGAACATGTCACTATTAACCTCGGTCATGAAACAATCCTTGATACAGTATTTATGGTTAATATTTAAACATGATTTATTTTCTGAAAAGCAGCTATGACCTGAAGCTAATACTTGTATCACAAACAGTAATCTTTGGTAATCTTTGCAGTTATTATGAGTAAAAATGCAACTGGTTTTTAAAAATATTTCTTACTTGACATGTTTCCCAGGAGAAGTTTCAGAGTAAACTCGGCTCCACTGTCTCTAGTTTTTACTTTCGTTTTTCATTTACATAAAACAAGGAAGCATATCTACTACTTAACAGGTGCGCAGAAGGGCGTGTCTGAACATATAAAAGAAAAACTATAAGAAACAGTTCATCCCCACAACTATATAAACTGAATCTATTCTCCCCATTTTTGTCCTGTCACGCCAGCATTTATACATTCTCCTTTATTTTTGAATGTTTTCTATAATAAATACCTCTGTGGTTACATCTCTGGTCTGTGGCTCACCTGACAAATAAATGAATGCTTACGCAAGTCCAAGTTTCATCTTGTATCAAGTAAAATAAGTATCTTTAACTTTGTGTTCTTTATTGACATTAAACAAGAACGTGATGATTATTATGTTAAAGCACATTAGGCTACACTACAATTTCAATTATCTAGTTACAAATAATAACATATGTTCAATCGATAGCAATAAAATAAACGTAAATAACATTATCCAAAGCTAAAAGATTTATTTTAATGTGGAGACAGGTTATTTGCATGAAGTCAAAATTGAATGAATAAAAGAGTTGATAAATGAGCAGGGACAGCCAAACACACACTTAAAAAATGACATAGAAAAATCGGTCAAAGGCCATTTGTTTTGTATTTATTGCACAATACTGTTTAAAGGCGCTCGGCTCGACTTATGTCCGTCCTGTGCACAGTCCACACTTACTGCTGATTGGCTACAAGCGTAATTCAGAGATAGGACAGCCTGTCTTTAATTCTTTGTAGTGTTTAAATATAATTTTACAGTAGCACATTTATATTTAAACATCTTCATGGAATTACAAATGTTAAAAAAGATGCAAGAAATGCATATGAATCTAATTTATAGTTTGAGATTTAAAGGAGTTAAGTCAGTGACTCAGATTCATGTTGTCTGCTGATCATGTGTGTTTATGGATCATATTTGAGTTGCTGATGTCAGTCAGGATGTTCAGAGCTCTTCTGAATGATGGTGATCCCATCCATATCTAACTCCACTGAATGAACACTGAATAGACCAATGCTCTGAGAGAACAAGAAATGAGCAACACAATTAAATACATTACATTACACACTTAACCAAATAAGCTACAACTTACACATCACATTTTCAGATTTACCTTCACTTTTAACACATCACACTTTCTTGTCCTGGAGACTTTGTACCTGCTTCACTCACTCACCTGTATGTTGCTGAGAACTTCTCTCATTCTTTCTTTCTGTTGAGGTTCACGTGTGAGCAAGAAGAGAAATCCTCCTCCTCCTGCTCCTGCAAGACTCTGTCCTAAGATCAGAGGTCGAAGTTCATCCATCATCATCCTCACAGCTGCTGGTTCACACCCCGGAGCCATCAGCTTCTTCTGCTGCCAGTATCTGTCCATACAGACCCCCAATCTGGAGAGAGACCCTGATACAAACACATCAAAGTAACTGCAAAGATGATTTATTATTGCACATGTGTACTTAGATCCTGACTAAATCTTCTTTTAGGGATGACCTCATTCGTAAAGTTTAAAAAACGGTGAACTCTAACCTTGTCTGCAGGCTTCAGCACACTCTTCTGCATTGGTCACCAGCTGTTCTGCGTTCTGTACGATGGAGGGTAATCGAGCGTACCAGCTACGCACCACATCCTGCATACACAGTAACCTTAATAATAATCAACATAATGAAAGTGTAAATGGAAGATCATTCGCTCACCTCATACCTGCAGAAGATTCTGTGCCAAACGCGTCTTTCCGGTGTAAACCAGCAGGAGATGCTGCTGCAGGACAGACAGGAAGTCTTGAGAGAGAGCAAGCTGTTCTACTTCAACTCTCAGAGGCAGATAATATTTATTCAATAATATATACTTATTATGATTATTCAAAAACACGTTTTAAAAACACATTTACAGCCCACAATTTTCAAATCTATTTAATCCAAATATTATCGTACAATGCCGTTAGCTTGGAGGTGACTATGTATGTATGTATTCCTGAGAGTTAAGTGTAATTTAAAGGGGCGGTTTCCCAGATAGGGATTAAGACTAGTCCTAGACTAAAATAAATGCTATCTAAATTGAAAACATAAAACTTTACACAAACACGATCAGGGTTTTTGCATCCAGGCACGATCATTTTTATGGGACTTACTATTTTACCATGCCTCTGAAGTATCTCCTCTAGACATTCATTTTTAACAAACGGGGGTACGTTTGTGACACAGCAAAGCCTGCAGGAGAGTAATTTACAATGGGTAAAGATGTGAAAGATTAATTATATATGAATGTCTCACAATCTAAAATGTTTGTTAATTATTTTCATTAACAAAGATATTTTGGCTTTTAAACATTCTTTTTGGCATAGTGGGTAAGAAAAAAGTATTAAGACTTTTTGGGCTGCCAAGGACTTTTATTATATCGGGACTGCCCATAAGAGGGGTAAGTCGGCCATTTTGGGGAAGGTTTTTCTTGTTTGGTGAGGTGGCATGTTTCGTTAGCATCAGCTCTGGATCAAATGGTTCATCTCTGAGGAACATGAGCTGGGGAATAACTTGTTTTTGAGGGGCCATGATCCAGTGGATTCCACTTTTTCACCTTTGGGGACATTGGAACTATTTTTGCCTTAAACTGGATTTTTGTTACCTGCTTCCCATGTCTTATCAGAAAAGGTCTGAGACGACCTACTGATAAGTACTTTGATTATTTTTTCCTCTTCTTTTTCCTTGCCTGTGGATTAATTTACTGGGAGCGGCATCCAACGCTTCAATTGAAGAACTGTCATGCATGGGACTATTTTTGTTTCAGTCTTTAAATGTCATTAACCTTGTTGTTGTTTGATATTATATACAGACCGGCAAGTAGAAGGTAACAATTTGGTCAAACTCTTCCCGTGATACTAATTAAACCCTTCTGATAAGAGTTGTGTTTGTTATACGTTCGATAGAACCACTTTCTTCGATGGGCTTGACAAAGGTAAAACTGGTACAAAAGTCTAATTACTAGTCCTGTCTCAATTAATTCATCCACCATTTGGCTTTGACTCAAGAAAATCACAACGGCTTTATTCATACGGGAGGCAGATCTAATATTAGCGCCTCCGACCAACTCACTCACGGCTATCAGACAAACCTCTACCAACCACGCGGCATCAGGCATGCATTTGCAGCCATGGCCGATTGTCAGCCGCGAGAAATATCTTACATCCGACCCAATTTCCCCACACGCTGACTAAAGCCAGCAAAGGCTATGTTTGTAAACCTACACTAACAGACACAAAAAAAGGTTTTAAACTTAAAGAAAAATAGCTCTCGCTTCAACAGAGAGGTTCTCAACAGAGAGGTATTTGCAATCGCCTGGGATTGAACCCACAACCTTGCTTTCTTAACACAATGCTCTTACCACTGAGCGACAGGAAAGCTTTTTTCCTTTTACAGATCAAAAAGAAGTGCCAGGATGATGCTGAGGCTATCTGTACTATGTGTACTGCGCTCACATCACAACAGTTGTGTGTTTGTATTTGCGCCAGTGTGTGTGAGTATATGCGAGCCTCTTAGATGTTCTTCAGTTCTTCATGTGTGTCTGTTTCTCTCTGGGACAGATTGTAAAGATTCTCATCTTGTACACACCTATGAATGAGTTTGAGGAGAGAGTATCTATATCATTCATCAAGTCCACACAGGCGAGTCATTTGAGCGGTTACTGTTTAATAGTATTTAACAGCAGTTACAGTGCATCCGGAAACTGTTCACAGCGCTTCACTTTTTCCACATTTTGTTATGTTACAGCCTTATTCCAAAATGGATTAAATTCATTATTTTCCTCAAAATTCTACAAACAATACCCCATGATGACAACGTGTAAAGAGGTTTGTTTGAAATCTTTGCAAATTTATTAAAAATAAAATAAAAAGCACATGTACATAAGTATTAACAGCCTTTGCTCAATACTTTGTTGAAGCACCTTTGGCACAAATTACAGCTACAGGTCTTTTTAAGGATGATGCTACAAGCTTGTCACAAATATTTTTAGGCAATTTCAGATCTCACCAGAGATGTTCAATCGGGTTCAAGTCTGGGCCACTCAAGGACATTCACAGAGTTGTCCTGCAGCCACCCTTTTGTTATCTTGGCTGTGTGCTTCGGGTCATTGTCCTGTTTTAAGATGAACCTTCTCCCCAGTCTGAGCTCCGGAGCAGGTCTTCATGGTGAATGTCTCTTTACATTGCTGCATTCATGCTTCCCTCGATCCTGACTAGTCTCACAGTTCCTGCCGCTGAAAAAAATCCCCACAGCATGATGCTGCTGCCACCACCATGATTCACTGTAGGGATGTTTTTGGCCAGGTGATGAGCGGTGCCTGGTGTTCTCCAGACAAAGAGTTCAATCTTTCATCAGAACAACATGAAAAGGTTGAGTGCTTCTTCCATTTTCAGTTGATGGAGGCCACTGTGCTCATTGGTACTGATGTTAGCTGTGACACCAAAGCTCTGATGCTTGTGTCAAAAATATTAAGGGATTTCCAGTGAAGCTTAGTATCGATGCTTGATTCGTTCCATCAAAATCATGTGACCAATGAAGTCTGAAGCTTCGTTTCGCACACACCTATGTGACTGCTTTGTACTTTGATTCAAAATCGCGACTTAAGCCACGGCCTCATGTGTTGTTACTGGAAAAGATTTACTATAGTCTATATAAGTGCATGTGCATTTTTGTGTGAATGCACCTAGATTTTTTTACTTCCTATTTTCATGAGTTTGACTTGTTTACAAACAGGAAGAATGTCCACATAACAATACAAAATGTTATGTTTATTGTTTTGAGTTATTAGGAGTAGGGCCTGTGTGAAAAAGATTGTTGTCATGTACTGAATATGCGGATTTATTACTTGACTAATCCACCCAAAATTCATTCATTAATTCATTCATTATTGATTATAAAATGAATGCGGGACACAGCGCTTTCCCACACTTTCACCAGCAGAGATCGTAGGCGAACCTCCGATTCAAAAAGCTTCGAGCTATGAACCGTGGGTCCATCAGATACTTTTATTTGAGCAAAAATGATAATGCCAAATCTGATTAAATTCATGCAATGGATATTTAGAATTATTTACAATAATTTATATTACGTGTGTTCATGGGCTAGTTGTCATGTCTCTTTAAATTTGAAACGCTCCGCCCCACATCTTCAGACGCACAACTTGATTTTGCCGAGCTCGACGCGTTCCTGGATCAACACTAGTAGTTAAGTTAGTTCTAGTTCAAAGAAAATATTTTATATTTGTGTTAAAATACTCTGGGGTCACTGTATTTTAAAGCCATAAAACTTACAAGGTTGCTTTAATTCTGTGCCATTAAAGTTGTACGGTATGTCTTTAGAACGTGATGATGGAGAAAATGAAGCTTTGTCTGATCCTGATCGAGATCTGAATGAACCATAATCAGAATTTACCAGAGAGACTGTATCAGACATCTCATCCTCACTCACTGCAAACAATGATCAAGATTCTTTAATGGTATGAGAGAAAACATTATTATTTATACATGACAAAACAAACTAAAATCTAGTAAATTCAAGGTTAATATCATAATATCACTTGTTTTAAGCATTTTATTTCTCTTACCTGAGAGATATATGGTATGATTCCGCCTTCCTAGTCATGGTTTTTTATGTCTGGTGGTAGACCCACGTGTTAAAAGTCAGAAAGACATGGCATTGTTTATATATTGACATGCCATGTGCTTTCTCGTGTCTCGTCTACGGCCCCACCCCGGTCGTTTCCTCGTTAGCTTCCCTTCAGTGTTTCATCACCCACACCTGCCAATTACTTATCCTTTGTTAGTCTCCCTTCAAAATGCCCTCCTGTCTATTGTCCTGTGCACATTCGTTGTTCTTTGTACAAACTTGTACTAGTTCCAGAGTTGGATCGTGTGATTGTTTGCCATCCATCTTTCCTTGCCTTATGTTAAGACGTTGTGTCGTGTTTCACTGTCTCTTCTATCTTCTCCAGCAGATCTTTGATCTGAGTGTCATGACTTCTGTTCTTATTGTTGAGAACATGATATCTGTTCCCACATTTCTCCACCAGCCACTGGAGATCCTCTCCTTAACTCTCAATGTGTTGCTCTATAGATGTGTCTCCTAGAAAGTCTCCATGAGTGAAGAGCACTATAGTGTGACTCCAGACTCTCTCACTGAGAAGATTCACATATGCATGAAAGGCTTCTCTGTCCTTCACTGTAAATCTATGTTCCACACATATAACAAGAAGTACAATGTGAGGTCCTGGAGGACACAGAGACACACTGACAAATTTGATTATTGGTAGACCTCATACATCAGTATAAAACAATAAACAAGGCCAGTTCAGGACACTATTAAAGGGGTCATATGACACGACTAAAACAAATATTATCGTTTGTTCAAGATTTAATGTAATGTATATACACGTTTTAAAGTTCAAAAACTCTGTATTTTTCACATACAGGGAATGTTTGTATCACCTCTTTGCCCACTCTCTCTGATTTGCGCGCTGATTTTTTGCAAAGCTCAATGCTCTGAAAAGCGAGGTGTGCTATGATTGGCCAGTAGGTTAGTGTGTAGTGATTGGTCGTATTCTAGAGCGTTTCACGGAAATGTAACGCCTCTTATCATATTCGGAACACAGAGGTGTCAAAAGTATTCATATTCATTACTCAAGTAGAAGTATAGATACAATGGTTTAAAAAGACTTCTGTAGAAGTTGAAGTATCAACTCAAGCTTTTTACTCAAGTAAAAGTGTAGAAGTACTGGTCTCAAAACTACTTAAAGTATAATAGTAAAAGTAATGTAAGGAAAAAAGTGCCATAAAGGACAAAAGCTTAGGCCGCGCCACAGGGGCATATTGTGCACTACCCCACCTCCTCAAAAACATTTTTTTAAGGCCATAATGACTATGATGTTATATTAAAATGATAATGTTGAAAAATTTGGGATGCACTAGGCTGCCTGTTTCAGCCGCATATATGCCCGTTGAAAATGAATGCATTTTAGTACAATGCAAATACATTATAGAACCATATGTGTGTACTACTGAGCATTAACATGTGTTTCATCAGGCATGTGATCAGCCCAGGACAAAGAGAAGGAAGACTGCACTCACCCTCACCCAACCCCAATCCCCCCAAAATAATCTTTAATGTTAATTATTAAATGTTACATAATTAAAAACAGGAAACTGTTTGCCAAAAATGCATATTTTTCACTTAGAGACACTAAACCAAACTATTATAATGACTAAATTCTGACTGACAATTTTGTAAATATCAGTTCAAATGATTATTAGTTTAACAGTCACCTAAACAATAGGGATGATGCTTTGCAAATATCTTATGCTAATATCAAATAAAATGGTATTAACAAATGGCAGCCCTTAAATAGTTTATATTACGCATACTTTACATTTATTGTAATCCGCAATAATTCATCAAACAATTGAACACAAACAGTAAAGAATACAGCGCCCTCAAGAGACTACCACACACAGCCACTAGATGGCGCATTACGTCATTCATACAGCGTTTGTCCAAAGTAATCCGCATGTAATTAAAGGTATTTGCAAACGCTTTATATTGCGGTCTTTATACATTTAAATGTATGCATTCAGTAGAGACTTCGACGCATTTGTATTAAACAGTGACTAGATCAGGCATTTTTTTTATAGTTTTAAGCCATTTAATCGAGGAATGCCCTATTTTAGTCTCTGTATATAGATAGTAAGCATATCACATAGACGTCTCAAATTCTTGACTCGGGATTCACTGTATACGTTACAAAACCCTGTTCAGTTCCCCACTTAATTAGAAATGCACCACACACTATTTTGAGAACCAAAACAGATGTGTTTGGACTCTCTGGATACATAAAGATAGCTCGCAAAAGTAATAACAAAATTTCAGTTTACCTCAATATATATTTTTTTATTAGACGGCGAGTTTTTGAAACCCATTCGCTAGAAGGACTTGAGTGCGCAGAGCTCGCAGCGCTACAGAGTTGTTTTTTGTGTATAAACCAATAGGATGTCAAGAATGGTATGTTTATACTTTTCATCCAATCACAATCAAATTCACTCTATCCAGATGTCATCGGTACTTCCTTATATCAATTCAAGCCCGAATCTGATACGGAAAATGAAGATGATCAAGCCGATACATCAACTTTGCCAGATCACAAACAGACGACAAACTCAACCTGCGTTAGTCCATAGCAAAGTCTTTTACAATGACAATATAGTTACCGGCTGCGAATCTGAAGCGCCTGTCATGAGAAGTTGGAATGGTTGGAATGGCCCCAATTTCAACCAAAGCTTTCGTGCACAGCCGGTCTTGATATCTTCCAGGTTCGTGAAGCAATCTTCGGTGAAATGCGCTGCACAAACTTGAATATTCGGATTGTACTTTTCTGGAACAGTGTTGTGATAAAATGTAACCATTCATTTTTAGTTGTATCATCCTTTGGAAGGGCAAACAAAGAGGGTTTCTTTTCGCAACGAAACACACAGCATCTCCACGACATGAGAATTACACCACGAAATGACGTACATTCGTGGGGGTGTGGTTACACAAGGCGTTTCAGGCAGGACTGGTTGAGCATTCGCCTTAAATAGAATGCATATTTTGTTTCAACACTTTAATTTTTGCAATTTTACATGTCTAATACATTCATGGGCAACATTCATAACACACCAAAGACACAGAAAAACACATATTTTCACCATATGACCCCTTTAAGATAGACTTGTATTATAAATTGTTTAAATGTGGTTTTGACATTTGGCCACATACATTTTAGTCTTTGTTTTCTTGAAACTTTCTCAAGCCAAACTGTATTTGTTTTCATATATTTACTGTATTTATATAAACAATGCACTGTCCGTTTAATTAAGCATCAATTATGCATTGTGTGATGATTACAAAGCGTTCAACATTTAGTAAAAATAGGATTAAAAATAGATTTCTGGTTTCTATTTGGGGTTTGTGGACTAGATGAGTTTGGGATTTCCCGGCCTGTGGTGTCCCGGTTTGGCCCTTCCTGCAACAAATACATCATTTTTTATTACTGTAAATAAATGTCAACGAATGTTTTGATGTTTACTTACTCATCTCTGAAAAGATCATCTCTCTTCGCTCATTCATCCTCTTCATTTGTTCCTTTGCCCTCTCCTCTTCTGCTTGCATTAGTTAAATATGTCAGTTAAATATGTGTTCAAATGTACATGCATAGAAAGTGCTTATCCTGTTATGACGTTAGGTAATAAAAGAACAAATAGGTGAATTTTTTATGTTAAAGGTGAATTTCACAAAAGTAGAGACAATTCATTATCTGTTGTAATATAAAGTTAAAAGATCCCGGAAAAAAGCTTTACAAGTAAACAATAAAATAATTGCCAAAGAATAAAACAAAGACAGTCATCTGCTTTAGTTAGGAATATGAATATTATTTCTAAGCATTACAAAAGTGAGTATCAAGTGGTAAAAATATATAGAAATATTTAAAATATATAATCCATATATTCTTGATCATTATGGTTGAACTGAACGATTTATTGAAGAATTTCTGGTTAAGATTAGTACATCATTTTTTTCCATTATATATTTACATGATAAAACATGACATGTTACTGTACACAATATCAAAAATGTCATCCGTGTAAATGACCTTGATCACAAACTGTATTCTCTGCTCTGTGTAATTGTGGTTTAGTGATGTTAGTTACCTGTATCAGTTAAACTATTATTGGGGGAATAAGGAAGTAATTTAGTTTGAATTTATTAAATAGAATTTGTGTTGATTCAGTTACAGATAATTTCATTCATTGGTTTTCTTTAGGTTTTTCTTTTTATCACATCTTTTTTTCTTCTCATTTCTTCAGTTTGCCTCTTAATAATTTTAAGATCATGGATGGTTTCTTTGTTATTTTGATTTGTGAATGTTCCTCAGACTGAGGAGTGAAGGGTAAAGATCCATCTGCAAAATTAGTAGGTACATCTTTGGAGTCACTAGAGCGTATTGATGCAAAAATTGAACTGTTGTCACTTGATAGAGATCTGAATGAACTATATCCAGAACTTCCAAGAGAGACTGAATCAGACATCTCATCTTCACTCCCTGAAAATAATGAAAATATATATTAATAAATGCTTTTATGCATCCTGAATAGTATAGGAGCAGTTACACTGGAAGACTATGACAAATTTATCTTACATTGCAATAAATAATTAAAATGTGAAAAATGCACCTTTTATAAAACAAATATTTTATGTTGCCTGAAATGTGAAAAGCAAAATTATCTCTTCAAAAAAGTGTAAAAAGTTTGTATATTTTTTGGGGCTTATGGCAGGGAGGATTCATCATAATGTTAAAGTGATGAAAGTTTTAGAATGCCATACATACAGATGTGCACTACAGACAAGTGAGCACACACACACAAGCGAAACAAAGAAACTGATAAGATCAATTGTTTTAACTTTTCTATGTAATGAAATTCATATATTTAGAAAACAGTCTAAGTATTAAAATACATTTTCGGGCACCGTAGAAAAATAATTAAAACAAATATATTTACTCAATCGTTGTTGTAATTTCTTTATGTATGATCTATCAGCAAATGAGGAAGGAAAGTATTTAGAGCGTGATGATGCAAAAACTGAACTTTTGTCTGCACCTGATCGAGATCTGAATGAACCATAAGCAGAACTTCTCACAGAGACTGTGTCAGATGTCTCATCTTCACTCACTGAAAACAATAAACCAGAAAAGATGAAACCCTGTCTGTCTCACTGTGCATTTCGTATTTCGCATACCATTTTTTACAGTTTTATCAATGTCAGACTACAATAAGATCAAGTGAGATCTTGGGTTAAGCACACCAGACATTTTACTGTACATCAGACTTTGTTTTTATGCATCTTGAATAATATACGAGTGTTTTTTAACATTTACCAAAAGAGAACAAACACACAAGCAAAAAAAAGAAACTTGTGATAAAAATGGTTGGAACTTTTGTTATCTTTGAAATTCTTATACTGTATTAAGAAAATAATTTAAGTATTAAAATATTTTTTGAGGGCCACTGTAATCAAATATTTAAAATAAATATACTTACTAAATGTTTGTGGTAATCTCTTGTTGTATGATCCATCAGCAAATAAGAGAGGAGAGTCTTTAGAGTTTGATGATGCAAAAACTGAACTTTTTTCTGCACCTGATCGAGATCTGAATGAACCATAAGCAGAACTTCTCATAGAGACTGTGTCAGACATCTCATCTTCACTCACTGAAAATAGTGATAAAGAAAGAACATTGTTTCTACAGTATTTGATAATATAGAATAAGATAACATGTTTAACTTGGCAATAATAAAAACATCCATTCCTGTATAGTTACTCATAACAGAACAAAGCATAATTCAGTTCTAATGTGGTGAAAGTAATTGGCCTGCTGTCCATAATAAAACAAGTAAGACTTGAACATTTAATATAATCAAAGTCAAAGACATAGAATTGGGAATGAAGAAGGAAAACATGCCAGAAAACATGTCAACACATGATAACAACATTTTAAATGATGAGCTGAACAAACGGAAAGATTTCTCTTTCAATACATATCAAAATGTCAAAACATTTTATATTTATACACCACGTTTTGTAAAGCCAACCAAATTTTCTATTGGCTAGTTATGTTATAACATACTGACATTCTAATTTAGTTAACTATCTGAAACCCCATTTTTAATACTGTAACTCCAATTTACTGTAAATACAGTTTAGTGACAGTGAAAGAGGTTAGAACGTTTTATCAAATACAAATTATTCACTCACTCATCTGTGATTCTGCTTTATTTTCCTCTACTTTTCTTTTCTTCTTCACCTTCTGTAAAATCACTCGTTCTTCTGCTCTCTGTTCCTCTGCTCTTCTTTTCTCTTCCAGCTCCTGTAAAATCTTTCTGTCTATTTCAAAATGGCAGCCGTTGTTTTGTGTCACTGTCTCTTCTATCTTCTCCAGCAGATCTTTGATCTGAGTGTCATCACTTCTGTTCTTATTGTTGAGAACATGATATCTGTTCCCACATTTCTCCACCAGCCACTGGAGATCCTCTCCTTCACTCTCAATGTGTTGCTCTATAGATGTGTCTCCTAGAAAGTCTCCAAAGGTGAAGAGCACTATAGTGTGACTCCAGACTCTCTCACTGAGAAGATCCACATACCCCTGAAATACTTTTCTATCTTCCTCTTTAAATCCAGTGCCCACAGGTATAAACAGGAGAACAACATGAGGTCCTGGAGGACACAGAGTCACACTGAGTAAAATCTCTTGTTTCA
Organism: Triplophysa dalaica; assembly: GCF_015846415.1. Taxonomy (NCBI): domain Eukaryota; kingdom Metazoa; phylum Chordata; class Actinopteri; order Cypriniformes; family Nemacheilidae; genus Triplophysa; species Triplophysa dalaica. The sequence goes on along the minus strand of NC_079565.1, from coordinate 3,182,545 downwards.
GTAACTCACGGCTCTCTTCTACAGGAACATCAATCCACCATCCTGGAGCTTCTATGACAGTGATGTGTCTGTCTGCTACTTCTCTCTGTCTCTTCACACACTGAGCAGTTGTCTTCAGGTCAAACTCTTCTCTGTTCAGGATGATGTTTCCTGCTGAACTCTTTCCAGCTCCTCTAGACCCCATTAACACAATCCTCAACTCTGAGAGCTTCTCAGTGTCACCTGCAATAAAAATACAAAACACACCCAAAATATATAAATTGCTATAACTTTCCTTTCACTTGCTTTCAAAAAAGTAATAGAAGAAGAAATTGTCCAGATTTTCAAGGACCAGAGAACAAAATGGTTTTATTTAAATAATATTAACGTTATAAATCAAGAGAACACAAGGTTATCATCTCATAATTCACATCTTTTTGAGTGTCAAAAATCAACAGAAACATGAAGTCTGTTACACTTTAACATCTGTTAATTTCATGTTAATTTGCATTTGAATCGCTGACAGACCTGCTGCACCTGTGAGCTGTGACACATAAAGAATATACACTAGTTACTAAACATATAAACCTCATTTCACAACGATCCATGACATTTTCTCTTTTTGGTTTATAAAATTGTAAATTCTAATCAAACACAGTATATTGTTTTCTTAGAATTTAAATCCTGAAATTAGGTTTACTGTTTACACATATTGTAAATCTTTGTAATGTAATTGTGTAAATTGTAATGTTTACAGGTATGTCAAAACATTTAGACACACCTGTAAACATTAGAAGCTTTATGTGTCCATCTGTCAAGGAAATGAAAAACAAAGTAAAATGTACTAAACGGTAAACCCAATTTAAAAAAAACGATTCATTGCTGAATGTATATACAGTAAACTGAATACAGGAATGTCAGCTTAAACACATTACCTAAGAAAGCAATGACAAAGCAACATGATCAGATTAATAACAGAAATAATAATATAACATTACAACAACGCTGATCACTGCAAGTTAATTGAACGTTAAGTCGATCCGTATAACTAATTGATTTGTTTCTAAAGGTGATATTCAAGGTTAGGAAACAAATAATTGTGAAAACCTATATATTAACCACAAATTGTAATCCTCAATTCGTCTAAATATAAATGACCACAATCCTCAACTCTGAGAGCTCCTCACCAGGGCCGGGCCTAGCATTTTGGGGGCCCTAAACTGATCATAAAATGAGGCCCCTCATGATCTAATGTACACAACGAACCTTTACAGCTTTCCTGTAGTTCTGTGGTTAAACCGTAGTTCTAGCGATGCCCATATCATGGGTTCGAGTCCAGGGATTCCACACTTACCCTTTTCTTGTTCCTTTCTTTTCTCATCTTCTTTCCTCTTCTTCCTCTTCTCTGCACCAGACTGATAGTGCCGCCTTTTCATTTTTAATCTTAGCACAGTTTAAAGCTAACACACATGATGATTGACACCGACACAACGAGCAAGTAAATTAAATTTTCACGCACGGCAGGGGCCATGCAACTGCCTATATCGCTTATTAGGTAGGGCAGGCACTGCTCCTCACTATCACCTGCAATAAAAACACAAAACCACCATAAATACTCACACTTGCTGTAACTGTCCATTCACATGCTCGAAAAGAAACATTAAATAATAAGATAAAGTGTCCAGACTTCGAAGGATCATACAACAACATGGTTTACTGTAAAATAATATAAAAGTTTAAAATCCAAAGTTTAAAACTGCATTAAACCATCTCATATTTCACATCTATTTGAATGAGTGTCAAATATCAACAAAACACGAAGTCTGTGACATTGTGATATCTGACATTTTTATGTTAATTTGCATTTAAATCCATGACAGACCTGCTGCACTTGTGAGCTGTGACAAATGAAAAACACACGCAACTAATAAACCTCATTTTACAACAATCCATGACATTTGCTCTTTCTGTTTTTAAATTGTAAATTGTATTTAAATTTACATTAATGCATTTGCCAATACATCTATTCTATCTATCTATTTTATATATATATAATACTATCATTTAAAAAAAAAATCTTTCATTCGTTCCTTGTGTAGTTATTAGGAGTGAAATTGCAATAAAATGCAATATATTGTTTCCTTAGAAATTAAAACCTGAAATAAGGTTTACCGTTTAGACATACTGTTAAACTTCTAATGTTTACAGGGGAGTCATAAACATTTGGACACACGTTTAGACACACCTGTAAACATTAGAAGCTTTATGTGTCCATCTTTCAAGGAAATGAAAAACAAAGTAAAATACTGAACGGTAAACCTAAACACATAGCCTATGTTCAAACGAAAGTCATGACAAAGCGACATGATCAGATTAATAACCGAGATAATAATATAACATCACAACAACGCTGATCACTTCAAGATAAGTGAACATTAAGTCGGTCACTATAACTCTATTATTAACACTATAACAATTATAAGTTGTTTCTAAAGGTGATACTCAAGGTTAGGAAACAAATTATTGTGAAAGCATATAAACTTACCACAAATGGTGAGCCTCAATTAGTTTTGATATAAATGGTTTCATTTTGTGTGTTGATCAGCAGAAGACTATGAATGTAAATACAGAAATCTTGAATTTATACTTGAAATAAATAACGTAAGAACGTGAATTCTTACCATCTGAGTCCATTTCTGTCTTGTCTCATTTGAAGTTTCAGAGTAAAAATTGATTTTGGAGTTTTTATTTTCAGTTCTTAAAATGCACATGAGCACATGAGGCTTCAAGATTCTAAAGTTGTTCACCTGTAAGATTGTCAGCATAACTTGAAAAACGAGTTTAGAACCATGTGAGTGTGTGACAGGAAAAACCCCAGAGATTAAACTATGAGGAAACAAAGAGCATAAACTGCGTAAAGATACAAATGATCAGATTTGATCTGAAGTTATTTCAATAATGCATATATTTCAAACAACTTCAAATATGTATGTAGAAATATAAGAGCAGTAGTCCAAGTAGACATTTGCATTGACCTGCCTCATTAATAAATGCTGTAGACTTTATTTTGAGTTCATGTTAACTAAGGTTATCAAATAGTCTCTTACTGTACCGTGTTAACATGGGCCTACAGTATATATTGATGCCAAAGCATTTCCAGATATTTTAAGAGAGATACTTACTATTGCAATGACATACACTCATGGGAATGGTATGAATGACATTGTTTATGGTGCATTGAATGTGTACACTCCTATACAAAAACAATAACTTAAGTAATGTTTATCAAATAAGACAGTACTTTAACACTGTGTAAATCAATAAGCAATTCAACATGTAACTAAAACCACTATTGTAGCTTGTTTGATTTGTGAATATTTTTGACTGAATATCAAACACACAATCCTCTTGGTTTGTTTTTCTGCACAAACAAGTCCATCATTACTATGTTAAACAAAGAAAACCAAAAACACATTAACCAGGCATTGCAAGCCATAAAAGCAAGAGTCACGTATTTAGAAATAAAGTTATATTATTACATAATCTACATTACACAACATGTAAGTGGGTGTGGCTGGACACTCTTATGAAGCACATGACAGGCTGAGGTTGGTTTGAAAACAAAGTGAAGAAATCAAAACTATAGATTGATAAAGAGAAGAGGATTTATTCCTTGGCTTATAAACCTGAACAGAGTTTGCATTTAAAACTGTAAAGACTTACCAGAGTTCATGTTTTATATCATAAACTTCAGTTCTGTCATGTTCAACATTTGCTTTCAACAGTTTTCTACTTTCTTTGTCTGAAAGTTGCCCAAAATATATCTAAAGATAAAGTATAATCTAAACACTATAATCTAGAGTTTTTTTTTATGTGTAACCACTAACCGTGCTACAGGTACTGGATATATTCCACCTGCTTTTCATGATGTTGGGGAACACTAGGAACCCCGTGTGTGGAAATGGTATCAGTCATATTTGACCATAATCCTATAAATACTTTTTTGCCGTATAACGGAAGAAAATATGAGTGTTTTTTTATGCGCAGAACATGGTTCATTTTATGTCTTTCTTTATCAAGCATGAATATTTTCTTATGACTTTGTAAACTGCATGCTTCTAAGAAATTAGACAATTATAGCAAATGCCATATAGAGACATTGATTCAATCTGTTTCAGGCTTACTGTAAGAACTGTATTGATTTAATTTCTCAATTAATTTTGACCCCAAGTCCCCCAAGTCCACATGAAGTGCGCCATTGGGCACAGGGCCGGTGTCTTGAGGTATCGAGTCCCCCATGGAATCAGTCCCCTTTAGGACCCCGACTGGTACAAAAAAGATCATTTTTGTGAATGTTCAGTAAGTGTTAGGGGTATTTTCGCAAGCGCTAGCATAGCATAGTTCTATGCTATGCTAGTTGATACGTAAGCTCACTTAAACAGAAGATCCAGAATTGTTTGTCTCATATACATACTAGCATAGAAAGCACTTAATGTAAATAACATTAATGGTCATTTTAGCAAAGTTCTAGTGACATGTATCTTAATGTAATTTTGTAAGAATTGGAATCAGGCAAAAAGAGTACCCAAATAGACGTTTATTCAGCCAATAGAATCAATCGGGGTCCTAAGGGGACCAAATTCGAGGGGGGTTAGGGTTCCTCGATTCCTCATGACAATGGCGGCGGTCTGAACACACAGTAATAGTGTAAATTTGCTCTCCCCGTCTTATAATTCAACATGCAGCCATTATTGTCTAAACCGCTGGCAACAGAAGTGAGTAAACCCCTACGTGAAAGTCAAAATTTGGCCCAATTAGTCATTTTTCCTCATCGGTGTCATGTGATTCTTTTGTGTAACAAGGTTTCGGGTGTGAATGGGGAGGTGTGTTAAATTTGGTGTTATCGCTCTCGCACTCATACTGGTCACTGGAAGTTCAACATCATCCTCCAACCAATAATTTGATTTGTATACCAAAATGAGGAACTGTTTGACACACATTTTAGGTATTTGATTGATTCATTTGTTTGGTAATTTTTTTCTCTGCTCCTCACTAAAAATAAGAAACTGTTCAATAATTATTATAGTGTAAAAAACAAATGACTGCTTTTTACACTTACAGTAGTTTTCAATCGTTCCTGACTCCTGCATGGGGAACCACTGCACTGAACATTTTGTTTGTCTCATTTAACACAACTAACTCTGATATCAGCTCATTAGGTTAGATATTTATTAAAATTAATGAATCAGAAAAGAGAGACATTGTTCTTGACTGTCGAAATTACATCCTTGGTACAGAAAATCGCAACTTCAAATATTTGTAAAACAATTCTCTGAAAACTGCATAAAATTATCACAAAAAGATAGATGATTATAATATTTGATTTTGAACAGGAACACACTTACACCTTGAAACAAAACTGAAAAAAATGTTTTAACCTTACATATCAAAGATATTTAGTTCTAAAGGTTTGTAGGTCTACATTTAAGCAGTGTTTAAAAAACTGAAATAGAAAGTGCTTATGGGCCATTGTTGATTACATCCTGCAAAGTAGTTTACAAGTCATGTCCTATTCATCCATTCTTTCTCACTCTCAATTTACAAACAATAAAAATATTAAGAAACAAAACATATTTAGAGTAATACATACTGTATACTATATATATTTTTTGACTATAGGCTTTCTCAGGCTGACATAAAATTTGTTCAGACACGTTTACCTTATCATTTGTTCTTGCAACAGGACCTTAGAATTTTAATTGTCACATATATGCTAGCATTTAATCTCAATGTATTTATAATAATAAAATAAAATAATGTTACAAAATAAGTTTTGAGATTAAGGGACTCGCATCACATCACGTTTTGACTCATGCTCTTTGTCTTCAACCCTTTGTCCAGGCTGTCTCAATCTATGTTTGTGGTAGTCAAGGTGTACTATTCAATTTTGTTACAAAATCTGCTTTTTGGCCAGCATCCATCTTATTTATAAGGGTGAGTTCTGTGTCTGTATCTTCCCTGTAGCTCATTGGTTAGAGCTCACCAAGGTCGTGGGTTCGTTCCACGGGGTTTGCACTTACTTAGAATCAATTTATAGTATAATGCAATGTAAGTCCCTTTGATATTATAGTCCGCAAAATTCAAAAATGTATATGTATTGTTTCAACACTGTTTGCCTAAAGGTAATTTGGATCTCCATACTTATTTTTCAAATATTCCACAGTCTGTGAAAGGGAGCATGATGATCCATATCCTGAGCTAAGTGATGAGACTGATCCACTGTCAGCCTTAAATCGTGATTTGTAAAACCAGTCAGATTGTTTCATCAGACTACTTGTACTGATCTTCTCGTTTCCAGTAACTGAAAGAACAAAAATATTATTAAAACATGTGCAAAAATACGGACTTACGTAACTGTATTTCAGTTTTTATAAAGAAGATTGAGATACAGTACATTTTCTCCATTCTATTACACTTCATCTGGCTGCATTAATGCATCCATTGTGAACAGCAATTATTAGTACTATAACATGCATCCCTATTTGCTCGTAATGCAAACAAGGGCTGCATTTTGTCTGCTTAATTATTGACACATTGACAATTATCGTCAATTTTTTGTTAAAACTGGCTTATTACTTTGAGGTCATCTTTGCATCCATAATGAAAAATAATTCAGCACACATGGGTGGCAATATTCTATAAATTAATACTCTGCATAGATCTTGTAGCAATACTCTCGATTCATTGGAGCACACATACTCTGAGTCGATCTTCTGTCCTCATGCCGAGCCTGTTCCATGTAATGTGAATGATGTCCTCCTGTAAAAGAATTGTAGGCAAAAAAAATAGATACAATTAGAAAATATTAATGCACGCATGAACACCCTACGATCAATTCTGTGTGTACGTACGTTTTAGAAATGAGGCCTATTATTGTAACTGTTAATAAAATATGTTGCAACCAAGAACCATACTTCTTGTTAGACTAAAATAGTTTGCTTAAGATTAAAACCAAACAGGACAATATCAATTTGCTATGTTGAATTATTATTTTGGGGAGGATAGAAAACTGAAATGAACACAACCCAAAAATGACAATTTGGTCAACTGATAAATAAAGAACATTACAACAATTTAAAATAGAGACAACAATAATTACAAATCAGATGCAAAATACTAATGTCCAGCTTTCACTAATAAACTAGTACTGAAACTAAACAATAATTAAATTGAACAAAGTGTCTTTGGGTTGTTGTTTGTGTTCACTTACATAACTCATGTTAAACATATATGACATATTAATTCATTTAATTGTTGTATATTATTCAGCATACCCCTCAACCCCTGCAGGTGTCATATGTTTTCGGAAATAATCGAAAAGCTGTATCTGTCTCTAAATGTGATCAAACTAAAGACTCTTTTAATATTTTAAGGGTACAATATTCTGTAAATACTCAAGATTAACATGACATATGCATAAACTGTCTGAGTTATTGCCACTTTGATGTGTTTTTCACCTGGAAATTCACAGGATCTAAGATTTAATGCAGATAATGATCACTTTTGTGTCTTTTCCTCTTAAAAATCGATTGTTTGACTTCACCCTTGGAATATTTGTATGTTTTGAGAAATAAAAAATAGAAAGTTTTGTATGCTGTGTTTTATGTTATAAAAAATAAATGGGTTATGTTACCTGCTCAGAATGCATGAATAATGTGTAATGTAGCCTACAGTTAATCCTGACAGTTTATATTGAAAATAATATTCCAATGATTGCAATATGATAGCACAACATACACTTTTTTGATGACGGTATAGTCAAATGCTTCAGCTGCTGCTGGCATAGTCTGCTGATTGGCTAGAAGGTTGTTTTGGTTTTAGGCCCGACTTTGTCTAAACAAGCTTATTTCGAAAATTCGGCACCCGGCCTTTATCGTAAGACCTGGCAAATACATGGTGCAAAATGTGAGTATAAATAGAGTGCGGGATAACATGTGAGCTTCCAAGCATGGTTGGCTGGTGATCAGGATTTTTTATAACATCAAGTTAAAACTATGATGACTTTGAAAGTGTTAACCGTGCAGTGACGTTTTATGCAGAGAGTGTGGTCAAGCCTGCGTGCATTGCAAACATATTTATTAACTAAGTTATTATTTGCTATTTTAGCAATACTCACGATTCATTGGAGCACACGTACTCTGAGTCGATCTTCTGACCTCCTGCCGAGCCTGTTCCATGTAATGTGAATGATGTCCTCCTGTAAAAGAATTATAGGCAAAAAAAATAGATACAATTAGAAAATATTAATTACTGATATGAGGGCCTCATTTGTAAAATGCATAGAAACTGTCCTAAATTTGATTCTACGATCATTTCTCAAAGTGCATACTCTTTCAGATGTCAAATCCAAAAATCCCAAATGATTTTGAAAGTTTTCAAAGCTGAACAGTTTCAAACAATGTGTAATTAATGTTGTATAAAAGAGCAGGTTTCAACATGTCAGACCCATGATGTGACGCTAAGAAAAATATTTTTTTTCTAAATATGAAGACTGCTGTGGATTTTTGCCTTCGCATGCACACTCTACGATCAATTCTGTGTGTACGTACGTTTTAGAAATGAGGCCAATTATTGTAACTGTTAATAAAATATGTAGTAACCAAGAACCATCATTCTTGTTGGACTAAAATAATTTTGTCAAGATTAAACCAAACAGGACAATATCAATTTACTATGTTGAATTATTATTTTGAGGAGGATAGAAAACTGAAATGAACACAACTCAAAAATGACAATTTGGTCAACTGATAAACAAAGAACATTACAACAATTTAGAATAGAGACAACAATAATTACAAATCAGATGCTAAAAAGTAATGTCCAGCTTTCACTAATAATCTAGTACTGAAACTAAACAATAATTAAATTGAACAAAGTGTCTTTGGGTTGTTGTTTGTGTTCACTTGCATAACTCATGTTAAACATATATGACATATTAATTCATTTAATTGTTGTAAGTAAACGGTGACTGAGTTTACACATTTGGCTAAACTACAGTAAGTACCATAAAGTGGAATTATGGACAGATTTAACTAATTTCTTAGATTCTCTTGCATTTTAACATCTCCAAAAACTAATTTAGTTACAACTGTTACTCACTGTAATCTAAATTTGTGTCCTTAATTTTCTTCCTTTGTTCTTTTGCTCTCTCTTCCACTGCTCTTCTCTCTCCAATTGAATGTAAAATCTTTCTGTCTATTACAAAATTACAGCCGTTGATTTGTTTCACTGTCTCTGATTTCTGCATCATCCTCATTTGTTCTTTTCGAGTCTGTTTCTCTGCTTTACTTCTCTGTTTCAGGTCCTGTAAAAACTTTTCTGTGTTAAAATGGCAGCCATTGTTTTGTGTCACTGTCTCTTCTATCTTCTCCAGCAGATCTTTGATCTGAGTGTCATCACTTCTGTTCTTATTGTTGAGAACATGATATCTGTTCCCACATTTCTCCACCAGCCACTGGAGATCCTCTCCTTCACTCTCAATGTGTTGCTCTATAGATGTGTCTCCTAGAAAGTCTCCATGAGTGAAGAGCACTATAGTGTGACTCCAGACTCTCTCACTGAGAAGATCCATATACCCCTGAAATACTTTTCTCTCATCCTCTTTAAATCCAGTGCCCACACGTATAGCCAGTAGAACAACATGAGGTCCTGGAGGACACAGAGTCACACTGAGTAAAATCTCTTGTTTCAGTAACTCAGAGCTCTTCTCTACAGGAACATTAATCCACCATCCTGGAGCTTCTATGACAGTGATGTGTCTGTCTGCTACTTCTCTCTGTCTCTTCACACACTGAGCAGTTGTCTTCAGGTCAAACTCTTCTCTGTTCAGGATGATGTTTCCTGCTGAACTCTTTCCAGCTCCTTTACCACCCAATAACACAATCCTCAAGTCTGAGAGCTTCTCAGTGTCACCTGCAATAAAAACAAGAAAAACACCCAAAATACTGTAACTGTCCCTTCACCTACTTGAAAAAAATCATTAAGTAATAAAATAAAGTGTCCAGACTTCGAAGGATCAGAGAACAACACGGCTTACTGTAAAATAATAGAAAAGATTAGAATCCAGAGAACACTGCATTTCATCATCTCATAATTCACACATATTTGAATGAGTGTCAATTATCAAAATTAAATCCATGACAGACCTGCTGCACTTGTGAGCTCTGACAAATGAAAAACACACGCAACTAATAAACCTCAATTTACAACAATCCATGACATTTGCTCTTTTCTGTTTTTAAATTGTAAATTGTATTTAAATTTACATTAATGCATTTGGCAATCACATCTATTATGTTATATATATAATATTATCATTTACATTTTTTTCTTTCATTCATTCGTTGTGTTATTAGGAGTGAAATTGCAATCCAAAGCAATATATTGTTTCCTTAGAAATTAAAACCTGAAATATGGTTTACCGTTTACACATACTGTAAAACTTCTAATGTTTACAGGAGAGTCATAAACGTTTAGACAGACCTGTAAACATCAAAAGCTTTATGTGTCCATCTTTCAAGGAAATGAAAAACAAAGTAAAATACTAAATGGTTAACCTAATCTTCAGTTTTAATTTACAGAAAACTGAATACAGGAATGTCATCTTAAACAGAAAGCTTATGTTCAAAAGAAAGTCATGACAAACCAACATGATCAGATTAATAACCAAGATAATAAAATAACATCACAACAACGGTGATCACTGCAAGTTAATTTAACATGAAGTCGATCACTATAACTCTATTAACACTATAACAATTATAAGTTGTTTCTAAAGGTGATACTCAAGGTTAGGAAACAAATTATTGTGAAAGCCTATATATTAACCACAAATTGTGAGCCTCAATTAGTCTTAATATAAATGGTTTTATTTTTTGTGTTGATCAGCAGCAGACTACTAAAGTAATTCTTACCATCTGAGTCCATTTCTGTCTTGTCTCGTTTGAAGTTTCAGAGTAAAGAGATTTAGCAGTTTTTACTTTCAGTTCTTGAAATGCGTCAGAGCACATGATGCGTCAAGATTCTAAACAAGATTCTTAAATTGTTTACTGGAAAGATTGTCAGCACAACTGGAAAAACGAGGTAGAACAATGTGACTCTGTGTGACAAGAAAAAAAAAAAACACACAGATTAAATTCTGAGGAAACAAAAAGAGCATAAACTAAATAAAGTTATGCAAAACAAAGTTGCAAACAACTTCAAATATGTATGTTGAAATATAAGAGCAGTAGTCCAAGTAGACATTTTCATGCACCTGCCTTATTAATAAATGCTGTAGGATTTATTTTGAGTTCATGTTAACTAAGGTTATCAAATAGTCTCTTACTGTACAGTTTTAACATGGGCCAATAGTATATTTTGATATCAAAACATTTCCAGATATATTAAGAGAGATACTTACTCTTGCAAAGACATACACTCATGGGAATGATACAGTGCCTTGCGAAAGTATTCGGCCCCCTTGAACTTTGCGACCTTTTGCCACATTTCAGGCTTCAAACATAAAGATATGAAACTGTAATTTTTTGTGAAGAATCAACAACAAGTGGGACACAATCATGAAGTGGAACAAAATTTATTGGATATTTCAAACTTTTTTAACGAATAAAACACTGAAAAATTGGGCGTGCAAAATTATTCAGCCCCCTTAAGTTAATACTTTGTAGCGCCACCTTTTGCTGCGAATATAGCTGTAAGTCGCTTGGGGTAAGTCTCTATCAGTTTTGCACATCGAGAGACTGAAATTTTTGCCCAATCCTCCTTGCAAAACAGCTCGAGCTCAGTGAGGTTGGTTGTAGAGCATTTGTGAACAGCAGTTTTCAGTTCTTTCCACAGATTCTCGATTGGATTCAGGTCTGGATTGCGACTTGGCTATTCTAACACCTGGATATGTTTATTTGTGAACCATTCCATTGTAGATTTTGCTTTATGTTTTGGATCATTGTCTTGTTGGAAGACAAATCTCGGTCCCAGTCTCAGGTCTTTTGCAGACTCCATCAGGTTTTTTTCCAGAATGGTCCTGTATTTGGCTCCATCCATCTTCCCATCAATTTTAACCATCTTCCCTGTCCCTGCTGAAGAAAAGCAGGCCCAAACCATGATGCTGCCACCACCATGTTTGACAGTCGGGATGGTGTGTTCAGGGTGATGAGCTGTGTTGCTTTTACGCCAAACATAACGTTTTGCATTGTTGCCAAAATGTTAAATTTTGGTTTCATCTGACCAGAGCACCTTCTTCCACATGTTTGGTGTGTCTCCCAGGTGGCTTGTCGCAAACTTTAAACGACACTTTTTATGGATATCTCTAAGAAATGGCTTTCTTCTTGCCACTCTTCCATAAAGGCCAGATTTGTGCAGTATACGATTGATTGTTGTCCTATGGACAGAGTCTCCCACCTCAGCTGTAGATCTCTGCAGTTCATCCAGAGTAATCATGGGCCTCTTGGCTGCATCTCTGATCAGTCTTCTCCTTGTATGAGCTGAAAGTTTAGAGGGACGGCCAGGTCTTGGTAGATTTGCAGTGCTCTGATACTCCTCCATTTCAATATTATTGCTTGCAAAGTGCTCCTTGGGATGTTTAAAGCTTGGGAAATATTTTTGTATCCAAATCCGGCTTTAAACTTCTCCACAACAGTATCTCGGACCTGCCTGGTGTGTTCCTTGTTCTTCATGATGCTCTCTGCGCTTTAAACAGACCTCTGAGACTATCACAGTGCAGGTGCATTTATTCGGAGACTTGATTACACACAGGTGGATTCTATTTATCATCATTAGTCATTTAGGTCAACATTGGATCAATCAGAGATCCTCACTGAACTTCTGGAGAGAGTTTGCTGCACTGAAAGTAAAGGGGCTGAATAATTTTGCACGCCCAATTTTTCAGTTTTTTATTCGTTAAAAAAGTTTGAAATATCCAATAAATTTTGTTCCACTTCATGATTGTGTCCCACTTGTTGTTGATTCTTCACAAAAAATTACAGTTTCATATCTTTATGTTTGAAGCCTGAAATGTGGCAAAAGGTCGCAAAGTTCAAGGAGGCCGAATACTTTCAAAAGGCACTGTATGAATGACACTGTTGATGGTGCATTGCATGTGTTCACTCCTATACAAAAATAATAACTTACGTCTTTTTTTATCAAATAAGGCAGTACTTTAACACTGGGTAATTTAATGAGCAATTCAAAATATAACTAAAACCACTACTGTAGATCGTTTGATTTGTGAATATTTTTGACTGAATATCAAACACACAATCCTCTTGGTTTCTTTTACTGCATACATAAGAGTTAGTATTGATATTGAGAGTCCCCCTGTTTTTGATTTAAAGATTATGTCCTTCAAACTGAGGCAGAGTTCTCTCGATCCTGATGGATGCACTGAGTCATCTTTTAAATTTTCAAAACTGAGCTGGAGAAAGAGAAGATGGAGCTGCAGATGAACAGCAAAGAAGAGCAGACATTAGAGGAGAGGACAAATGTAAAGAAACACACCTGACAATTCTATGGTCCACTTCATTTTTATGAAATCATTTTTAGCAGGAATAGAGTTTAATGGTCACCCAACATTATTTACATCATTTACATCTTTTCATGATGTATTTACCATGTATTTTATATGGTCTTATCATTTTCTCTCCTTTCCACCTTCATATCTTCACTCTTTTTTTTCCTCTCACCATCACCTCAGCCCCAGCTATGTTGGAGCAGGAGACCATCCAGGGCGTGATGGGGGTCAAACCCACCGGCATGAGGAAACATGTGTACAGTTTTCCAGAGGACAACTCTCACACTCTGGAGTCAGTTTTAAAGCAGTTGGATGTGTGTTACTACACGCTGCTGCAGCACGGCAATGACGGCGAGCTGGTGAGACGTGTCATCAAACAGCAGTTTTACATCATCTGCTGCGTCACGCTGAACAACCTGCTGCTGCGCAAAGACATGTGCTCCTGGAGTAAAGGTCTACAGATCAGGTACTATCACATCACCTTTAAGTGATTTTATTCTTAGCTTTTCACTTTTATTTCACTGCACACTTGAAACTCAATGCCTTGCATCTCTTTCTCTTTCATCAGGTACAATGTCTGTCAGTTGAAGGAGTGGCTGCTGGATAAAGATCTTCAGGGCAGTGGAGCACGTTAGGGTTTGGAGCCTCTGATCCAAAAGCACATGTTCATAAGTATTCACAGCCTTTGCTCATACTTTGTTGAAGCACTTTTGGCACAAATTACAGCTAAATGTTATTTTGAGTATGATGCTAAAAGCTTGTCACACCTATTTTTAGGCAACTTCTCCCTTTCTTCTCTGCAGGACCTCTCAAGCTCCATCAGGTTGGATGGGAGCGTGTGTGTACAGCCATTTTCAGATCTCTACAGAGACGTTCAATCGGGTTCAAGTCTGGGCCACTCAAGGACATTCACAGAGTTGTCCTGTCACTCCTTTGTTATCTTGGCTGTGTGCTTCGGGTCATTGTCCTGTTGGAAGATGAACCTTCGCCCCAGTCTGAGGTCCAGAGCACTCTGGAGCAGGTTTTCATTGAGGATGTCTCTGTACATTGCTGCATTCATCCTTCCCTCGATCCTGACTAGTCTCACAGTTCCTGCCACTGAAAAACATCCCCACAGCATGACGCTGCTGCCACCAACATGATTCAGTGTAGGGATGGTTTTGGCCAGGTGATGAGCGGTGCCTGATTTCCTCCAGACCAAGAGTTCAATCTTTGTTTCATCAGAACAATGAATTTTGTTTCTAATGGTCTGAGAGTCCTTCAAGTGCCTTTTGGAAAACTCCAGACGGGCTGTCTTGTGCCGTTTACTGAGTAGTGGCTTCCATCTGGCGATACAGGCCTGTTTGGTGGAGTGCTTTAGAGATGGTTGTTCTTCTGGAAGGTTCTCCTCTCTCCACAGAGACATGCTGAAGCTCTGTCAGATTGACCATCAGGTTCTTGGTCACCTCCTTGTCTAAGGCCTTTCTCCCCCGAGAAGCCCGGGTGGGCAGCTCTAGGAAGAGTCCTGGTGGTTCCAAACTTCTTCCATTTACAGTTGATGGAGGCAACTGTGCTCATTGGTATTGATGTTAGTTGTGACACCAAAGCTCTGATGCTTGTGTCAAAAAAATTCAGTGAAGCCTAATATTGATGCTTGATTCGTTCTATCAAAATCATGTAACCAATGACGTCCGAAGCTTCGTTCCACACACACCCATGTTACTGCTTTGTACTTTGATTCAAAATCGCGACTCAAGACACGGCCTCATGGGTTGATACAGCAAAAGATTTACTATAGTCGTATATAAGTGCATGTGCATTTTTGTGTGAATGCACCTAAATTTTTTAACTTCCTCTATTCATGAGTTTGACTTGTTAACAAACAAGAAAAATGTCCATATCCACAATATAAAATGTTATGTTTATTGTTTTGAGTTATTAGGAGTAGGGCCTGTGTGAAACAGATTGTTGTCATGTACTGAATATGCAGATTTATAAATTGACTAGTCCACCCAAAATCTATTCATTAATTAATTCATTATTGATTATAAAATGAATGCGTCTGTCCATAGTGAAACATTTTGAGACACAACGCTTTCCCACACTTTCACCAGCAGAGATCAGAGTCGAACTCTGATTCAAAAAGCTTTAAGTAACATTCAGTTGAATCCCTTTTCTTTAGTCTTTGAGCTCAACCTGCTCTGTGAGATCTGAGCTACTGGACACCTTCATTTTTATTGAAGGCCCTAAACTTTCAGAGGATCCTGGAATGGAGCTTGAAGACCAATATCCTGAACTCGTAGAGGAGACGGAACGATGGAGATTGAATGGACCAGCAGGGATAAATAGATGTGCATTAGTGGATTTCTCCTCACTCACTGGAAGAAAAACATAACAGATTTTAAAGATGATAAAGGTCAAAGATCAACTAAGCTGATCTAACACACCACACATCATCTTAATGCATGTATCAAGTATGCAGCAAATGAGCTGAATTGCTTTAAAGATGATAAAGTGTTTAGTTCAGCAGGAAAAAACATGATCTTATTCACAGATTTATGAAAATAATACTGAAACCTATTTAAATATAACTACTCACTTGTTGGGGGCAATATCAAACTCCTACTTCTTAACTGTTCAACCACAGGTTCTCTTCTCCAAGATATGCCTGTTGTTGTATTCCCTGAATCAAAAAATGTACGTGAATCAATTATCTTTTCAACACTGAGGTCCATTTACAAAAATCGTCAGGATAATGAACAGAAAACATTCAAAAGGTTTCTCTAGACGCTGTGAAAGAAAGCCTTTAGAAATGTCTATTATTGAATCATTTTGAGTTTAGAACATTATTTTAATCAATCAAACAAACAATAAAACAACAAAAAAATATCAGGTATGGTTGACTGATAATATACCCATTGGTTGTAATTATATCAAAAACCTTGACAAATTGCCTCTGACAATGGAGCTAAAATGGAAATTTCTGTCCTAGTGAATTGTGAAAATATTTAACTGTGTTTACACTAAAGAACAATGAATATTAAAAGTATGTATATTTGTTCATTTGAGATTTAATGGCAGAATAACTGTTTGTGGTGAAAAACATATTGATTTTCCTGTAGTGTAAAGTTGGGTGGTACTGTACGCTTGGGTTATAATGGTCCTTCAAAATAGGGCAAAAGTCACTTAGAGTCAACTTGGCCCAAAATGTAAAGTTACTCACTCTGTCCATCCATGCTTTCTCAGTTTGCTTACAAACTTTAAGAGTTTAATATAGTGTTTTGGAATGAGGTTGAGCTTGTTGAATGTTTACCCACCACATGTTTAAGATCATCTTGTATTTATGGTCATATCCAAAGTGACGTGAAGCTTTCGAGTAAGTTCAAAAGTTACTCACTCGTCATCATCCGTAATCTTTCAAAATCTTTTGATTTCTGCATCATCCTCATTTGTTCTTTTCGAGTCTGTGTCTCTGCATTCCTTGTCTGTTTCAGGTCATGTAAAAACTTTTCTGTGTTAAAATGGCAGACGTTGTTTTGTGTCACTGTCTCTTGTATCTTCTCCAGCAGATCTTTGATCTGAGTGTCATCACTTCTGTTCTTATTGTTGAGAACATGATATCTGTTCCCACATTTCTCCACCAGCCACTGGAGATCCTCTCCTTCACTCTCAATGTGTTGCTCTATAGATGTGTCTCCTAGAAAGTCTCCATGAGTGAAGAGCACTATAGTGTGACTCCAGACTCTCTCACCGAGAAGATCCACATACCCCTGAAATACTTTTCTCTCATCCTCTTTCAATCCAGTGTCAACATGTACAACTAGTAGTACAACATGAGGTCCTGGAGGACACAGAGTCACACTGAGTAAAATCTCTTGTTTCAGTAACTCAGAGCTCTGATCTACAGGAACATTCTTCCACCATCCTGGAGCTTCTATGACAGTGATGTGTCTGTCTGCTACTTCTCTCTGTCTCTTCACACACTGGACAGTTCTCTTCAGGTCAAACTCTTCTCTGTTCAGGATGATGTTTCCTGCTGAACTCTTTCCAGCTCTTCTAGACCCCATTAACACAATCCTCAACTCTGAGAGCTTCTCACCTGTAACAAATTCACAAAACATGTAAAAATATGAATTACCATGTACTTAACAGTGGAGATTATCATAAGGTTGAAGAAAACAGTACATGCACAACAAGGAAATACATCAATGTTTTTCAAAAGCATTATTTTAACAAAATTCAAAAGTCACCTTGACTTACACATTTAATATTTGTAAAATATATTTTTCTATTCATGTTTGTTATTGTATACAGTATATATATTAGGGTGTTTTATATTACATTGTATTTTGTTAAGTATTACTGTAATGTATTATGTGTTACTCTGGTGGTGTTTTGTTTTTGTCTATGACATTCTGCACCATCTCGCATATTAGAGAGATTAATATAAATGACACTTGTGATGATCTTTGATTCAATATATGATCGTCTATTTTACCTGTTGAATTATAGGGGTTAACTGTACATTAAATGGTGAAATAAAAGCAGATTTTAGTGTTTCTATGATGATTTATTTACATTATATTAGTTAATGAAATATACACTTACTGTATAAGAACTATTAAACACAAAAGATTTGAAATGACATTTCAGCACACATGAAACTTTGTAACCATTTTCTTTAGTCTTACAAAGTTTTAACATTTTTACTGCCTTTTATTCAGAATTATTCTGCCAAACACCCCTCTCAGTTTTAGTATGAAATTCCAGTGAACATTCTTATGCTCTTACAACTCATGACAAAAATGCATTTGTATATGAGCAGCAAAAACTTGTTCAATCAACAAGTAACAAACTTAGTTACATCAGAAACTGTCTGACAGACCTACTGTACATGTGATCTATTGAGATACAACTAAAAAAACACAATCACTAAACACAATTATTACACACTTCTCTGGAATACTGTATTTTGATCAGTTTTGAAATAAACCAGAAGTTCTGTAGAGTCTGAAATAACAGACATGATGAAGTCTAACAGTACTACTAAGTGTGATGTTGTTTTCATGTTCAGTCAGCTGAATGTTCTCAGTGTTTAGATCGCTGATGTTTACTCACTCATCTGTGATCTGATCATCTCTCTCTGTTTCTTCATCCTCTTCACTCGTTCTTCTGCTCTCTCTTCCTCTGCTCTTCTTTTCTCCTCCAGCTCCCGTAAAATCTTTCTGTCTATTTCAAAATGGCAGCCGTTGTTTTTCATCACTGTCTCTTCTATCTTCTCCAGCAGATCTTTGATCTGAGTGTCATCACTTCTGTTCTTATTGTTGAGAACATGATATCTGTTCCCACATTTCTCCACCAGCCACTGGAGATCCTCTCCTTCTCTCTCAATGTGTTGCTCTATAGATGTGTCTCCTAGAAAGTCTCCATGAGTGAAGAGCACTATAGTGTGACTCCAGACTCCCTCACTGAGAAGATCCACATACCCCTGAAATACTTTTCTCTCAGCATCTTTAAATCTAATGTCTGCACATATAACCAGAAGAACAACATGAGGTCCTGGAGGACACAGAGACACACTGAGTAAAATCTCTTGTTTCAGTAACTCAGGGCTCTCTTCTACAGGTTTATTCTTCCACCATCCTGGAGCTTCTATGACAGTGATGTGTCTGTCTGCTACTTCTCTCTGTCTCTTCACACACTGAGCAGTTCTCTTCAGGTCAAACTCTTCTCTGTTCAGGATGATGTTTCCCGATGAACTCTTTCCAGCTCCTCTAGACCCCATTAACACAATCCTCAACTCTGAGAGCTTCTCAGTGTCACCTGCAATAAAAACACAAAACACAGCCAAAATACATAAATGCGGTAACTTTCCTTTCACTTGCTCTCAAAAAAGAAATAGAAGAAGAACTTGTCCAGAGTTTCAAGGACCAGAGAACAAAATGGTTAACTGTTAAATAATATTAAAGTTTAAAATCCAGAGAACACTAGGTTATCATCTCATAATTCACATCTTTTTGAGTGTCAAAAATCAACAGAAACATGAAGTCTGTTACATTGTGATGTCTGACATTTCATGTTAATTTGCATTTGAATCTCTGACAGACCTGCACATGTGAGCTGTGACAAATAAAAAATATAAACTAGTTACTAAACTATTAAACCTCATTTTACAACGATCCATGACATTTTCTCTTTTCAGTCTATAAAATTGTAAATTGTAATCAAACGCAATATATTGTTTTCTTAGAATTTAAATCCTGAAATTAGGTTTAATGTTTACACATATTGTAAAGCTTTAAATGTTTACAGGTATGTCAAAACATTTAGACACACCTGTAAACATTAGAAGCTTTATGTGTCCATCTTTCAAGGAAATGAAAAACAAAGTAAAATGTACTAAACGTTAAACATAATTTAAAGAAAAACGAATTCATTGCTGAATGCATATACAGTAAACTAAATACAGGAATGTCAGCTCAAACACATTACCTAAGAAAGTCATGACAAAGCGACATGAGCAGATTAATAACCGAGATAATAATATAACATTACAACAACGCTGATCACTGCAAGTTAATTGAACATTAAGTCGGTCACTATAACTCTATTATTAACACTATAACAATTATAACTTGTTTCTAAAGGTGATACTCAAGTTTAGGAAACAAATAATTGTAAAAGCCTATATATTAACCATAAATTGTAATCCTCAATTAGTTTTAACATAAATGGTTTAGTTTTGTGTGTCATTCAACAGCAGACCACTAAAGTAAATACGGAAATCTTGAATTTATACTTGAAATAAATAACGTAAGAAAGTGAATTCTTACCATCTGAGTCCATTTCTGTCTCGTCTTGGTTGAGGTTTAAGAGTAAAAATAGATTTTGCAGTTTTTACTTTCAGTTCTTAAAATGCATATACGAGCACATGAGGCGTCAAGATTCCAATGTTGTTTACCTGTAAGATTGTCAGCACAACTGGAAAAACGAGTTTAGAACCATGTGAGTGTGACAGGAAAAACCCCAGAGATTAAATTATGAGGAAACAAAAGAGCATAAACTGCGTAAAGATACAAATGATCAGATTTGATCTGAAGTTATTTCAATAATGCATTGCATCAACTTCAAATATGATACGAAAAAATATAAGAGCAGTAGTCCAAGTAGACATTTGCATTAAACTGCCTTATTAATAAATGCTGTAGACTTTATTTTGAGTTCATGTTAACTAAGGTTATCAAATAGTCTCTTACTGTACCGTGTTAACATGGGCCTACAGTATATTTTGATACCAAAGCAATTCCAGATATTTTAAGAGAGATACTTACTCTTGCAAGGACAGACACTCATGGGAATGGTATGAATGACACTGTTGATGGTGCATTGAATGTGTACACGCCTATACAAAAATAATAACTTACGTCATTTTTATCAAATAAGACAGTACTTTAACACTGTGTAAATTAATGAGCAATTCAACATGTAACTAAAACCACTTTATAAAATCCATTACACAAAATGTTAGTGGGTGTGGCTGGACACTCTTATGAAGCACATGACAGGCTGATGTTGGTTGGAAAACCAAGTGGAGAAATCAAAACTATAGATCTATAAAGAGAAGAGGATTTAGTCCTTGGCTTATAAACCTGAACAGGGTTTGCATTTAAAACTGTAAAGACCTACCAGGGTTCATGTTTTATATCATAAGCTTCACTTCTGTCATGTTCAACATTTGCTTTCATCAGTTTTCTACTTACTTTGTCTGAAAGTTGCCCAAAATATATCTAAAGATAAAGTATAATCTAAATACAGAGTTTTTTTTATGTGTAACCACTAACCGTGCTACAGGAACTGAATACTTTTCACCTGCTTTGTAGTTTTCAGTAGAAAGATTATCAGTTCATGAAGAATAAAATCTATAGAATTATTAAAACTTTAATTCAGATGTTTGATGTTGAGGAACACTAGGAACCCGGTTGTGGAAATCGTATCACTCATATTTGATAATAATAGAAGAAAATTTAAGTATTTTATTTCGAAGAACATGGTTCATTTTATGGCTTCTTTTATCAAATTTGAATGTTTTCATATGACTTTGTAAACTGCATGCTACTAAAAAATTTGACAATTCTACCAAATGCCATAGAGCCATTATTTCAATCTGTTTCAGGCTTACTGTATGACAATGTATTGATTTAATTTCTCAATTCATTTTGATTTTGAATGACATCAGACCTCCTGAGTATACCTGAGTATCAGACGCGATTTCTTTAAGACTGCAAGGGAAGCTCAGCTTCCCCTATAATTGTCAAAAAATGAATGGTCAAATATATGTACTATTATGTTATTGACTAAAAATGCGTTAAACACGTTCATCTCGAACGAAAACAATTTCGTTCAGAATCAGCTACTTAGGTCGGCTGACTCGATTTCCTTCTCATTCATTCCCAGCGTCCATTGACTCAATGGGGCTGCTTTAAACAGTTTTTTTCAGTGCTTAGAAACAAGACGGTCATTGGATAATGCTGCGATTATGTCCCGCCCACGGACGCTCAGCGTCTCTGGGATGAATGGAGGAGTGGGCTGGCTCTGGAGGGTCTGTCATCTCTTTTTAATCCACTTTTATGTCCAAAAACGCTCGTTTTTTGGGGTCGACAGCTTATAAAAACGTATTTCTTGTTTTTTTTTTGGCTTGTTTGCTATACACATTGTCACATATCAGCTTTTAGACATTGTTTTTTTTTTTTATAAATCATAAATGACGGCAAAAAAAAGGCGGCAGCTTCTCGCAATGGAAAGAGACGGTTGGTGTGGGCGTGGTCTTCATATTATGACGCGTATCACTCTGTGTCTCCATTTCCAACTCAGTCCCATCGCGGATTTTGCATTTGTAGTCGAAAGACAAACTGCTGCAACCACTTCATCGTATATTTCACACCACATTCATTGTTTCAGTTTAACATTATTCCCACATTTCCTCCGGTTGAGTTAAATATATAAATATATTAGATCGTTTGTTCATTAATTCATATAGTCATACTAGCCAGCTAGCAAACTGCACACGATGGCAGACAGTGCTAATATTATCAACCTGATTTTGGCAAAGCCAATAGATAGTCTTCCTTACGAGGAGAAACTTAGAATTAAACAGCAGGGCAGATCAACACCTAAGATTGATTTAGTGCAAAAGATAGGGAAAAGTAACAGGTTTTTTTAGCTCTCCTGGTATGACAAATATAGCTGGCTGACTGGAAGTGCTGTGAAAAAGAAAATGTACTGCTGGCCATGTCTCTTGATGAAACCATCTCATGGATGTGTTGTTTGGTCAAAATTGGGGTTTGGAGATCTGTCAAACTTTGACAGGGCATATAAAAGGCGTGAAAATAGCAATGAACATGTGAGTGCATGTGCAAGATTAAGTTGCATGGGCAGGATCAGAGTTGAGCATACAATCAATGAAGGTGCTCGCATTCAAGTGGCTAAACATAATGAAACTGTTAAACAAAACAGGGCCTTCCTAAACCGCCTTATTGATGTGACATCCTTGCTTGGCCGGCAGGAGCTGTCATTTAGGGGACATGATGAGAGTAGTGAATCATCCAACAAGGGGAATTACAGAGAGTTCACAGAAACATTGGCTAAATATGACTCTGTCCTGTCCACACAATTCGAGTCCTCAACTGTGTTTTCTGGTATGTCACACACTATTCAAAATGACTTGATCTCTGCTCTTGCAGCCACCATTTCTGATCAGATCAGAGATGAAATTCAGGATCCTCCCTTTTTTGAATGGCAGGTAGATGAAACCACTGATATATCCTGCCGTGCCCAACTCTCTGTCATTGTTCGCTATTTGGATAGTATAGGTAAAATTCAGGAGCGCTTCATTGGATTTTTTTATGTTTCTGGGGGGCGAGAGTCTTTGATATTGTCCAGCAGAGAGCGATGGATGTTCTTTACTGCAAGAAAAGAATTGAGTCTTTTCTTGCATTTGTCAAAGAGAAGAGGTCAGAGGGGGCTTTCCAAGCTGTTTATGCCAAAGCAGCAGATCTCACATCAGACCCAAGAGATGAGCCCATGAGAAAGCGCCGTCTGACCCAATTCCAGGATTACCAAGAGCGCTACAGAAATCTGTACATGGCCATCCTTGATAACATCTTGGAGCAGATTCCTCGACGTTTTTCAAATTTGGAAAGTATGCTTTTCTTAGAATTAGTCAATCCAGGGAAATTTGATGATGTAGAAAGCGCTTGTAGAAAGCACATTTGAAAGGTGTAGAAAGCGCTTCTCCTGTTTAAAGCGGCTCAAGTCCTACACCCGTAACACAATGGGCCAAGGCCGTTTAAGCAGCCTAGCTCTGCAGGCCATTGAGAGGACACCGGTCAAGTCACTGGAAAAGACGCCTAGTTGGTACGACAGGGTTACAGAGCATTTTCTTGAAAAGGAACGTAGGGCAGAATTTACATATAAATAAATGGACAATTTTTATGATTTAGGCCGAAAATGAGCTTCCCCTCTTTAAAAGATCAGCAGCCGCCACTGGTGGAGAGTGAGACAGGAAATTATGGGATGAGAGAGAGGGAATCAAAAGCTGGGAAAGGACCACTAGCAGGGATTTGAACTCGGGTCACCGGAAGTATTGTTGCACAATATGTCAGTGCTCAGTCCACTGGACCACTTGGCACCAACAATTGATTCATAAATGTTTAATGGAAATGTTTACATATACATAGAAAACATGTGCATAGATTTAAAGATCAATCTTTAAGTGATCTTTATGATATTTATATCTTTTTAATATCTTACAAAATATTTTTAAGGAAGAAGACAATTATCCAACAAGATGAAAGAGTTACTCACCTTTCTTTGATCTATTGGCCTCTCTTGACTTCTGCATCCTCTTCATTTGTTCTTCTGCTCTCTCTTTCTCTGCTCTTCTTCTCTCCTCTATCTCCTGTATAAACTTTACTGTATCAAAATGGCAGCCATTGTTTTGTGTCACTGTCTCTTCTATTTTCTCCAGCAGAGCTTTGATCTGAGTGTCATCACTCCTGTTCATACTGTTGAGAACATGATATCTGTTCCCACATTTCTCCACCAGCCACTGGAGATGCTCTCCTTCACTCTCAATGTGTTGCTCTATGGTTCTGTCTCTCAAAAGGTTTCCACATGTGAAGAGCACTATAGTGTGACTCCAGACTCTCTCACTAAGAAGTTCAACATACCCCTGAAATACTTTCCTGTTTTTCTCCCTAAATCTAGTGTCCACACGTATAGCCATTAGTACAGGGTGAGGTCCTGGAGGACACAGAGACACACTGAGTAAAATCTCTTGTTTCAGTAACTCAGAGCACTGATCAACAGGTACAGTACTCCACCATCCTGGAGCGTCTATGACAGTGATGTGTCTGTGTCATGATTCCGCTATCATGTCATGTTTATTCTTATTCTTGCAGCGGAGTCATGACTAAGTCTAGGGTTTTGTGTGAGAAGGACATGGCATGGCTTAGATTTTGGCTGTCATGCGCCTTCTCGTGTCTCGTCTATGGCCCCGCCCCTCTCGTCTCCTCGTTAGCTTGCCTTGAGTGTTTTATTACCCACACCTGCCTATTGTAATTATCCTTTGTTCGTCTCCCTATTTAATGCCCTTGTATTTTCTGTCCTTTGCTCGTTTGTTCTTGTACATACTTGTAAACTTTGATGTCCGTTTGCCTGTTTGAACTCTTGTTCCAAGGAGTTATCCATAAGCTGTTTCCCAGCGTTCATTTCCAGTGCTCTGTTCCTGTTTTTGGATCCTTTTGATTTTTGTTACAGTTTGTTACCCTACGTGAGTTTTTCGTTCCTGTTTGGCTGTCTTTGTGTTTCCCCTGTATTTTACCCCATTGTGGGTTTTTGTCTTGTGTTTATTAAAATCTTTTGTTACCCCATACCGCTGCCTGCATTTGGGTTCTATCACCACACGTTTTGTGACAGTCTGTCTGCTACTTCTCTATCACTCTTGACGCATTGAGCAGTTGCTGTCAAGCCGAACCTCTTTCGGTCCAGAATGATGTTTCCTGCTGAACTTCCTGCTCCTTTATAACCCATTAACACAATCCTCAACTCTGAGAGATGGTGTAAGTTACCTGCAAGACAATTTCTTAAATATATACTTTTCACATGAATATTGACGGTAATGCATTGAGACTGCAGTAAAAATCGAATCTTAAATCATTAAATGTTGTATTTTTTATTTGACAAATAATATACAATGCCATCTTTAACCATCATGCGGGGTGTACACTCATGTCTTTTGGTTCTCGAGAGACCCCAGGCATCAAAAGGTCTTTATATCTTTACTCCACATTTGTGTAGTTTTTGGAGGATTTATATTTAAAAGATTTACGTAAATAAATAAATATTTTAACTAGTTTTTATACAAAACAGATTTTCATGTTAAGTTCACTTAATAAAGGACCCACATTTCTAACTCTCATTCATGGGGATAACATGCATAATTTGACAGTGTACAGTTAGATTTGTGCCCCTCTTTTGGAAAAGGCAGTTTTAAAAGTAGAACATTATCACTTTTACCAGTAGATTCAGCAGGGCTCCGCTATTTGCTATATGCTGTAAGACCAACTGAAAGATATCCTTTTACAAGTTTCTTTAGCAGGATTGATATTATGGATTGGATTCATATTCATACATATTATTAAATCACAATTATAACAATAAACATTTATTTTTATGTTAGTTTAGCTTTGTGTACTGATTTTTTTTTCAATTATGTTACATTATGATAAGAATCAACCCTGAAAAAGATGTTACAGAGAGAAAATATAATTCTACAAATTAATCTAAGCATAAATTACTAACTGTAAGAGAACTGACTGTGCTAAATTGTTTTCTCTCTCTCTCTGAATCTGTAATGTGGTAGTGCTACAGCGGAAGCCACTCGTCCTTAAATCCTCCTAGAAGGATGTGTAATGTAAATCTAGATTATTATCATCCTTATTGGTGTATTTTACTATGTTAACAATATGTATACTTGTCTTTGAACTGTTTGTTGTTTGTATTTACCATATGATTTGTTTGGTTGAGTATGTTTCTGATATTATTGTATTGACTTGTAGTGACATCAAACCATCCTGTCCAACCTATGTCCATGTATTCCATTACCTGCTGATCTCCTCAATTGTCGTGCCTACATGTTTGAGGATTATTTGTGCACTTGCCATTGACTTGAGCTTGCATATCCAGTTGATGGCTTTTTAATAAAGAAGAGAAAAGGAATTGTTTTTCAGTGTTTTTGATGGAACACGCCACAGAGTTCTACATATTCGGAACTATGGATACAGGTAACAACTAGTATCCAACAGTTGGCACTGCCTTTTTCCTGTGATATCATTAGCTGTTGTCGTCAGGTAGGAAGTACTGTTTAGAGTCTCCATCTATATCTTAAGAATGGGTGTTCATTACATTTATTGCTAGCAGGAATGGTTGTGCGTCCTGTGACTGGGTCTCGGTTGTCTATTTCTTTAGATATGTTGCTTATTTTAATTTATTTAAGAAATCATTTAGTACCTTAGGGTTTGTTATTTCTTTCGTCGGGGCTCTGATATCATGTTGCTAGCTGAGGGCCGGTGTTATGCCGAAAAATGCACTCCTGCCAGATTATGCACACCCTCTTCCCCACAATGGTTAGGGTAAGGATAAAGTTTTTGGGGAGGGGTTAGGATTAGGTGTGGGGAGGGGTTAGAAGTAGCCAATCGGACAGCATGTTTTTGAAGAGGGTGTTTAATCTGGTAGGGGTGAAAACAAGACTCAATTCCTATTTTACTCTGGCAAGTCTATTTCTCAGCCGGTTAAAGTAAAGAGGAAAGCGAAGAAGAATGTTCTTTGTTTGCCCTGTAACAGCTGGACAAGAATATCTGTTTTTTCCATTTAAAATCTTCTCGATTAAATTAAAATAAAAAAAATTGTCCAAACAATGGACAAGAGGCATTTGCTTGTTTTCCCGTTTATTAGTGACTGTCATCTGAGGAAGACATTTACTAATTCTACTATATAAAAAAACTAAGGTAATAATGAGTATTTCCAGAGAAGAATAGGAATGCAGTCTTGTTTTCTCCTCAAGAACATGCATGTCAGCAATATAAAAAATGATTTATATAGGCCACCACAGGATTTGACAGGATGTCAATAAACGTTCTGTTTTGACGGATTCATGGGTGGGTTTAAACGCAGTTTGTATGCCTTTTTCCATTCTAGCCGGCCGATTTGAACAATTTAACGATTGAAAAAACCCATGAAACCATTCAAAGAAACGATGAAACATGTTGTTAGCTGCCCGACATTCTTTCACAAGTATTACCAACGTGGAAGGACGAAAAAATATTATATTGTTTAATCAATTATTAAGTACAATCAACATGATCAACAGCAAAGAAAATAGGATCCCAATATTTTATATATAATTATTACAAATATAGTATAATAATTACAAAATGTTTGTTTGTGTTGCGAGAATTTGCAGTGCATTACTGTATTTGTTTGTGTTGCGAGGATTTGTAACGCGATTTTGTGTTCGTTTGGGTTACGAGTATTTGCAGGGCATGTGTCACCAAACTAATAATGAGGCTTTGTGAATTTGATGGTGTTTTTCTGTTTGCATGTGTTTTCTTCCGTTGCAGCGTGACGACAACTATCGGCTTCCGTACTTTGGACAAAGAGAACATTTTTGCGGGTCAAAAAGACCACGAAGACTACATAAGGATTAAACATATTTAATTCTGGCAAATTTTTACACACCCTGTGCAAATAAAACAGATTGTTTTTACATCAGGTTTAAACTCCATTGAAATAATTGCCACATCTTTTGCGCATGTTCTAACTGCAGCTCGCTTCATGAAATTACAAGTAGTTATTCCTTCAGATTAAATGGCAGATCAATATGCAGCACACATATCTGGTCGTTATTTATGTTGCATAACACCATTCTGCTTTGTTTGCTTAAACTCCCAAACACGCCTTACAGGGGTTTGCAAGTTGCAAATTACATTACAGGTTTGGGGTGGGGAAGCAGATCTGTTTTTAAAGCAATTCAATGAAGATACTGCCCTGCCCAGACCTTTCCTTGAGTGCACCTTTTAAACTACATTGCGTGCATGTGTGTACTTGAGGAAGACGCCATTTCAACTTTAAGGGTAGGACATTTGGGTCAGAACCAATAGATATATAGGCTACTAATAACAAATTATTTAGCTTACATTTAGCTTAATGAACCCATATTACAACATAGTTTGATATACTTTAGTAAGGTTCTAAAATACCAGTATCTAGGAATTCTATATAGTAAGTACTAAAGGAAATAAAGTATATAACAGTATTTATTACAGTTTGTCAGCTATATTTATATTTAAATAAATATGTATATATTTCAAATACACATTACTAGTATAACAAACACACTGACAAAGTGTAATTTCTATACAGTTTACTATTGAAAATTCTACAGTCGTGGGAAAATTGTTTGAAGGTACCTACCACAGTCCATTTTATGAGACGTCTTGTTGGAGCATCCGCAGAAATACCTGCATCAGCAATATAGGTTTTAATTAAAAAATCTGCCAAATCTAAAATACATAGAGCTTCCTTGTCTGAGCTTTTGCTAGTTCAGTTTCATTCTGAAGAACTGAACCTAAATTCAGATGCAGTTATCTCCTCCTCCTACTAACTGGTTTATTTGATATATTTTCCATTTGTTATCTGTTTGGTTTATTTGTTGTAACTCTTTGTAATGGAACCTATAAACCAATTGTAAAATGAGTGTAACGTTATATCTGATAGAAACCTATATGTTAAAAAAAAGACTGATGCATCTCTCTGTTAATGTTGTTCCTGATTTTAAAGTCTTGGACATTTATTGGTTGTTAAACCAAAGGGATTAATTAAATTAATTAAGATTAATTAATTGAAGTTCCAGAAATCATGATTATTTTAAATTTACAATTGTGCTCAAATACTGCTCGCCTGTGCAACTTTTAATATCGGCTCCACTGTCTCTAGCTTTTACTTTCAATTTTTCACTTAAGTAAAACAAGGAAGCATATCTAGTACTTAACAGGTGCGCAAACGGGCTTGTCTGAACATATAAAAGAACAATTAACTACTAGTGTGTTAAAGGTAACAGTACGACAGAGAATACGAAAAACATTCCAAATGCATATGAAAGAAATAGTTAAAGGAATATGATTAATTCTATGATCACATTTGGTATTCAAAGTTCTTTACGGTACAAAAACCAGCAACCTGAGAAATAATGTCACAGTCATGTCTACCACTGCCTGCTTCCATAGACAGTATAGTATATATTCTGTCTGCTTCCCTGTTGCCGGTTTACCCGGGCTATATTTTCCAGGATTCTCTGCTCTTCAGCAGCTGTCACCCATCTTCAATCACCCACACCTTCCAGCGATCTCCAGCACCATCCGAGCAACTATATATACTGACTCTATTCTTCCTAATGTTGTCCTGACTTACCAGTATTTATACATTCTCATGTGTTTTTGAATGTTTATTATAATTAATTACTCCGTAATTGCATCTAGTGTCTCTGCTTTGTGGCTCACCTGACAAATAAATGAATGCTTACGCAAGTTAAAGTTTTATCTCGTATCAAGTAAAATTAGTAGCTTTAACTTTCTGTTCTTCATTGACATTCAACAAGAAATTGATGATTGTTATGTTTACAGGGTTTAGACAGGGTATATATATTATGAAAGAAAATTACATAACAATAACATTGGCCAAAGATATAATATTTATTTCAATGTAGAGACAGGTTATTTGCATGAAGTCAAAGTTTAATGAATAAAAAGTTGATAAATAAGGGAAAAGATAGCCAAACACACACTTAAAAAAATAACATACAAAAATCAGTTTAAGGCCATTTGCTTTGTATTTATTGCACACTACTGTTTAATTCTATGTAATACTATTTACAGTAATACATACAGTATAGATTTTAAACGTCTTCATGGAATTACAAATGTTAATAAAGATCATATGAAACTAATATTAAGTTTGAGATTTACAGAAGTTAAGTCAGTGACTCAGATTCATGTTGTTTGTGTGTGTTTATGGATCATATTTGAGTTGCTGATGTCAGTCAGGATGTTCAGAGCTCTTCTGAATGATGGTGATCCCGTCCATATCCAACTCCACTTAATGAACACTGAATAGACCAATGCTCTGAAAGAACAAGAAAGGATCAACAACATTTTATACATTACATTTTTTTTAAAGCACAGATTGTGATGCTTTACACTCGCTTTAATTCAAGATTAAATGAAGGGGAAACCTTATAATGATCTCTTTTGAGAAAAAATGTTGTGTTAAAGTGTCAAAGTTAATCTGTCTGCTTGTGTCTGAGATTTAGGATGGACAGGTTTTTGCTGGAAGAACCTATTTGTAATTTCTTGGTACCAATACACTTTTTTAATGGTATAAGTACAAAATGTATATTCTCCTTTGTTTGCCTGTATTGTATTAATTTGTGATAAAAAGTTGTTTCACTTCTATTCTGGAGAAACATCCATTTTCTTTCTCGAATGTCAACTGAGGAAAGGGAGCACGTGAAGTATTCTTTATGCATTAGGTGAGGGGGCGGGTTCTCATCTGGCATAGGGCGCACGCTCCTGTCTGTCTAGCCAGACTTGGTGTAATTGGATGCTTTTGCAGAGGTCTGGTACAGATGCCCTTCCCATAGGTGGATCTCAAAACGAGATGATGATAGAGAACAAACTACACAATTACTGAACATTGAACTGTTGCCCCCTGGTTGTACTTTAGAGCACCAAAGGCCAGGGCTTCCAGACACATGTAGCGGCTTCTTCCCCCAGGCAATCTCCCTCCTTAAAAGATAACTGTTCCTTAAGAGCAATATTCCACGTTCACTCCTCCTATAGTGTGCCCTATAGTGCCTTATTATATGTACATTTTATTTATACATGTATGTATATAACACTACCTCTACTCACTACATTATCCATAGGCACGAGTGTACATACAATCTGTTAATGTGTATATTCTACTATTTATTACCCTGTGCAATGTCTTTTATATGTTGTTATCCCCCATTTTTTGTACAAAAGTCTTTATTTTATATATGCATATTTTAGAATCGTTTAGACTGTAAATCTTATTATATTGTATTGTCATTTTGTTGAATGTCTGTACTTGAAGGTTCCAACACCAAAGAAAATTCCTTGTGTGCAACCACACTTGGTAATAAAGCTCGTCTGATTCTGATTCTGATATAAAAGGCAATAATCAACAATACTTATTTGTGTTTTAATCTCTCGTCTTCTGTAATGAATGCATGTTTTTTATATTTATAAGATCATAAATCATTTAAATCCTGACAGTGACAGTCAGCAATAAAAATTTAAAAAAATATATTTTAATGCTTCATGTTTAACATTTTTACATGACATTTGAGAGAAACGTTGTCAGAAGTTCACAGAAATAAACAAAAATTATAAACTAACCAAAAAACATATCAGAAAAAAATCTTGTAAAAATGGTCTCTTAATTTTTCTGCGGCTAATATTTTGTGTCTGGTAAATGCCCACTCAGGATATCTGCTAGCCCACCCTTTTGCACCTGGCAGGAACCGGGCCTACATCGGTCCATTAAAAGATCAGATTTATACGTATTACTATTTGAATTAAAACATCTTATTAAAATAACAAACATTGCATATTAAATATTGGTTAAATTACATTCTAAATGCCAATTTTAAAAATGGCAACGTTTTAAAAAAAGCTAACTTTGTAATCACGTGAATATGAGATCAAAAATATTGTATTTCATGTTTACGCATTTATAAATAGTCTAAACGCGTGATAATGCAGTTTTTATCAGGCTTTATGCTCACCTTTTTTAAGTGGCATCTTGAAATTTCACATTATAGTTCGACTCTCTTGAAGTTTTTACTCTCATATGGCGAAACACAAAACAAGGACTCAAACAGGGTGAGTCGCTTCTTATCTGCTGTGCTATTTGCATAAGGTTGTGACTATGCCGTTTGTAACCGAGAATAAAAACATATTAATGTACATATCTTTTAAGCATGTACATGGTTAAAGTATAAAGTCAAAGCTTATATTCATTTCACATATTAGTTACCAGATGAATTTCGATTAAAATAAAAAAACTTACCAAAGTCCATTTCACCGTTCTGAGTAATTTTAGTAGTCTACTTTAGTCCAGTTACACAAAACAAGGGCAAAAATAGCTGCTTCTTATGAATAACATCTATGACACAAGAACGATAAGATCAAGATAAAAAGTAACGTAACAATAAAACGTATCATTTCTAATGAAGAGTTTCAAAGTGTAGCAATAATTTAGTTTATCACTGTATATAAAGTTAAAGTCCAGTGATAAAGTCAATAAACTTTTTAAGAGAGTAAAACAAAGCCACTAAACATTAACCATGGTCATTTATTTCAGGATTGTGAAATCATCGATATCTAACGCCAAAGAATGAACACTGAATGCCCTGATAAAATACATCACGATCAACATTGGACATTAAATACATCAGCTACTTATATCTGATATTTTTTAGCAGAGGTTAAATTGAGGACTAAGGGCTTCTTATAGATAAAAGCTGATTCTTTAAAGCTGCTTTGAGTTTTACAGTATCGTGTAGGCCTACTATGCAATAACTCTAAAGTTTATTAAACAGTCTTATAAGAAATATATCCTCAAAATATACTTTATATGCATATACAATAAAAATATACAACTCAAGGAAAAAAGCCTCGTTTAAAAGTATTATTTAATTTAAAGAATTTTTCGACAGACTTGATATTCCTTTAACTATTTTGGCTATGAGAATAAAATACATATTAAAATTCTGTACTGAGGTTCAGCAATTCAAACGTATAATTCTTAAAATAATGTCTGTAAAATAAACACGTGCATTTATATAGATATACACATACATAAAAGTGCTGATCGTGTTATTAAGTTAGGTACTAAAAGAACACACAGGTGAATTTTTTATGTTTTTAATGTAAAAGGTGAATTTGTGATGTTTCACAATAGTAGAGACAGTTCATAAAGTTAAAAGCTCAATGGAAATAAAGCCTTGCAAGCAAACAATACAATAAGTGTAAATTTCTTTAGTTAGGAATATGAATATTATTTCTAAGCATTATAAAACTCTCCTGTAGCTCAGTGGTAAGAATACTGCGTTAACAATGCAAGGTTGTGGGTTCGATCCCAGGGGATTGCAAATACCTTGTATAAATGTATAGGATAATGTAATGTTAGTAAAGCGTCTACCAAATGCCTAAATGTAAGTGAGTATTAAGTCGTAAAAATATTTAGATATATTTAAAATATTTATTCCATATATTCTTGATCATTATGTTTGAACTGAACAATTTATTGAAGAATTTCTGATTGAGATTAGTACATAAAAATATTTTCCATTATTATATTTACATGATAAAACATGACATGATACTGTACAAAATATCAACATTGACATCCGTAAATGACCTTGATCACAAACTGTATTCCCTGCTCTGTGTAATTGTGGTTTAGTTACGTCAGTTACCTGTATCAATTAAACTATTATTGGGGGAATAAGGTAGTAGTTTAGTTTGAATTTATTAAATAGAATTTGTGTTGAGTCAGTTACAAATTATTTCATTCATTGGTTTTCTTTAGGACAAATAACATCACATCTTTTTTCTTCTCATTTCTTCTGTTTGCCTCTTAATAATTTTAAGATCGTGGCTGTGTTCTTTGTTGCTTTGATTTGTGAATGTTCCACAGACTGAGGAGTGAAGGGTAAAGATCCATCTGAAAAATTGGTATGTGAATCTTTGGAGTCAATGGAGCGTGTTGATGCAAAAATTGAACTGTTGTCACTTGATAGAGATCTTAATGAACTATATCCAGAACTTCCAAGAGAGACTAAATCCGACATCTCATCTTCATTCCCTGGAAATAATGAAGATACTTAATAAATGGTTTTATGCATCCTGAATAGTATAGGAGCAGTTACACTGCAAGACTGTGACACATTTATCTTATATTGCAATAAATAATTAAAATGTGAAAAATGCACTTTTTTTTGTTAGGTTGCCTAAAATGTGAAAACAAAATTCTCTCTTCACAAAGTGTAAACCTGCCATTATTTACAAAACTCTGTCCATTTTGCCTAAAAGGAGAAGGGCAGGTTTTGCTGAGTTGACAATGTAGATTTTCTGGTGCTTATGGCAAGAATTCGTCATGTAATGTTAAAGTGATGAAAGTGTTAGAACGTCATACATACAGATGTGCACTACAGACAAGTGAGCACAAACACACAAGCAAAACATGAAGAAACTCATAAGATACATTGTTTTAACTTTCATACTCGGATTCGTATGAAATTCATATATTTAGAGAGCAGTTTAAGTATTAAAATACATTTTTGGGGCACTGTTATCCATTCCATTCCATTTTCTACCGCTTATCCGAACTACCTCGGGTCACGGGGAGCCTGTGCCTATCTCAGGAGTCATCGGGCATCAAGGCAGGATACACCCTGGGTGGAGTGCCAACCCATCGCAGGGCACACACACTCACTCATTCACTCACGCACTCACACCCTACGGACAATTTTTTCCAGAGATGCCAATCAACCTACCATGCATGTCTTTGGACCAGGGGAGGAAACCGGAGTACCCGGAGGAAACCCCCGAGGCATGGGGAGAACATGCAAACTCCACACACACAAGTAGGAAGCGGGAATCGAACCCCCAACCCTGGAGGTGTGAGGCGAACGTGCTAACCACTAAGCCACCGTGCCCCCCCGGCACTGTTATCAAATAATTAAAATAAATATACTTACTCAATGGTTGTTGTAATTTCTTGTTGTATGATCCACCAGTAAATGAGATCGGAGAGTCTTTAGAGTGTGATGATGCAAAAACTGAACTTTTGTCTGCACCTGATCGAGATCTGAATGAACCATAAGCAGAACTTCTCAAAGAGACTGTGTCAGACATCTCATCTTCACTCACTGAAAAAAGTGATAAAAACGAAGATTGTATGTACAGTATTTGATATTAGAGAATAAGAGATCATGTTTAATACTTGACAATAATAAAAACATCCATTCCTGTTTAATTACTCATAAGAGAACAAAGCATAATGCAGTTCTAATGTGGTGAAAGTAATGGGCCTGCTGTCCATAACAAAAAACTGAAGACTTCAACATTTAATATAATTGAAGTCGAAGACATAGAAGTGATATCGAAGAGGGAAAACATGCTAGAAAATATGTCAGAACGTGTTAACAACATTTAAAGGGCCGTAATCCCGGAAAATGGACTTTTAATTGTGTATCTACCAGAAATTGAGCAAAAACAACCTGTAATTAAAGCTGCAAGCAGCATTTAGCGGGTTAGAGCGATTTAAGGCATCGCCGACCAGGCTCGGGAATCGCACCATAATAGATCCAGGACGGACGACACTCTAGCGCACCAAGTATATAGTTGCAGAGATATATATCTTGCTTTAAGGTTGCTAAAATAATCCCTTTGGTTGCTATGTGCATGGAATGGCACCTGCCAATTAATAACACATCAAACCACAAGTCATGCGAAACTACCCCAGTGTATCTACGATGCTCTATTTCAGAGATAGAGGTCTAGCTTAATAGTTGCTAAGTTAACAGTTTAGTGGCTATGGGTGTGGTATGGCATCTGCTGCATTGTGATTTGGTGACTATAAAAAAACATTGAAATTAATGATATTTCACCTTTTTGACTGTTATGAAGGCATGCCTCTTCCTATGACCATCACATTTTGCAAGTGTCATAATATGTATAAGAGTACTTAATGGCAAGTCAGTTGGATTATTTATTAAGGAGTAGCGACATTTAACGTACATGTTTCACGTTAATATAATAAAGGACCCTGTTATGGTCACACAAATGAAAAAGTTCACCATGTCTTACATAATTATTTATGTAGAGAGTCCGGAGAATTGTACTGTGGTGGAAATTTTGAAATTACTTGAAAGACCTAAAATTAGTATGCAAAAGTAGGTTTTTAAAATCATCACCGATAACTTGCGAACCGATCGACGTTATTTCTTCCCCAGGTGGTTGAATAAGTTCATGTTTCTTACAGACCTTCAGGACCATGGGACGACTAAGCCCAGTGAGTGTCGTTTCAATTAGCCTTTGTTAACTCAGTGTAATGAGTGCACAAAATGAATCGGATGATGGCGGCCATGTTTTTTGAGATATGCCAATGTCCTTTTAAACAGTCAAAAAGACATGACAAAACATGACAAAAAGACACACCGTACCAAATAATAAGTCAATCGGGCAAACGGTTGCCTATTTATAGCCATTTTTTTGTTGATTTTTTATTATAGCGCCACCTAGTGGCGGATCGCCGCCTATTATTTAATGTGACCTCGGACTGAGCGTCTACGTGTACGTACCAAGCCCCATGAAAATATCTCAAAGGGTTCACGAGTTATGGCCATTTTAACTAAATATGCCGCTTCCAGTTTGGGCGTTTTAGCGCCGCCTAGCGACCGTGAATTGAAAATTAAACTTTTTTTCGATAATTATTTACATTCACACTCAACAGATTACATCAGCGTTGGTTTGGTTCTAATAGGGCAAAAATCCAGGGACTTTTTTTCATAAAATTCTAATTAGCGAAAAATCTATAATGACTGAAATAAAATCGGAGATATTTAAAAAGATTTTTTTAAATTTTGAGCCAGTGATTACACTGATGTAAGACACTTGTGTGTGCGACAAATGGTTTAGGAGTAACAAGCGCAAACGCGTTTTTCATCGCTGTAGCGCCACCTATGGGTCGATTTGGCTGGCTCCGTGTATCTGAGTAGCGACAAGGACTACTACCATCTGACCGAGTCTCAGCTCTGTCGGCCTTACGGTTTGGGCTGTAGTATCAGTTTTAGGGCAGAAAAATAATAATATGAAGAAGAAGAAGAAAAAAAATCCTAACAAATACAATGGGCTTCTAGTCCTTCGGGCTTGAACCCTAATTATACAAATCCATCTATTCTTCTTTTTGTCATCTCCTTTAAACCACAGCAGTGACACCCAAAAAAGGCTGTTGGGGATACCTAAAAATCTGATGTCACATTTTTTACGCCTGCCCCATGACCACTGACAGACTCTGGCTTATGAACGCGTAGTTCCCACAGTCTGCCAGACACATGCTGTCCACCATTTTCAGGCAAGAGCAGATGTAGCCACTAACCAGCGACAAAAATGTCTAAGAAACAACAAATGTGTGCTGTTGTTGGATGTAAATTGGAACATATAGGGAGTTAAAAGGAGCCTTGGCGGCCGGAGTTAAAAACAACCTTAAAGTCCCACGCGGAGACCATGAACTCTGTGTCCGGAGAAGAAGCACTCTTTTTGCATCGACAAACAAACATTCACCGGTCCGTATCTCCGGTCCGGAAAGCCAGAATGGTTGAAAAGTCGAAGTTCTGGTACCTGGTGGCCCAGCGCACGGAAGACCAGGCTCCGGCCATATAGCAAATATATAGCAAATAACTCTGCTTTCTCGGTGAGTTTATTGTTTTCTCGTATGTCCTAAGTGCGACGATACTTATGAGCGGATTGAAACAGAGTGCGCATTTGTAAAACATTGATCTTTACATACCTGTCTTACAAATACAAGTACTCTGAATGCATGTTTTTGCCTATATCCGTGTTTATGTCTGTTAGTAATATGCATGCATATGATCTTTAATGGCCAACATTTCATACAGCAAATGGTCACCATATGTTTTTCTATCTATGATTTTGTCTTTTCCATTTAATTCGTATTTATGAACAAGGCATCAAGGTGATTTTTATTGTAGTTGGTGTATGGTTTTGGTTGGAAAGGGCATTACAGACGTAATTGCGCTTTCCGCCATATTATTTGTCATCCAAAGGGCTAACCAAGCGCTCTTTCTCCTATTTTGCATACGGGGAGGCGAGCAGAAGCTCATTTGCATTTAAATAGACACATACAAAAATGGCAGGTTTCCATTGCAGCCACAAATGGCCACGTTCAACATATTGTAATGAAATATATGAGGTTTATTTTGAGCTGAAACTTGAAAGACACATTCTGGGGATACCACTGACTATTTTTACATTGCAGAAAACACCTGGGATTGTGACCCTTTAAAATGATGAGCTGAACAAACTGAAAGATTTATATTAACCTTTCTATATTTTCTAATTTACACTTTTAGGCCATGTTTTGGCAAACCAACAACGCAACAGTATGTTAACAAAATTTTCTATAGGCCAGTTATATTATATTATACTGACTGACATTCTATTTTTGCTTACTATTTTGAAACCACATTTTTAATACCGGAACTCCTCCTATTTTCTAACTGATACAGTATATTGACAGTGAAAGAGAAGAAGGTTTCATCGTTTACATATGATTCACTCACTCATCTGTGATTCTGCTTTCTTTTCCTCTTCTCTTCTATTTTCCTTCCCCTGCTGTAAAATTTCAAAATGGCAGCCGTTGTTTTGTGTCACTGTCTCTTCTATCTTCTCCAGCAGATCTTTGATCTGAGTGTCATCACTTCCTTTTCATATTGTTGAGAACATGATATCTGTTCCCACATTTCTCCACCAGCCACTGACTGACATTGGTTCGGTTCAATGGTTCGGTTCAGTGGTTCGGTTCAATTACAGACGGGCTCTGGGCTCAACTGTTTTTCCTATCCTGGGTAGCCCGGATGTCACCATGTGAATAATTTTTCGATCTGAATTTGAGCAGTCGAATTAGACATATGTTTCTTTGAAAAGTATTAACTTGAAATTTGAGATCTGAATAAGAGCAATCAAATTTGATCAATCTGAATGTATTTTATCTGAAATTCTGTAAGTTTTTTTTTGTATCTGAATTTGTGAGCATTAAATTCAGGTTTTTAAATTGTAAATCAAGAATTTTCATATTTAAATTTCATAGAGGTAAATTCGAAACAAATAAATTCAGATACATGGTTTCCAAAGTAAAATAATTCAAAATCAAGTATTCATAGGCTGTTAAATTTCAAAACATTATGTCTCTTATTTGCTTCCATAGTAAAACAACACCACATCAACAACTTTAGTTATTATTTCTAAGCATTATTAAAGTGAGTATCAAGTGGTACAAATATTTTGAAGTATATAATCCATATAATTTCTGATTGAGATAAGTACATAAACATATTTTCCATTATTATATTTACATGATAAAACATGACATGTTACTGTACACAATATCAAAAATGTCATCCGTGTAAATGACCTTGATCACAAACTGTATTCTCTGCTCTGTGTAATTGTGGTTTAGTGATGTTAGTTACCTGTATCAGTTAAACCATTATTGGGGGAATAAGGTAGTAGTTTAGATTTAATTTATCAAATAGAGTTTGTGTTGAGTCGGTTACAAATTAATTCATTCATTGGTTTTCTTTAGGACAAATAACATTACATATTTTTTCTTCTCATTTATTCTGTTTGACTCTTCATAATTTCAAGATCGTGGATGTGTTCTTTGTTGTTTTGATTTGTGAATGTTCCACAGACTGAGGAGTGGAGGGTACAGATCCATCTGCAAAACTGGGAGGTAATTCTTTGGAGTCAATGGAGAATGATGATGCAAAAATTGAACTGTTGTCACTTGATAGAGATAAGACTGATCCATATCCAGAACTTTCAAGAGAGACTGTTTCAAGCATCTGATCTTCAATCCCTGGAAATAATGAAGATACTTACTAAATGGTTTTATGCATCCTGAATAATATAGGAGCAGTTACACGGCAAGACTGTGACACATTTATCTTACATTGTAATAAATAATTAAAATGAAAGTCTTTAGAGTGTGATGATGCAAAAAC
Organism: Triplophysa dalaica; assembly: GCF_015846415.1. Taxonomy (NCBI): domain Eukaryota; kingdom Metazoa; phylum Chordata; class Actinopteri; order Cypriniformes; family Nemacheilidae; genus Triplophysa; species Triplophysa dalaica. The sequence continues at coordinate 3,142,070 of NC_079565.1, read as the reverse complement.
TGAACTTTTGTCTGCACCTGATCGAGATCTGAATGAACCATAAGCAGAACTTCTCAAAGAGACTGTGTCAAACATATCATCCTCACTCACTGAAAACAATAAACAAGAAAAGATGAAACTCCCTGTCTGTCTCACTATGACTTTGGAGAGCATACAATTTTTTACAGTTTTATCAATGTCAGACAACAAAAAGATCCAGTGAGATCTTGGGTTAAGCACACCAGATCTTTTACTGTACATCAGACTTTGGTTTTATGCATCCTGAATAATATAGGAGTGTTTTTTAACATTTACCCAAAAAGAACAAATAGACAAGCAAAACAAACTATTGATAAAAATGGATTGATCTTTTGTTAACCTTTGAAATTCATACACAGTATTTAGATAATATTTTAAGTATTAAAATAGATATTTGAGGGCCGCTGTAATCAAATAGTTTAAATAAATATACTTACTCAATGGTTGTGGTAACCTCTTGTTGTATGATCCACCAGTAAATGAGATCGGAGAGTCTTTAGAGTGTAATGATGCAAAAACTGAACTTTTGTCTGCACCTGATCGAGATCTGAATGATCTATAAGCAGACCTTCTCAGAGAGACTATGTAAGACATCTCATCCTCACTCACTGAAAATATTGATAAAAGAAAATTGTATTTACAGTATTTGATATTAGAGAACAAGAGATCATGTTTAATCCTTGGCAATAATAAAAACAAATACATTTCCTGGTTAATTGCTCAAAAAAGAACCAAGCATAATGCAGTTCTATTGTGGTTAAAGTAATGGGCCTGATGTCCATTATAAAAAAATAATACCTCATAACAACATTTTAGATGATGAGCTGAACAAACTGAAAGATTTCTCTTAACCTTTCTATGCATTTCAAAATGTCAAAATATTTTTCACTTATAGACCACGTTTTATCAAGCCAACCAAATTTTCTATTCGATAGTTATGTGATAACATACTGACATTCTAATTTAGCTTACTATATGAAACCCCATTTTTAATACTGTAACTCCGAATTCCTGTAATTACAGTTTAGTGACAGTGAAAGAGAGAAGAATGATTCACTCACTCATCTGTGATTCTGCTTTCTTTTCCTCTGCTCTTCTTTTCTCCTTCACCTTCTGTAACATTTCAAAATGGCAGCCGTTGTTTTGTGTCACTGTCTCTTCTATCTTCTCCAGCAGATCTTTGATCTGAGTGTCATCACTTCTGTTCTTATTGTTGAGAACATGATATCTGTTCCCACATTTCTCCACCAGCCACTGGAGATCCTCTCCTTCACTCTCAATGTGTTGCTCTATAGATGTGTCTCCTAGAAAGTCTCCATGAGTGAAGAGCACTATAGTGTGACTCCAGACTCTCTCACTGAGAAGATCCACATACCCCTGAAATACTTTTCTCTCATTTTCTTTAAATATAACATCTGCACGTATAACCAGTAGAACAACATGAGGTCCTGGAGGACACAGAGACACACTGAGTAAAATCTCTTGTTTCAGTAACTCAGAGCTCTTCTCTACAGGAACATTAATCCACCATCCTGGAGCTTCTATGACAGTGATGTGTCTGTCTGCTACTTCTCTTTGTCTCTTCACACACTGATCAGTTGTCTTCAGGTCAAACTCTTCTGTGTTCAGGATGATGTTTCCTGCTGAGCTCTTTCCTGCTCCTCTAGACCCCATTAACACAATCCTCAACTCTGAGAGCTTCTCACCTGTAACAAATTCACAAAACATGTAAAAATATGAATTACCATATACTTAACAGTGGAGATTACCATACGTTTGAACAAGACAGTACATGCACAGCAAGGTAATACATCTATGTTAAAAAAAATTTTTTTTAACAAAATTGAAACGTCACCTTGAATTACACATTTAATAAATGTAAAATACTTGTTCTTCTTTTCATGTATTTTTTATTGCTTATGTATATTAGGGTGTTTTAGATTACATTGTATTTTGTTAAGTATTACTGTAATGTATTATGTGTTACTCTGGTGGTGTTTTGTATTTGTCTATGACATTGTGCACCATCTCGAGTATTAGAGAGTTTAATATAAATGCCACTTGTGATGATCTTTGATTCATTATATGATCGTCTATTTTACCTGTTATATTATAGGGGTTAACTGTACGTTAAATGGTGAAAAATGGCAGATTTTTGTGTTTCTATGCTGATATATTGAAATTATATTAGTTAATGAAATATACACTTACTGTATAAGAACTATAAGACACACAATAAATGAAATGCCATTTTAGCACAAATATTACTCTGCTACCATTTTCTTTAGTCTTAAAAAGTTTTTACATTTTTACTGCATTTTATTCAGAATTATTCTGCCAAACACAGCTGTCAGTTTTAATATTGAATTCCACTGAACATTCTTATACTCTTACAACTCATCACAACAATACATTTGTATATGAGCAGCAGAAACTTCTTCATTCAACAAATAACAAACTTAGTTACATCAGAAACTGTCTGACAGACCTACTGTACCTCTGATCTATTGAGATACAACTAAAAACACACAATCATTAAACCCAATTATTACACAGCTCTCTGGAATACTGTATTTTGATCTGTTTTGAAATAAACCAGCAGATCTGTAGAGTCTGAAATAACAGACATGATGAAGTCTAACAGTACTACTAAGTGTGATGTTGTTTTCATGTTCAGTCAGCTGAATGTTCTCAGTGTTTAGATCTGTGATGTTTACTCACTCATCTGTGATCTGATCATCTCTCTCTGTTTCTTCATCCTCTTCACTCGTTCTTCTGCTCTCTCTTCTTCTGCTCTTCTTTTCTCCTCCAGCTCCTGTAAAATCTTTCTGTCTATTTCAAAATGGCAGCCGTTGTTTTGTGTCACTGTCTCTTCTATCTTCTCCAGCAGATCTTTGATCTGAGTGTCATCACTTCTGTTCTTATTGTTGAGAACATGATATCTGTTCCCACATTTCTCCACCAGCCACTGGAGATCCTCTCCTTCTCTCTCAATGTGTTGCTCTATAGATGTGTCTCCTAGAAAGTCTCCATGAGTGAAGAGCACTATAGTGTGACTCCAGAGTCTCTCACTGAGAAGATCCACATACTCCTGAAATACTTTTCTCTCATCCTCTTTAAATCTAGTGTCCACACGTATAGCCAGTAGAACAACATGAGGTCCTGGAGGACACAGAGACACACTGAGTAAAATCTCTTGTTTCAGTAACTCTGAGCTCTTCTCTACAGGAACATTAATCCACCATCCTGGAGCTTCTATGACAGTGATGTGTCTGTCTGCTACTTCTCTCTGTCTCTTCACACACTGATCAATTGTCTTCAGGTCAAACTCTTCTCTGTTCAGGATGATGTTTCCTGATGAACTCTTTCCAGCACATTTACCCCCCATTAACACAATCCTCAACTCTGAGAGCTTCTCAACTGTAAGAAATACACAAAACATGTAAAAATATGAATTATCATATACTTTACAGTGGAGATTATCATACGTTTGAACAAGACAGTACATGCACAACAAGGTAATACATCTATATTTAAAAAAAGTTAAGTTAACAAAATTCAAACGTCACCTTGTATTACACATTTAATAAATGTAAAATATTTGTTTTTCTTTTCATGTTTTTTTATTGGTTATGTATATTAGGGTGTTCTACATTACATTTTATTTTGTTAAGTATTACTGTAATGTATTATGTGTTACTCTGGTGGTGTTTTGTATTTGTCTATGACATTGTGCACCATCTCGAAGTATTAGAGAGTTTAATATAAATGCCACTTGTGATGATCTTTGACTCATTATATGATCGTCTATTTTACACGTTGTATTATAGGGGTTAACTGCACATTAAATGGTGAAAAATGGCAGATTTTTGTGTTTCTATGCTGATATATTGAAATTATATTAGTTAATAAAATATACACTTACTGTATAAGAACTATAAAACACACAAGAATAGAAATGCCATTTTAGCACAAATATTACTCTGCTACCATTTTCATTAGTCTTAAAAAGTTATAACCTTTATTCTGCCCCTTATTCAGAATTATTCTGCCAAACACAGCTGTCAGTTTTAATATTGAATTCCACTGAACATTCTTATACTCTTACAACTCATCACAACAATGCATTTGTATACGAGCAGCAGAAACTTCTTCATTCAACAAATAATAAACTTAGTTACATCAGAAATTGTCTGACAGACCTACTGTACCTCTGATCTATTGAGATACAACTAAAAACACACAATCATTAAACCCAATTATTACACGGCTCTCTGGAATACTGTATTTTGATCTGTTTTAATTTAAACCAGTAGATCTGTAGAGTCTGTAATAACAGACATGATGAAGTCTAACAGTACTACTAAGTGTGATGTTGTTTTCATGTTCAGTCAGCTGAATGTTCTCAGTGTTTAGATCTGTGATGTTTACTCACTCATCTGTGATCTGATCATCTCTCTCTGTTTCTTCATCCTCTTCACTCGTTCTTCTGCTCTCTCTTCTTCTGCTCTTCTTTTCTCCTCCAGCTCCTGTAAAATCTTTCTGTCTATTTCAAAATGGCAGCCGTTGTTTTGTGTGACAGTCTCTTCTATCTTCTCCAGCAGATCTTTGATCTGAGCGTCATCACTTCTGTTCATATTGTTGAGAACATGATATCTGTTCCCACATTTCTCCACCAGCCACTGGAGATCCTCTCCTTCACTCTCAATGTGTTGCTCTATAGATGTGTCTCCTAGAAAGTCTCCACGAGTGAAGAGCACTATAGTGTGACTCCAGACTCTCTCACAGAGAAGATCCAAATACCCCTGAAATACTTTTCTCTCATTTTCTTTAAATATAATGTCCACACGTATAACCAGTAGAACAACATGAGGTCCTGGAGGACACAGAGACACACTGAGTAAAATCTCTTGTTTCAGTAACTCAGAGCTCTGATCTACAGGAACATCAATCCACCATCCTGGAGCTTCTATGACAGTGATGTGTCTGTCTGCTACTTCTCTCTGTCTCTTCACACACTGAGCAGTTGTCTTCAGGTCAAACTCTTCTCTGTTCAGGATGATGTTTCCTGATGAACTCTTCCCACCTCCCTTACCCCCCATTAACACAATCCTCAACTCTGAGAGCTTCTCACCTGTAACAAATACACAAAACATGTAAAAATCTGAATTACCATATACTTTACAGTGGATATTAACATACATTTGAATAAGACAGTACATGCACAGCAAGGTAATACATCTATGTTTTAAAAAAAATAACATTAACAAAATTCAAACATCACCTTGACTTACACATTTTATATTAGTAAAAAAAAATCATGTTTGTTATTGTTTATGTATATTAGGGTGTTTTACATTACATTGTATTTTGTTAAGTATTACTGTAATGTATTATGTGTTACTCTGGTAGTGTTTTGTATTTGTCTATGACATTGTGCACCATCTCGAGTATAAGAGAGTTTAATATAAATGACACTTGTGATGATCTTTGATTCATTATATGATCGTCTATTTTACCTGCTTTATTATAGGGGTTAACTGTACAATAAATGGTGAAAAATGGCAGATTTTTGTGTTTTTATGCAGATATATTTACATTATATTAGTTAATGAAATATACACTTACTGCATAAGAACTTTAAAAGAAAAAAGATTTGAAATGCCATTTCAGCACACCTGAAACTTTGTCACCATTTTCTTTAGTCTTAAAAAGTTATGAAATTTTGACTTTCTTTTATTCAGAATTATTCTGCCAAACACAGCTGTCAGTTTTAATGTTTAATTCCAGTGAACATTCTTATACTCTTACAACTCATCACAACAATACATTTGTATATGAGCAGTACAAACTTCTTCTATCAACAAGTATTAAACTTAGATACATCAGAAACTGTCTGACAGATCACCTTGCTTGTGATCTATTGAGATACAACTAAAAAAAACATAATTATTAAACTCAATTATTACACGGCTCTCTGGAATACTGTATTTTGATCGGTTTTGAAATAAACCAGCAGATCTGTAGAGTCTGAAATAACAGACATGATGAAGTCTAACAGTACTACTAAGTGTGATGTTGTTTTCATGTTCAGTCAGCTGAATGTTCTCAGTGTTTAGATCTGTGATGTTTACTCACTCATCTGTGATCTGATCATCTCTCTCTGTTTCTTCATCCTCTTCACTCGTTCTTCTGCTCTCTCTTCTTCTGCTCTTCTTTTCTCCTCCAGCTCCTGTAAAATCTTTCTGTCTATTTCAAAATGGCAGCCGTTGTTTTGTGTCACAGTCTCTTCTATCTTCTCCAGCAGATCTTTGATCTGAGTGTCATCACTTCTGTTCTTATTGTTTAGAACATGATATCTGTTCCCACATTTCTCCACCAGCCACTGGAGATCCTCTCCTTCACTCTCAATGTGTTGCTCTATAGATGTGTCTCCTAGAAAGTCTCCATGAGTGAAGAGCACTATAGTGTGACTCCAGACTCTCTCACTGAGAAGATCCACATACCCTTGAAATACTTTTCTCTCATCCATTTTAAATCTAATGTCCACACGTATAACCAGTAGAACAACATGAGGTCCTGGAGGACACAGAGACACACTGAGTAAAATCTCTTGTTTCAGTAACTCAGAGCTCTCTTCTACAGGAACATCAATCCACCATCCTGGAGCTTCTATGACAGTGATGTGTCTGTCTGCTACTTCTCTCTGTCTCTTCACACACTGGGCAGTTCTCTTCAGGTCAAACTCTTCTCTGTTCAGGATGATGTTTCCTGATGAACTCTTTCCAGCTCCTTTATACCCCATTAACACAATCCTCAACTCTGAGAGATACTGAGTGTCACCTGGAACACAAAACACACTTATCCAAAACTACTGCACTAAACAAAGGAAATTTCTTTTAATCTGTTATGAATAAATTAAAAAACTCTCTAATTAATAATACTATTAAATTATCCAGACAATAAAACAGCAGTAATAAACAACACAGTCTTGGTGCTCGATTTAAACATTAAGTTTATACTACAGGGAACATCATCATCTCATAATATCGACTCAAATTAAGAAATCCTTTGTACACTATTAAACATAAAGGTGCTTTAAAGTTTCTTCACAGTGATGCCATTTTTGGTTCCACAAAGAGCCATTCAGTCAAAGGTTCTTTAAAGAACCACCTCTTTCTTACCTTTGTATAATATGAAAAACCTTTATTAACCACAAAGAACTTTTTATAAAACTGAAAGGTTCTTCGGAACTTAAAGATTCTTCATGGCATTGTGAAGCACCTTTGTATTTAAGAGTGTATATGACAGAAAATCTCAAAGAAATAAATCCTGTTGCTACATCTGAAATGTCAAAGACAAATTGTTGTACAACTGAATAAGATAAACATATCACTATTAAACTCGGTTATGAAACAATCATTGATAGTATTTATGGTTAATTTCTAAACATGATTTATTTACTGAAAAGCAGCTATGACTTGAAGCTAATACTTGTATCACATACAGATCATTACAGTGAGACAGCAAACATTTGACTTCTGTGTTTGATCAAAGTTTTAGATTTTAACCAAGTTGGTAATCTTTGCTTGTATTACGAGTAAAAATGCAACTGATTTTAAAAAATATTTCTTACTTGACATGTTTCCCAGGAGAAGTTTCAGAGTAAACTCGGCTCCACTGTCTTAAGTTATTACTTTCAGTTTTTCAGGTAAATGAAACAAGGAAGCATATCTAGGACTTAACAGGTTCAGACTCGTAGAAGGGCGTGAATACTAGTGTGTTAAAAGAAACATGACAGACAAATAAGAAAACAATTCTAAAAGCATAAGAAAATAAATAATTGAAGTAATATGATGAACTCATATGAATGATCATATTTGATATTTAAAGTTCTTTACGGTACAAAAAGCAGCAGCCGACAAATAATGTCACATTCATGTCTACCACTGTCTGCTTCCATAGACATGTGTATATTCTGTCTGCTTCCCAATTTTCCACATTGCCTGTTTTCCCCGGACTACGTTTCTCATGATTCTCGATGCTCCTGCACCTGTCACTCGATCTTCAGCAGTTCATCCCCACATCTCCATGTACTGAATTTATTCTTCCCAATGTTGTCCTGTCTGGCCAGCATTTATACATTCTCATGTGTTTTTGAATGTTTTCTATAATAAATACCTCTGTGGTTGCATCTCTGGTCTGTGTCTCACCTGACAAATAAATGAATGCTTACGCAAGTCCAATCTCGTATCAAGTAAAATAAGTATCTTTAATTTTGTGTTCTTTATTGACATTAAACAAGAACGTGATGATTGTTGTTAAAGTTATCTAGTTACAAATAATAACATATGTTCAGTCGATAGCAATAAAATAAACGTAAATAACATTATCCAAAGTGAAAAGATTTATTTTAATGTGGAGACAGGTTATTTGCATGAAGTCAAAATTGAATGAATAAAAGAGTTGATAAATGAGCAGGGACAGCCAAACACACACTTAAAAAATGACATAGAAAAATCGGTCAAAGGCCATTTGTTCTGTATTTATTGCACACTACTGTTTAAAGGCGCTTGGCTCGACTTATGTCCGTGCACAGTCCACACTTACTGCTGATTGGCTACAAGCGTAATTCAGAGATCAGACAGCCTGTCTTTAATTCTTTGTAGTGTTTAAATATAATTTTACAGTAGCACATTTATATTTAAACATCTTCATGGAATTACAAATGTTAAAAAAGATGCAAGAAATGCATATGAATCTAATTTATAGTTTGAGATTTACAGAAGTTAAGTCAGTGACTCAGATTCATGTTGTCTGCTGATCATGTGTGTTTATGGATCATATTTGAGTTGCTGATGTCAGTCAGGATGTTCAGAGCTCTTCTGAATGATGGTGATCCCGTCCATATCCAACTCCACTGAATGAACACTGAATAGACCAATGCTCTGAGAGAACAAGAAATGACCAACACAATTAAATACATTACATTACACAGCTTAACCAAATAAGCTACAACTTACACATCACATTTTCAGATTTACCTTCACTTAAAACACATCACATTTTCTTGTCCTGGAGACTTTGTACCTGCTTCTCTCACTCACCTGTATGTTGCTGAGAACTTCTCTCACTCTTTCTTTCTGTTGAGGTTCACGTGTGAGCAAGAAGAGAAATCCTCCTCCTCCTGCTCCAGCAAGACTCTGTCCTAAGATCAGAGGTCGAAGTTCATTCATCATCATCCTCACAGCTGCTGGTTCACAGCCCGGAGCCATTAGCTTCTTCTGCTGCCAGTATCTGTCCATACAGACCCCCAATTTGGAGAGAGACCCTGATACAAAGACATCAAAGTAACCGCAAAGATGATTTATTATTGCACATGTGTACTTAGATCCTGACTATATCTTCTTTTAGGGATGACCTCATTCGTAGAGTTTAAAAAACGGTGGACTCTGACCTTGTCTGCAGGCTTCAGCACACTCTTCTGCATTGGTCACCAGCTGTTCTGCGTTCTGTACGATGGAGGGTAATCGAGCGTACCAGCTACGCACCACATCCTGCATACACAGTAACCTTAATAATAATCAACATAATGAAAGTGTAAATGGATGATCATTCGCTCACCTCATACCTGCAGAAGATTCCGTGCCAAACGCGTCTTTCCGGTGTAAACCAGCAGGAGATGCTGCTGCAGGACAGACAGGAAGTCTTGAGATAGAGCGAGCTGTTCTACTTCAACTCTCAGAGGCAACTGAGCCGCGGATCGAGCGATCTTCACTCCTCCAAACAAACCGCCAACCTGATCCTGCCATCCACCACCTACATCACAAAAAGTAACAACATTTCCAACCACTCCCTCTGTCTTCTATTGGTTAACCCAATGTGGTAACGTTTTAACTTTGAGGTAACCAAGATCACATTCTCAAATATCCTCACGCAGTCTCTCATACCAGTGGTTAGTATTTGCTCCAGATAAAGCACATCATGAATGAGAGACGTTGTGTCGTAGCTCCGTCCTGTACATCTGTACACAGCAGCAAGAGCCGCACCTGCCAGGATACTGCTGGTGCCTACAAACACACAAATTCAAACATAGATTATTGAAATTTTCATCCAATAATGCAACTCTGGGTTTGCAGAAAGCGGGAATGGATCGGGATATTAAGAACCCTTCAACTTGAGATGTTATTCACTCACCGAGACCGGATCCATGTGGCAGTGTAGACCAGCTGCGCAGCTCCAGTCCTCCACCCCAGCGCTGTAACAGCTGATCTTTCAGTGAGAGAGGAGACGATACACACACCGCATCACTGCACACACACACTGCTTTCAGCAGAGCACCTACAACACAAACATGGGATTAGTGATAAACAAAATTCTTGTACATAATTTTAATTCCTAAACAACACATCATCTCACCAGGAGCATGTGGTTGGCAATAGTCTTCCAGGTCTGTCGAGAACCTCACAGAGTGTTTCTGTGGTAATACTGCAGTCTGGTTCTCCGCTGGTGCAGACCAACAGCAGATGAGGTTCTGGAATGCGTCGAACTCGTGCTCCGATTGGCCGTTTGCCATCAACCTTGATGGCCACGTTGACCACCAATCCACCATGCTCAAACGCAATAGGAGGAGTGTCACTCCAACCACCTGATATTATTTATTCAATAATATATATTTATGATGATTATTCAAAATGTATCTATTAAAATCCATTTAATCCAAATGTTGAGTTTAAGAATTTTTTAAGGTTTTTATTGCCGTACATGCCGTTGCTTGGAGGTGACTAAATATGCATGTATTCCTGAGAGTTAAGTGTAATTTAAAGGGGTGGTTTCCCAGATAGGGATTAAGACTAGTCCTAGTCCTAGACTAAAATAAATGTTAGGGCTGTCTAAATTGAAAACATAAAACTTAAAATACATAAGTGTCTTTGTGTTATCTCAGGATACACACCGGTATTGCTTTTTGTAAGGCATGTTTCTAAAAACTAGTTTGTCTAATTAGATTTTTGCCTTTAAAGTGGGAATTCACCCTAAAACATACACATCCCATGCTACCAACTAGCAATGGCAAATCAAAGATAAGAAAAGGTAAAACCTAAACTGTTTAAATCAGAAACACATAGGACACGACACAAGTGAACTGAGTTTAAAAAACTCCTTTTATGTGTTTGTTGTTCTCACCTGACAGATCCAGTCGAGCAGGACACTCCACTTCTTGCCATTCACCCATGGGTGGCATCTCGCCTTGAGCAATGAACACAAACTTACGAGCTGACATCACCGCCTTTCGCAGCAGTATCTGCCCCGCCCCCTCATAATGCCTGGCAGCTCTCACCAGCAGATCTGGCCTGAAGACAGCAACAACAACAATCACATAAAGGGATAGTTCACCCCAAAATAAACATTTATCTCGAAGAAGATATTTTGAGAAATGTAATCTTTGGTTTTGTGTCCATATAATAGAAGGCAATGGGGGTCTATGTTGTTTGGTTACCAACATTCCTAACATTTTTCGAATAATCTTTTGTGTCGTGCAGAAGAATGAAAGTCAAAAAGGGAAGTAATCACATGATGCTGAGTGAATGATTTTCATTTTGGGGTGAAGCTTTGACCTGCTGATCCAACGGTTTCTTTGCTCGGCCAGTTCTTGCACACCTGCAGGTAAGTTTGCATCTTCAAGGAGTTTAAAAGCAGTAGCCCATAAAGGATTTGCAGCCGGCCCGCTCCGCAAACCCCCTTTACCCTCTCCTGCCAGACACCCGAGAACATCTGCGATGCAGGCGAGACAACGTGCAGCTATGCCCAGGTCACCACTGCTGCCTGCAGCCACTGAAAAAAAAACAAAGAAAACTCTCAATACCTTCACAAACCAACATATGCAAAACCCTGAAGATGATTCTCACCCGAGTCCAGCGTGCGCAGTAGCTCCTCATGTTGGCCGGCCAACACTGCTGCTCTAAAGAACGATAGCAAACTGAGATCTGTATGACCCTGCAAAGTGTCAACGACTCTTTTTCGACCCATGCAGAAGAACAGTTCTTCTCTCCAGCGCAGCTCCATCTGCTGGTCAGTCAGGATGAGAATATCTCTGAGTGAAAGCCTCCAGGCTTCTCTCCAGTTTTTTAGTTGACCAGGACCCCCCAACAGCCAACTGAGACCCTCCAGTCCGACGGGTCCTGAATGAGGCATGAACACCGGGAACAATCGCGCATCCAGGAGACAGCAGGACTTTGTCTTCTCAGGTCCCCAAAGGTCCAGAGGCCTTAAATCGGATTGAAATTTGATTGGTTAAATTGCAAACACAAAACTTGACATTTTATTACATTTATGCATTTTTCAGATGCGTTTAAAATTCGTTTTATTTTTAAGCAACAATTATAGATTTGTGTACATTATTTGTATAGGTTTTTAGCAGTATGCGTCTTCCCTGGAAAGACTTTTGTGAGACCTTCTGGTAAAAAGATATGAAGGAAGACTTATTCTTACAGTATTCCAGTCCGACTGTAAAACTCGCTCCATTTGTGATTGAGGAATGAAGCAGTGACATCATCATCGTGAGCCTGTGTTGACATAAAAATCTCTCTTAGCTTTGATTCTTTCAACAAACATGTGCTTTTGCATTAGAGAAACCGTCTATAGACTCACCTCTAAAATGTCATGAGCTCCAAAAACAGTGTACACTGTTATCTTCATCTCTCCGAGCATCACTCTGTGTCCCTGAATGATGATGTCATTAGACAGAGGTAGACGCTGGATGCAAGGTGATGAGAGCAGATCCAGCCCTGCCAGCAGACACCCAGAAGGCACCTGAACTGGACCCTTTAACAAAAATTTGAAACGTTGTACAAAACTTTGTTCTTTGTGTATGTTCATCACTGAACAAATGATTGATGAGTTTGAACTCTCCAGACCTGTAAATGGCAGTGCTGTATGATAGCTCCTGTTGATAAAAGAACATCTCCTTCCAACACGCTGTTGATCACTTTACTTCCCTCTGCCACAGACTTTACGTTCTGCATAAAGAAGAATGCTTTAGAAAAGAAATGATAAGCGACATCAAAATAATACGAGTGCGACACCAAATGACAATCACAATTCCCACCTGAACATGAGAGAGAATCATCGTCTCAGATCTGGATTCGGTGAGTCGAACAACATGTTCTCTGCCCGATTGAGTCAAATAGTCATAGCGGCCCTCTGGAATATACACTGCAAATAAAAACAAAGTCTATGTTCACACTCTCTCCAAATAGGGAGGCACAAATATCATTTTATTTGTCCAATTTTAACTATTTACCACAATTCTGTGCAAGCCTGACAAAAACTTTACTTTGGCAAATTTAATTTAACGCGCAACTGACGATTCAATAAAATAAATGACTCTGAGTTCTAGTATGATATCGAAACATTTTGATCAAAATTTTAAAAAATAATCTGAAATTCAAGTAATAGTAACATTCAAAAAATGAGTATGTTACAATATTGTAGAAAAATGAGCAAATAAATGTCGGTGTCCAATACATTGTTGAATGAATAAACTGACTAGTTCATTTGGTGGTTAAAATTCTGTCATCATTCACTCACCCTCTTGTCATTTCAAACCTTTATGATTTACTTTCTTCAGCAGAACACAAAAGAAGATATTTTGAAGAAAGTTGGTCACCGCACAGCACTTAACCAATGCAAATGAATGGGTTCCAGTTAACAACTTTTTCAAAATATCTTCTTTTGTGTTCTGCAGAAGAAATAAACTCATACAGTTTTGAAATGAGGCAAGTAAATGATGACAGAAATTTTTTTGAGTGTACTATCCCTTTAAATGTGACCATGTGTCCTATGGTGTGAGGCAAAAATGTAGAAAAAATTGCATAAGAGAGATTTATCTTTTGTATTATAAATTAAATATTAATAATGTAATTAATGTATCATGAACAGTTTGTTTTGTACATTTTTGCTATTTCACAACAGAGGACACATGGACTCACATTTAATTGTTAAGTACCCATTTGCAGTATACAACAACAAACTATACAGCACTGAGTACTGTATCCCACAATGCAATGCACTCGAAGCAGAACGAGAAAAGCATACACATAGATATTGAGGCTCCTCTTAGAGTTCTCCACAGCACAGCACGGCCGCTTCTCACTACTGCCCCCTGATGTCCAGAGGGGGAAGTGCAGCCTGGTCTCTCTCCATTAATAAACTCATCCTCTGTCAGATCAGAGCAAAGGCACATCAGGATATCCAGGAAGAGAGATATCTGCAAGCAAAAATGAAGAAAAGTTGAAAGGTTGAGACAAACCAAGAAAGAGAGCTATAGGGTCTGTTTACCTCAAGAGGTGGAGCTCCAGAGTCCATGCCGAGATAAGTGCAGCCATCCAACGGTGACGTAACATGAGTTTGTAAGAGTCTCTCTGCAACCGCCTTGGAGAAGAACACAGGCCCTGAGACCTGAAGACACACAGACACGTTAGATTATGAAGCCCCAACATCATTTTTAAACCATTTCATTTTTTAAGTAAACAAGACGCATGTATCGTATTCATACCAATGGCAACTTCCCATCGGGCATTGCGGCACACATGATCTTGTCCTTCGAACCCTTATAGATGATGTTGCGCACTCTGGCCTGTAAAATCAATTATTAAAGATATCAAAAACATCGACTGATGTCATCAAAAATGTACCTTATTTCCCAAAATGCACCTCTTTATCTGCAAAATACACGCCGTGTTGAACAGCAAAGGAATCATCACCCGGCAACGCAACAACTCGGACACCAGAGAACCCGTCCCATGAAATTACTGCAGAGAGAGCGAGATTAAAACGATCTGTCTAGCCGCAAAATCTCATCATCTCACAAGAAAGTAACCGTTAAACTTTATGACATTTTGTGTTTTTCTAGCAACAAATCCATTGTTTCAATACACTTTGAATGTGAATAAAAGCAGATGTTAGCATTTAAGCAAAAATATGATCATACTAAAATGGTTCATAGTTTATAAACAATTTATAGTTAGCTCACACTGTCGTGTTGGAATATTTAGGATCATATCAGTGCTGCAGACCCAAACACCTGGCGGGGACCCGACGCAAATCTGATAAACACAAAAATATTAAAATAGAGCCTCAGAAAGTGTGTGTGCACGAATCAATTTGTGTTTATATTCAGTAGTTGTGTTGTACCAACCTTCGTGGACAAACAATCTAACAGCAGATCTAAGCAGCAAACCGGTCCTTCTACAGATGCTGATCTTTGTACAGGCATCCAGCAGAAAGCCCTGCTACAGCCATCCCATGGAAAATCTCTACCCTGAAAACACACACACGCCTGTCAGAACAGGTTTGACGATCATATTTACCTATAAAGTAGATTTCATTACCAACCGTGTGTAAGATGAGAATACGAGCATCGTCCAGAACATCAGCATTTACCACCTAAACACAAACAAACACTCTAAATTGAAATATGTTTATGTTTTTATCTGTACTAGAAAGCATCAAATGTTTGCCGAGTAGTAAGTTTTAAAAGTTTCATCAAATATGATCCTACTTGACAAAAATAAATGTAAAGTGGTGTTTATACAGCATGATTATGTTTATTTATGGATCCCTAAAGGGCGTTCACCACAAAATAAATATTCTGTCATCATTCTCACTCATTATTATAACCAGTGTTGGGTGTAACTAGTTACTAAATAATTAGTTACTGTAATTAAATTACTTTCCCCTTGAAAAAGTAAAGTAAGTGATTACTCTAGTTCTTTCAGTAATTTAATTAGAGTTACTTCTGATGTAATTGAACTTAATAGTGTGTAATATATTCAATAGTTGAAATGACATCAAAATGATAAGTCTAACTTTAAAATGTATGCTTTAATATATCCATCTCACATTTGTAATACTTTGGTCAGTTAATAAAAATAATTAAGTAGTTATTTATTTGAATTAATTAAATAAGTTTCTGTCCTTGAATCTTAATCAAGGTTGATGTAGGACATGGATGTAATAAGTAATAAGTTGTTAAATACTTTATAGGACAGAGTGATTTTCTACAGTAATCTAATTACATTATTCAATGTGTAATAAGTAACTACTAACTAATTACTTTTTCAGAGTAACTTACCCAACACTGATTGTAACCCTGTATAACTTTCTTTCTTCTGCAACACAATTTTTGTTTAAAGAATGTTGGTAACCAAAAACGTGGGTCTCCATTGACTTCTATTGTATGGACACAAAACCAACGCAAGTGAATGGAGACCAACGGTTTTCTTTTACCAACAAAATCTCTTCTTTTGTGTTGTGGAGAGAAAAAAAAGTCTTCATTTTCATTCTGGGGTGAACTTTAGTTGCAATCAAGGTATGCATTGGCTGTCCTGCACACATTCTTTACGATTTAAGAGTTCCTGCTATTTAAACTGTCTGAACACATACAGCATATCACTGCAATGTAAACCTTACACTATATCCAGCTCTAGCACTCAGGTGTTCAGCAGCCACCAGCAGGGCGTTCAGTGTTGCCCCGCCGCTGCCCAGCCGGGCGTGAGGGTCAGGAACAGTGAGCAGGAGAGCTCCAGATGGAAGAACACCGCGCTTCTGTCTCACTTCCAACTCTGAAACGAACAAACATACATATGACTCTATACTTTAATGGCAATCTTTAAATGCCAGGTAATAAGTGTTTTGAATGGGTTGAATGGTACAGTATGGAGCACATTTACACATGAAACATGGTATTTAAACACATTACGCACACTGTTAACATACAGTAGTACAAGTAAAAACCATCAAATCCAATTATGGTATCAGATGTTATTACAATGGTGTTGTGTGATACCAAACTCATACCACGGTATTAGCATGCTTGTCTCAGAACTTACCGCGGTATTAATGTGTGACTATATTAACTATTAATATTTAAGTATAAAAACATGTTTGCTAGCATCTACACATTTGTCTCATAATGTTCAATAAAACTAATTTAATGTAACGCTAAGTTCATGGGAAAACAAATGCACGTTTTAATACATCTGCACGCACAGTGGATATAAAAAATGATGAACTCACCTCTCTGGAAAGCATAAACACTGTCTTTATGTTGACATGTCAGCACAATAACCGTCCAGTTCATAAACACTTTATCTTCCATTTTGCACTTGAATTTCACATTTGACAGATGAACCGGCGAAGTCAAAGACGCGTAAATCTGGTTCATTAGATTAACAACATTGATGACGAATTACATCGTTCATACTGTACGATTTCCAATAGAGGAAATCAAAACTTCCGGACTACAAATTGCAACGCCCACTGGTTAATGTAGTTTAATAACGACAATAGTTTAAATCTGAACGGACGCCTTTGGTGAGTTTTATGATTAATCAAATATCATCGCTTCACAAGGTTTCTAAACTTAATTAAAACGTAAAATAACAAAATATTTCAAATAATAAAATGTGCAGCAATGGTGAACATTAACCAGAATAAGCAACAGTTTTAAAAACACATCCAAACAGATTTAATACAAATATAGTTGTCAGAGATTGAGAAAATACTGTTGATGTCAAGAATGAATGAACGTTGTTTATTTTTCTGTATTATTTTGAGTACCATTCTGAGCTATTATTTGCAAAAGCTGGAGATCCTTCAGAATTTATCTTTTATTATTTTTCCACACATTGCATTTCCATTATCACCCACATGTCAATGTTCTTCCGCATGAATGTTTTCTCTAGACTGCGGCTGGTTCTCTTATAATAATAAACCATATCAGAGGTTTAAAACATGGCAGGGAAAAACAATCCCTTTATTTACTGAAAACAATATAAAATATGACCTTTCATATTTCTCATTTGACATGATTACATAAACCACTACAAGAGGCTGACAAATGGTCTCACTACATCATCTGTAAAGCGAGAAACTATATGATCATAATTCGAATGAGAACATGTACTATTTGGACGTTGACCTTCACAATAAAATCAAAATCTGACCCCTAACCACCTTCAGTAACAACATACGAGACATCGGAGGCGTCGGCACTGAAGTAGAACTACACGTTTACATTCACAGTAAGATTATTATAGCGTTGATATATCATATCAAGTTTTTTTGGACTCGCACATCATTGGAACACAGACACACGTTAGCAAAACACAACATCACACAACCTACCCACTGTGACGTACTTCAGCAGCTATACAATAACAGCATTAGCTTATTTGACCCAAACATGACAGGTGTTTGGTACTGTGAGGTTATCCTGCGAACAAACAAAACAAAGCATGACTACAAGCATCAGCGAGTTGAGCGTTGCGGCCGTTTGGTTTGATGCATGCAAAAACAACGTCAGAAACTTTGTCAAGTTGTTAGAATTTGGTCCAGTTATGGCACTGATCCATCTTGAAGCAGATCAGAAAGATTGTCTGCTCTTAGTGCATGAGGTGCTCTCTTCACAGGCACGCTCATCTCAAAGGAAACTAAATTAATAGTCATATTCTTAAGTGCTTTTTAAATAGTACTGCATCTCACATGCGAGGTCGTGATGTTGGTCCTAAAATTCCTGCGAAACAGACAAATGTACTGCCCATTAATTTATTCTTTCCCTTAACTGAAACGTACAGGACAGAAAAAATAAGAATTGTTAAATTCACTGTTGGCTTTGTGTATACCACTTTCAGTTGACTGCATAGTGTTACAAAATAGTGTTGATATACGTCTAACATAGCACCAAATCAAAGATAAACCCAACACCGCCATGACCGTGGAACCTGAACTTAAACGTCTCACCTATCTAACAGCTAGATTTTTAATCTAAATACACACCGAATTAGAAGAAAATGATTTGTTTGTTTGGCTCATTCGGATGCAGCCCAACACACACCGTGAGCGTTGGTACGACCTGAACGGAGGTTACAAATAACACACACATTTACACACAAACGTGTCCAGACGTGATGTGCAGTACAAAGCAGTCCATGCGTCCGGCGGGACGAATTCACAACTTCCTGTGTCGGACTGTGTCCATGTTGCCGTTTAGTTTGCTGCGGCCGGATGCGGCCGAGCTTGCGGTGTTGCTGTCGCCATTTCCAGGGGCTCTTTCCCTCTCTGTGGACCCTTCCTGCCGACGACGGCATGTTTCTTTGTATCGTAGCGTGATGTCACTGTTAACGCAAAGAACTGTCAGTTAAAACACACAAACTCGTGCAGTCTTTTCTGACGACTGTATGAACGGTCGTTACCGAATAAAGAATCGCCAAAGGGTCCAAATGAGAATGAGGACGATTCCGAGTATCCAGCATTGAGTGACGAAGAAGGGGATTGGCAGCATGATGGTTTTGGGATCATATTTGACCACAATCAGAAACTCTGTTACAGTGATGGTAGCCACGATCCACGCCTGCTGCCCCAATTTCCTATGGAATTTCCTAAAATCCAAACGACATGTTTAAATGGAGCTACTGTGAGAAGATTTTGTTACAAGTGAGCTGCCTACCTAATAGTACACTGTGTGTATCCTTTGCGAATAATATAAATCCCTATTTATTTATTTAAAATAAACAACAAAACATGTCATAAATATTAATTCTGCCTATCAAAGATTTGTCAGATTAGACCTGGTTGCTGTCTATGTAGACAACAGACAGCTCACTGTGGTTTTAAACAGAGCTCTAAATTGTACTAACGGATCGTCCATGAAGTCGTAGATCTCTCGCATGGCCACTCCACCCACGTTTACGAAGAAGACCAGCCGTAAAAGCACCAGGTAATGCTCTGGAGGCATCCACAACACAAACTTCAGATAAAACGTATTCAACTCCGCCAACAAGAACTGCAAAAGAAAGGGGAGTTTATTTAAAATCAAGTAATTCTGCAGTGATAAAATGAGGCGTGTGACTCACCATGAAAATGATGCCCAACACCGCCAACCACCGTCGCAGGCTTGATGCGGGACGCCATTCAAACTTCGCCCAGCTGTAGGGAGTGAACTGGAAAGCGATACGCTTGATTTTCCCCCTGAAACACACAATCACAGTTGTTGATTTGATTAACAGTGAATTCATGGGCTAATAAAACGTAGGATGAATAGAGTGTTTGTTAATGTACTTGTATGTTGGGATATTCCACAATCCCTGCCACTGATAGGGTTTCATGGACAGCCAGCCGAGGGTCTTCATGCCACAATAAATGCCCAAGCCATTGCACACCAACACATCCATGATCCACTGGAGCAAGACATAAATATGTTTAAATACTTTATGAGTTTGTTACTTTATTCCATGCAGGTGGGCTATGAGGTCTTCCATGTATTATTATTATTGTTGATGAACAGGGTATTAAAATTTGCCTACAACATTTCAGACCTCAAAATAAACACAGCACAGATTAACTCAATTTTGGCAGAAATTGTGTATGACATGACCTCATGAATTGACAGGGTGTGTAGGTGGTGATGTTGACTCACATGGTCCCACCAGCACTCAGAGAAGTTGGGAAGCTGATGTTCAAGGCTGTATTCCAGAAATTCGAACATCACGCTGATGATCATACACATCCACCAGTCCCTGATCACCAGGGTCTGACACACAGAGAGAAACAAAAACTCAGGAAGCTGTTGCCATGGCAATAGATGTCAAAATCATTTTGAAGAGATTCAGTTATGTAAGGAGTTAACCAACCTTAATGTACCAGCCGAGAAAATGGGCAGGAACGAACCCGTCAATTTTGTCCTGTTGATCCAAAGAAACTTTTCAAAAGAGGAAGCGTGTGACTCGTTTTCACACAAATAAATACCCACAAAGACTGACTCTATTGATGTATGTAACAAAATGTTTACCCAGATATTGTGGTAGGGGTCTGCAGCATTTCCAGGATCATAAATGAGGCAGTTTCCTCCATAGTCTCTTTCTGGTAGCGGGACGCCTAATTTTGGGTCGATGTATTTCATGAACTGTCTTCCATCATGTACGGTCTACAACAAAAAAAGTCATTAGAAATGACACCGTGTCAACAAAATGCAGTGCGTATGTTCTGAGATTAATGACAAACCTGGAAGAGGATGAAGATGAGGAAGAGCTCGTATACAACAGAGACGCACAGCCAAAAACGCCAGTATGCTGCAGACAAACATACAAATTATCAAGTTAGAATTTGAGCTACGGTTCAACTACGGTTCACCTGTGCTCTTAAAGTCAAAAGAAACTCTCTCACCACTTCACTTCCTGTGAGGTATTAGCCAAGACGGCACATTCACTAACCCAATGCAAATCATGCTTATGGAAATTGTTCCTCCAGTCAGTTGGAATAAGAAGGAACCAGATCATTTTTGTTCTAAAGAATGTGTGATTTTTTTTGCTGTGACAGTTTGACACGGTTACAACAGTCTGTTTGCAGCTCTGTACCTCATTCTCTGTATCACTAGACTCCGTCTCTATGATCAACTCCCCAAACACTCTTTCAACCACACCCTGCCTCCCTCATTCTCTGAACAATCTCCTCTCAAACCTCTAATTAACAGGGATTGAAATTTATCACTGTTACCAGATCAACAGAAAGCTAAACTTGTGTGTATATGCATTTGTCAGGTATTGTTGCTTTTGATCAATCAATTTTTAAGTTTGCAATGAGTGACACCAGCTTGTCCAGCAGAGCCCGCATAACAACATATATGTCAAGCCAGCACAACAGAGTTTGTGTGTGTGTGTGTGTGTGTGTGTGTTAGAGGAAGCATAGTTTCTATACATAGTTGCTATGCACGCTTGTGTTGCGATTTGATATTCTTAATCCCTGTTTCCTTCTTTTCAAAGTCTAGTTCTATGTAGTGTCTGAGGAACCTTATCTATTTGTAATTTAAAGAAGTCACAAATAGATATACGGTAGTGTCCTACTTTTTTTATTCACAAATTCAATTTGACTCGACAAAGCATGACTCTCCATGCTTTATAAGCGAGAACATTCTAGGTATGTGTTCAATTATTAAACGCTTTGTTTAAAATACAACGCAGGCAGAAACAGCCAAGCAGTGTTTAGTCATGCCTCAA